>NC_142805.1:28916992-29248986 GCF_049724085.1 Artemia sp. Qi Xiang Cuo
GTGTGTGTTGTCCCTGTGTGTTAGTCGTCTCTCTCTGTGTGTGTGTGTGCGCACGTAACCTCGTCTAATGTGAATTTCAACCAGTCAGGCTGTTGGACTAAGACCCCAATTCTGAGCTAGTGAATTTCCACCATTCAGGCTGGTGGACTAGGACCCTAATTCTGAGCTAGTGAATTTCCACCATTCAGGCTGGTGGACTGAGACCCCAATATTGAGCTAGTGGATTTCCACCATTCAGGCTGGTGGGCTATGACCCCAATTCTGAGCTAGTGAATTTCCACTGTTCAGGCTGGTGGACTGGGTCCCCAATACTGAGCTGGTGGACTAAGACCCCAATTTTCCAACTCTTGCATTTCATGACAGAAATTCAAAATGAACTTCGAAAAATCAAGAGAATGTAACTGTGAGAAGGTAAAGCACAGCAAGTAACTACTGAAATATTCCAACTCTTGCATTTCACGATAGAAATTCAAAATGAAATTTGAAAAATTAAGACAATGTAAGTGTGATATGGTAGTTTTCGTGTGTGTGCATAAGTTTTCGTGTGTGTGTGTGTAAGTTTTTGTGCGTGTGTGTAAGTTTTTGTATGTGTGTAAGTTTTTGTGCGTGTGTGTAAGTTTTTGTGTGTGAGTTTGTTTTTGTGTGTGTGTGTAAGTTTTTGTGTGTGTGTGTGTGTGTAAGTTTTTGCGTGTGTGTGTAAGTTTTTGTGTTTGTGTGTTTGTGTGTGTGTGTGTGTGTGTGTGTGTGTAAGTTTTTGTGTTTGTGTGTGTGTGTGTAAGTTTTTGAGTGTGTGTGTAAGTTTTTGTGTGTGTGTGAGTAAGTTTTTGAGTGTCTAAGCTTTTGTGTGTGTAAGTTTTGATGTGTGCGTGTAAGTTTTCGTGTGTGTGTGTGTAGGTTTTTGTGTGCATGTAAGTTTTAGTGTGCGTGTGTAAGTTTTTGTGTGTGTGTGTGTGTTTGTGTGTGTGTGTGTGTTTCTGTGTGTTTGTGTGTTTTTGTTTATGTTTGTGTGTGTTAGTTTTTGTGTGTGTGTGTGTAAGTGTTCGTGTGTGTGTGTGTAATTTTTTGTGTGTGTGTGTAAGTTTTTGTGCGTGTGTGTAAGTTTTTGTGTGTGTGTAAGTTTTTGTGTGCATGTAAGTTTTTGTGTGCATGTAAGTTTTTTGCGTGTGGGTGTTAGTTTTTGTGTGTCTAAGCTTGTGCGTGTTGATATTTTTTTTTTGTGTGTTTTTGTATGTTTGTGTGTGTGTGTGTGTGTGTGTGTGTGTGTGTGTGTGTAAGTTTGTGTGTGTGTGTGTGTGTGTGTGTGTGTAATTTTGTGTTCGTGTAAGTTTTTGTGTGTGTGTGTTAGTTTGCGTGTGTGTGTGTGTGTAAGTTTGTGTGTGTGTGTGTGTGTAAGTTTTTGTGCGTGTGTGTGTGAGTTTTTTGTGTTCATGTGTAAGTTTGTGTGTGTGTGTGTGTGTGTGTGTGTGTGTAATTTTTTGTGTGTGTGTAAGTTTTGGTGTGTGTGTGTAAGTTTTCGTGTGTGTGTGTGTGTGTGTGTGTGTGTGTGTGTGTGTGTGTGTGTGTGTGTAAGTTTTTGTGTGCATGTAAGTTTTTGTGTGCTTGTAAGTTTTCGTGTGCTTGTGTTAGTTTTTGTGTGTGTGTGTGTGTGTGTGTGAGTGAGTTAGTGTGTGTGTGTGTGTATGTGTATTTTTGTGTGTGTGTGTGTGTGTGTAATTTTTTAAGCGTGTTTTTAATTTGTAGTGTGTGTGTGTGTAATTTTTCGTGTGATTGTGTTAGTTTTTGTGTGTGTGTAAGTTTTGGCGTGTGTGTGTGTGTAAGTTTTCGTGTGTGTGTGTTTGAGTTTTGTGTTTGTGTGTGTGTGTGTGTAAGTTTTTGTGAGTGTGTGTGTGTGAGTTTTTTTTGTGTTCTTGTGTTAGTTTGTGTGTGTGTGTGTGTGTGTTATCTTTTTTGTGTGTGTTAGTGTTGGCGTGTGTATGTGTGAGTTTTAGTGTGTGTGTGTGTTTAAGTTTTGTGTGTGTGTGTGTGTGTGTGTAAGTTTCTGTATGTATGTAATTTTTTGTGTGCATGTAAGTTTTCGCGTGCTTGTGTAAGTTTTTGTGTGTGTGTGTGTGTGTGTGTGTGCGTTTAATTTTTTGTGTGTGTTATTTTTTGCGTGTGTGTGAAAGTTTTCGTGTGTTTATGGTTTAGTTTGTGTGTGTGTGTGTGTGTGTGTGTGTGTGTGTAAGTTTTTGTGAGTGTGTGTGTGTGTTTTTTTGTGTTCATGTGTTAGTTTGTTTGTGCGTGTGTGTGTGTGTGTGTGTAATTTTTTGTGTGTGTGTTAGTTTTGGTGTGTGTGTGTGTGTGAGTTTTAGTGTTTGTGTGTGTGTGTTTTTTTTTTGTGTGTGTGTGTGTGTGTAAGTTTTTGTGTGCCTTTATGTTTTTGTGTGCATGTAAGTTTTAGTGTGCCTGTGTAAGTTTGTGTGTGTGTGTGTGTGTGTGTGTAAGTTTTTTTGTGTGTGTGTGTGTAAGTTTCATCGTGTGTGTGTGTAAGTTTTGGTGTGTGTGTGTGAGTTTTCATGTGTGTGTGTGTGTAAGTTTTTGTGTGTTTGTAAGTTTTTGTGCGTGTGTGTTAGTTTGTGTGTGTGTGTAAGTTTTTGTGTCGTCTAATGTGAATTTCAACCATTCAGGCTGGTGGACTAAGACCCCAATTCTGAGCTAGTGAATTTCCACCGTTTAGGCTGGTGGACTGGGACCCTAATACTGAGCTGGTGAACTAAGACCCTAATTTTCCAACTCTTGCATTTCATGACAGAAATTCAAAATGAACAAGTCTGAAATAGCAAACTAGTCATCCCAAACTATTGGTTTCAGACAAAAAACACCAATGATGGACTAAGAATTCTAGCTCTGAAAAGTTCAAATAGCAAACTACACATCCCAAATCGTAATTTTCTGACAACACACACCTATGAAAGGATATGAAACCTAGCTAATAAAAGCCGGAAATAGCAAATTAACCATCTCAAATCACAAGTTTCAGACATTACTCACCTATGAATGGCTAAGAAATCCAGCTCAGAAAAGTCAAAAAATAGCAACCCACACATCCCAAATCATAGACAACAGACAACATGTTTCAGACAACACATACCTATGAAAGACTAAGAAATCTAGCTTAGAAAAGCCCGAAATAGTAATTTACATATTCCAAATCCTAGGTTTCAGACAACACTCACCTAAGAACGGCTAAGAAACCTAGCTCAGAAAAGTCAAAAAATAGCAAACTAGTCACCCCAAACTATAGGTTTCAGACATCAAACACCTATGAAAGGCTAAGAAATTCAGCTCAGAAAAGTCAAAAGTAGCAATCCACCCATCCCAAATCATAGGTTTCAGACAACACACACCTATGAAAGACTAAGAAATCCCACTCAGAAAAGCCCGAAATAGTAATTTACAAATCCCAAATCATAGGTTTCAGACATCATTCACCTATGAAAGACTAAGAAACCTTAGCTCAGAAAAGCCTGAAATATCGAAACTACTCATCCCAAACTAGAAGTTTCAGACAACAAACGCATATGACGGCCTAAGAATCATAGCTCTTAAAAGATCAAATAGCAAACTAGACATCCCAAATCATACGTTTCAGACAACACACACCTATGAACAGCTAAGAAATCCTGCTCAGAAAAGCCTGAAATAGCAACCCACACATCCCAAATCATAATGTTCTGACAACACATACCTATGAAAGGCTAAGAAACCTAGCTCAGAAAAGTCGTAAATAGCAAACTACACATCCCAAATCATAGGTTTCAGACACTACACACCTATGAAAGACTAAGAAATCCAACTCAGAAAAGCCCAAAATAGTAATTTACATATCCCAAATCATAAGTTTCAGACGGAATTCACCTATGAAATACTAAGAAACCTTAGCTCAGAAAAGTCTGAAATAGCCAACTACTCATCCCAAACTCGAATTTTCAGACAACAAACACCTATGAGTGACTAAGAATCCTAGCTCTGAAAAGTCCAAAAAGCAAACTATACCTCCCAAATCATAGGTTTCAGACACCACACACCTACGAAAGACTAAGAAATCCGGTTATGAAAAGTCGGAAATAGAAAAATAAACATCCCAAATCATAGTTTTCAGTCAACACACACCTACGAATGGCTAAGAAATCCAGCTCAGAAAAGTAAAAAAAATAGCAACCCACACATCCCAAATCATAGGTTTCAGACACCACACACCTATGAAATACTAAGAAATCCGGTTATGAAAAGTCGGAAATAGCAAATTACATATCCCAAATCATAGGTTTCAGACAACACTCACCTATGAACGGCTAAGAAACCTAGCTCAGAAAAGTCAAAAATAGCAAACTAGTCATCCCAAACTATAGGTTTCAGACAACAAACACCTATGAAAGGCTAAGAAATCCAGTTCAGAAAAGTCAAAAGTAGCAATCCACTCATCCCAAATCAAAGGTTTCATACAACACACATCTATGAAAGAATAAGAAATCCAACTCAGGAAAGTCAAAAATAGCAAACTACATATCACAAATCATAGGTTTCAGTCAACAGACACCCATGAAAGACTAAGAAACGAAGCTCAGAAAAGTCAAAAATATCACACTATTCATCCCAAACTATTGGTTTCAGACACCATTCACCTACGAAATACTAGAAAACCTTAGCTCAGACAAGCCTGAAATAGCAAACTATACATCCTAAATCATAATTTTCTGACAACGCATACCTATGAAAGGATAAGAAATCCAGCTCAGAAAAGTCTAAAATAGCAAACTACACATACAAAATCACAGGTTTCAGACAATACACATCTATGAAAGACTAAGAAATCCAACTCAGAAAAGACCAAAAAGCAAACTATATATCCCAAATCATAAGTTTCACTCAACACACACCAATGAAAGGCTATGAAACCTAGCTCATAAAAGCCTGAAATAGCAAACTACTCATCCCAAAGTATTGGTTTCAGTCAACACACACCTACGAATGGCTAAGAAATCCTGCTCAGAAAAGCCTGAAGTAGCAAACTACATATCCCAAATCATAGGTTTCAGACAACTCATATCAACGAAAGACGGGTGCTCGGGGAGAGCCTTTGAGGGTCTGTGGGTCCCTTGAGGGCCGGTGGTCCTTGGGGTGCTCGGGGGGACCTTTGGGGACCGGGGGTTGGGCTTTGGGGTCCGGGGATGGCATTGGGGGGTCTGGGTGGGCTTTTGGGTGCCTGGGGGACATTTGGGGACCGGTGGAGGGCCTTTGGGGTGCCGGTGGCCCTTTGGGCGCCCGGGGGGACCTTTGAGGACCATGGGAGGGCATTTGGGGCAGTTGGGGGCCGGTGGAGGACCTTTGGGACCCCGTTGGTCCTTTGGGAGCTCGATGGGCCTTTGGGGGGGCCCGGAGATGGTCTTTGGGGGTCTGGGTGGGCCTTTGGGGGCGCCGGTGGCCCTTTGCGAGCTTGGTGGGTCTTTGAGGGTCCGGGGGGACAGTTGGGGGCCTGGGGGACATTTGGGGACCAGTGGAGGGCCTTTGGGAGCTTGGGGGGGGGGCTTTTGAGGACCGGGGGCTTCCTTCGGGGTTGGGGTAGGAGGATTGGAACCCTTTGGGGTTGGGTTAGAGGACCTCACAACACTGTTCAAATGAAACTTGTGTATTATAACGACCACAGAGTTTCACCTTTAAATTCTCTTCTAAAATCTCTTCAAAAATCTTCTTTTAAAATGTCTCTATCTGTTTCGCTGAAATAGTTCCATAACCTGTCTAAAACAGTTTCGCCCAAATAATCCCTAAACGCAAATTCAGCGTGTTCCTTTGTTATTGGCATCTCTGTGCTAACGCATTTCAAATTAATATGAAACCTTCTCGCGCGCTAAAACAATTCATCGCTAAGATGTTTCTTGCCTAATTGTTTCCATGGCCTTTGGTTATTAATATCCTTTGGAGTTCGACCAAAAGAGTTGTTCCCGAGGCAAAGAAATTAATGACTTGGATCTATTCCTGGAGAAATGTTTCTAGGTGAAAATTTTTAAAGTCTGACAGATGATGTCATTGATTGATTGATCTGTCAAGAAAGGGAAAATTAATTTGTTGTTTCTAAGGGGAATTATTGATTCACGATAGGTGAATTGAGGTCGACTGCACAGGTGTTCCACGGTCAATGTTGTTGTAAGTGCATGCTCTCAGCGAATGCCAAGGTCGTTGTTGTTGTTGTTGACACACTTTGATTACGCAATCAAGTTCTCGGAAATCCATTTTCCTTTCGATTAAGCAATCAAGTTCTCAGAAATCCACTTCCCCCTCGAGTCCCAGATCAATACCATTGTTCCCGTTAGAATTCAATGCGCATGTGCAACCTTCGCCCCGGAACTATTACACATAGAAACATCAAATAAATCGACCTTGGAAAAAGAGGTCATTGACCCCATTAACCACGTGGTCTCCCTAGGGAGACTATGCCCTTATTTGGTGTGGGCGTGGGAGTTTTAAAAAAAGTGTCCGGATCGGGATTCGAAGGGGTATTGTGGGCGTGGGACCTCATGATAGGGTTCTACTTACGATCACCCTAGAAAAAGCACCAACAACAAATGAACATAAATCTGTGATCTTTCTTGTGGCAAAAACCGAAAAGTTTCATATTTCTATAGAGAAGAGCCAGGAGCCTCTGCAGTAGGGTTCGCTGGTTCGTTGCTGAATGTGATGGGTGTGATTTCGATTTTTAGGGGGTGTTTTTCATCTTTTTTTTGAAAATTTGGTAATATTTCTCAGGCTCCTAGGCTTTGATGGGTAACACTAAATTCAATGAATAATATATATTTTCAGTCAACATAATAAACTAATTCTTTTGATACATCTGCTGGTATCATTGGTGCCCTTACAACTACTGCTATTATTCCTAGAACTTCTACTGCAACTATTATTAAAGCTAAGGACACATCCAATAAAAATTTTGAGATAGCAATTTTGTTCAGCGTAGTTGATTTCCAGATAGAAAATACGTTTTTGAGGACAGTCCCCTAGAACCCTCAGAGCAAGGGTTTTAAGTTATGCCCTGGGGTCATATAAGGTTTTTATAGAAGGCATTGTCGTAGCAACTTTAAAACAGGCTCGTTCGATTGGCTAGTACCATTTTAATAGTCAAAAGTGATTGGAGGGCAACTAGCCCCCCACGCCCATCATTCGCCCAAACACATCCCATCGAAATTTTGAGATAGCCATTTTGTTCAGCGTAGTTGATTTCCACATGTAAAATACGTTCTTGAGGAGGCCACTCCCCCACAACCATCAGGGCAAGGGTTTTAAGTTATGCCCGGGGGGCATATAAGGTTATAAATAGAAGGCATTGTCGTAGAAACTTCAAAACATGCTTATTCAAAACCCTGTTGCCTCCCAGAAATTTGCAGGGTAAATTTTAACAGAACTTTCTAAAATTATCATCTGTGAGCTCTACTTTATTTGAATAAAATTTCAAAAGTTACAAAATGATTAAACCGTTAGATTACAAGTATTTATTTGAAATTTGAGCCCCTAAAATTTCTACGCCTGGGGCAATTGCCCCCTCGCTCTTCCTCCTAAAGCCGCCTCTATAAAGTAAACGCATCGTCGCCTCGGTTTGATTCCCTAGTTAAGATACAAGTATTTAACAAATGAAAGTAAGACTAGAAACAACTTTGGTTTTCCTATATTTATCTTTGTGGCCAAAACTAGAGGGTATATCTGACACTTTTTTTCAGAAGTACGATTTTCAGCCACAAGGGTCTATTATTATTGGCTAACTTTTAAAAATAAAATCTAATGCCATCTTTATCATAATAAGATTTTTTCAACTCGCAATATTCATCTGACCTGCCGCTATCTGATTAAACCCCATATGTAATGTATCTATGACGAGGATAAAAACACTTGCGATAAAATTTTTAACATTTTATGACTAGGAAGAACTTGCAAAGCAATATTTATTTCGTAAAATGTAGGTGAAAATATCCATGATTGGGACAAAAATATGTACCCGACAGTACCTGAAATTTTTTATGCAGTGTAGGCTAGGTCAAACTGACATCGTGTTTTCCGCAAAGCACTGTAAGGTTAATGGGTTTCTCAAAAGAAAAAATTATACTTCAAAAAAGCTTCAAATTTTTTTATTACTTTTTATTAATAATAATATTTGATAATATTATTTTATTATATTTTTCAATGATATTTTAATAATAATAATAATTTCACTGTTATTAATTTTTCAATAATAATCATTCAATAATTTTTTTTAATCATTAGAATTTGTTTAATAATTTTCAATAATGTTTGATTAATTATAATAACTTCAAGATTATTTGTTTATTATTAATTTAAAAGGCAAACATTTCACGCATGCACCTTGATTTTGAGCACGACGTTACATTTCATGACAGAATTTTCATCGCTAAAAATTGGTTACAAACTATAGTAATCATAGTATATTGCGAAAATCATAGCTATATACATGCAAAAATATCATCCAGTTTCGCAAAAATCACGTTCAAAAACAAAACAAAAACACATTAAAAAGAATTCTTGTACTTATAACATTGAAGGAACCGAAAAATATCTACTTCGCTTTAAGTCAGTGTTAGCTCAAACAGAATATTATTGCTTAGGTAATTGGAGACCCAGTTCTTCATCCGTTTCAATCCCCATTTCTTCAAGTAGTTCTCTCTTTGATTTGGGATAACTCTCAAGGATAGACTCAACAATATCCATACACATTCGTTTCCTTTTCCTCCAAGCTTTCAAAGATGATTCATTCTCGGTTTTAATTAGCCTCGTGTCTTCTTCTGGGATTTGAACCTGTGTCTCTAATAAGCTTCTAAGTTTGACCTTCAGTTTTTCAATTTGTGCAGAGATCTACACATAGATATTTCAGCATAGATGTATACAGTATAATAATAATATGTCACAATTTATTTATAAATAACCAATACGTACAAAATATCTTACATTTACAAATAAACAATATTATAAATAATACAATACAAAAAAAAATATGGAAATATAAATACATGAATAAATACAAATATGTATTGTATATGAACATATATATATATATATATATATATATATATATATATATATATATATATATATATATATATATATATATATATATATATATATATATATATATATATATATATATATATATATATGATAATTATTTCTTATTAAAAATTATTTCTAATGATAATTAATTCTAATATACTTCTGAAGTTTGCCTGAAGGAGTTTTTTTCGACGCTCTAATATTCAAAGATAGAGGATGAATTTTGATAGGGTATTCGAAGTTTTGTATAAAGTAATTTTCGAGGCATAAAAATAATACTAATTTTAATTATTAATTCTTTTAGAAAAACATAGCTCTTAGATATTTCAACTATTCTGCAAGGATTTTGAAATGCCAAAGCCGTTTCGTTTTTACCAGATTTCTACTTCTCTTGATGAATAATGAAGAACACCAACGTCCAGCCAGCGACTCGCAAAGTTTCTACCTCATGAATAGGTAGAATATCTTGTAAATAAAAATTGGATTTGAGGAAGACTAAAATCTATTCTATAAATCATATACAACAACTTTCTATACAAAGCTTATATGTCCCCAGGTCATAACTAAAAATTCTTGCACTGAGGGCTCTGAGGGGGTTATCATCCTAAAAGACCTAATTTCCAGAACTTTCAACTACGTTGAACAAAATGAATATCTCAAAATTTTGATAGGATGTGTTTGGGAAAATGGTGAGAAGGGCCTTAGCCACTATCTAATCACTTTCAACTATTAAAAAGGCACTAGCCCTTTCAATTTCCAATTGAATGACCCCTTTTGAAGTTTCTACGACAACATTTTCAATATGAACTTTATATGCCCCCAGGGCATAACTTACAACCCTTGCACTGAGAGCTCTGGGGGGTTATCATCCTAAGAGACAAAATTTCCAAAACTTTCAACTACGTTGAACAAAATGGATTTCTCAAAATTTTAATTCAATGTGTTTGGGAAAATGGTGGGCGTGATAGGGGCGTAAGTCACTATCCAATCACTTTCAACTATTAAAAAAGGCACTAGCCCTTTCAATTTCCAATTAAATGAGCCCTTTTGAAGTTTCTAAGACAAAACTTTCAATAAAAACTTTATATGCCCCCAGGGCATAACTGACCCACGGCATCTGTTTTCCCCAGGGCCAACAGATGTGTTTGGGGGAATGATGGCTGTGGGGGAGGCTAATTGCCCTCCAATCACTTTCTACTATTAAAAATGGCACTAGCCCTTTTAATTTCCAGTCGAATGAGCTTTTATTGAAGTTTCTACGACAATGCCTTCTTTAAAAACCTTATATACCCCAGGGCATAACTTAAAACCCTTGCCCTGAGGGATTTGGGGGAGTGTCCTCCTCAAGAACGTATTTTCTATTTGGAAATCAGCTACACTGAACAAAATGGCTATCTCAAAATTTTGATTGGATGTGTTTTGGGGAATGAAGGGCGTGGGGGGGGCTAGTTGCCCTCCAATCACTTTCGATCATTAAAAAGGGTACTATCCCTTTGAATTTCTAATCGAATAAGCCTGTTTTGAAGTTTCTACGACAATGCCTTCTATTTATAACCTTATATGCCCCCAGGGCATAACTAAAACCCTTGCAACTTTTGAAAAATTTCAAAAGTTACAAAATGATTACAACCGTTAGATTACAAGTATTTATTTGAATCTGAGCCCCTAAAATTTCTACGCCTGGGGCAATTGCCCTCTCGCTCTTCCTCCTAAAACGGCCTCTATAAATTAGACGCATCGTCGCCTCGGTTTGATTCCCTAGTTAAGATACAAGTATTTAACAAAAGAAAGTAAGGCTAGAAACAACTTTGGTTTTCCTATATTTATCTTTGTGGCCAAAACTAGAGGGTATATCAGTAGAATGCTATCTTATAGTCCCGACAGCAAACCATATATGGGCATAGAGTCCCTAGGGAGAACACCTGTGCTGTCAGTCCCAGCGGGGGTACCATATATGGGCATAGAGTCCCTAGGGAGAACACCTGTGCTTTCAGTCGTGACAGGGCACCAAATATGGGCATGGAATCCCCAGGGAGAACACGTGTGCTGTCAGTCCCAATCCCAGACGTGAAAAATCAATCAACCTTGACATTACCTGTCAGAAAAATATTTCCGGGGAAGTTTATTAATGTCGTTGATGTATTTCCAAAGAGAATCGTTTCCGGAAGTTTATTAATGTCTTTGAAGTTCTTCCAAGAGAATTGTTTCCGGGCGAATGTTTTATCTTAGAGATGAAGTGATTAGTGCGGGAAAGGGTTTCTTAGTAATTTCAAATGTGACAGTGCAGGGATGCCAAAAACAAAAGGAACACGCGTAAATTACGTTTAGGGGTTATTTGGGCGAAACTGTTTTAGACATTTTAGGGAATTATTTCGGCGAAACAGTTGGAGCCATTTTAAAAGATGTTTTAGAAGAGGATTTGACGGTGAAACTCTGTGGTCGTTACAATACACAAGTTGTATTTGAACAGTGTTGTGAGGTCCTCTACCCCAACCCCAAAGGGTTCCGATCCCCAACCCCAAAGGAAGCCCCCGGTCCCCAAAGGTCCCCCGGGCTCCCAAAGGACCCCTGGCACCCCAAAGGCCCCAGAGCCCCCATTTTTTAATACTTTTTTATGGCTTTATTATATCTTTTCAAAACAAGTTATTTTCTTAATGTCCATCCTAAACCCATTTTACAAGTTGAAGCACCCATCCTTTTCACCCACAACTTTACAATACTGCTTTTTTGAATGTTCCAACACCAAGCAATACTTTTCAAAGGCATTTCAGAACAAGTTCTTTTCTTATTGTCCCTCCTAAACCCATTTTACAAGTTGATGTACCCATCCTTTTCACCCACAACTTTACAATACTGCTTTTTTGAATGCTCCAACACCAAGCAATACTTTTCAAAGGCATTTCAGAACAAGTTCTTTTCTTAATGTCCCTCCTAAACCCATTTTACAAGTTGATGTACCCATCCTTTTCACCCGCAACTTTACTTTACAGCATTTTGAATGCTGCAACACCAAGCAATACTTTTCAAAGGGCATTTCATAACACGTTCTTTTCATAAGATCCACCCTAAACCCATTTTACAAGTTGAAATTCCCATCCTTTTCATCCACAGCTTTACTTTACAGATTTGTGAATGCTAAACACAAAGCAATACTTTTCAAATGCCTTTCAGAACAAGTTCCTTTCTTATTGACCTTCCTAAACCCATTTTACAAATTGAATTACCCATCCCTTTCACCCACAACTTAGTTATAGGTAAGAGTTTGAAGTTTTACCTTAGAGACTTAGCTTAGAGTTTTAGTGTGGTTTATTTTTATTTAAAAGTTTATAGTTTTTAGCTTAGAGTTTATGTTAGAGTTCTAGTTTCGTTTAGTTTTAGTTAAGAGTTTAGAGTTTTTATCTTAGAGTCGTAGCTTAGAGTTTTATTCAGAGTTCTAGTTTAGTTTAGTTACAGTTCAGAATTTAGAGTTTTAGCTTAGAGTCATAGCTTAGAATTTTACTTAAAGTTGTAGTTTGGTTAAGTTTTAGTTAAGAGTTTCAAGTTTTAGCTTAGAGTCTTAGCTTAGAGTTTTTGTTAGAGTTCTAGTTTATTTTAGTTTTAGTTAAGAATTTAGAGTTTTACCTTAGAGTCTTAGCTTAGAGTTTTAGTTAGAGTTGAAGTTTAGTTTGGTTACAGTTAAGAATTTAGAGTTTTAGCTAAGAGTCATAGCTTAGAGTTTTACTTGAAGTTTTAGTTTGGCTAAGTTTTAGTTAAGAGTTTCGAGTTTTAGCTTAGAGTCTTAGCTTAGAGTTTTTTTTGTTAGAGTTCTAGTTTAGTTTAATTTTATTTAAGAGTTTGGTGTTTTACCTTAGCTTAGAGTTTTAGTTAGAGTTATAGTTTATTTTAGTTTTAGTTAAGAGTTTAGAGTTTTTAGCTTAGAGTCTTAGCTTAGAGTTTATGTTAAAGTTCTAGTTTAGTTTAGTTTTAGTTAATAGTTTAGAGTTTTAGGTTAGAGTCTTAGCTTAGAGTTTTGTTAGAGTTGAAGTTTAGTTTAGTAATAGTTAAGAGTTTAGAGTTTTAGCTTAATATCTTAGCTTAGAGTTTTTTTGTTAGAGTTCTAGTTTAGTTTAATTTTAGTTAAGAGTTTGATTTTTTACCTTTGGGTTTCAGTTAGAGTTCTAGTTTAGTTTAGTTTTAGTTAAGAGTTTGGTGTTTTACCTTAGAGTCTTAGCTTAGAGTTTTAGTTAGAGTTCTAGTTTAGTTTAGTTTTAGTTAAGAGTTTAGAATTTTAGCTTAGAGTCTTAGCTTAGAGTTTTTGTTAGAGTTCTAGTTTATTTTAGTTTTAGTTAAGAGTTTTTAGCTTAGAGTCTTAGATTATAGTTTTTGTTGAAGTTCTAGTTTAGTTTAGTTTTAGTTAATAGTTTAGAGTTTTAGCATAGAGTTTTTGTTAGAGTTCTAGTTTAGTTTAGATATAGTTAAGAGTTTGGAGTTTTATCTTAGACACTTAGCTTAGAGTTTTAGTTTAGTTTAGTTTTAGTTCAGAGTTTAGAGTTTTTTAGCTTAGAGTCTTAGCTTAGAGTTTTTGTTAGAGTTCTAGTTTAGTTTTAGTTAAGAGTTTGGTGTTTTACTCTAGAGTCATAGCTTAGAGTTTTAGTTAGAGGTATAGTCTAGTTTAGTTTTAGTTAAGAGTTTAGAATTTTAGCTTAGAGTCTTAGCTTAGAGTTTTTATTGAAGTTCTAGTTTAGTTTAGTAATATTTAATATTTGGGATTCCTAGCTTAGAGTCTTAGCTTAGAATTCTCAGTAAGTCTGAATTCTAGTATTTTTAATGTTAATAACTTATATTTTGATATTATAGTCTTCAAATATAGATCTAGTTAAATTTGTATTTTTTTTTTGTTACATATAATAGTTTATTGAGTTATATTAGATTCTTATATGATAGTTTTTTTTTATTTTATTTTTATTTCGGAGCTTAGAGTTTTTTAGATTATAGTCTTAGCTTAGAGTTTTTGTTAGAGTTCTAGTTTAGTTTAGTTTTAGTTAAGAGTTTAGAGTTTTTAGCTTAGAGTCTTAGCTTAGAGTTTTAGTGAGAGTTCTAGTTTAGTTGTAGTTAAGAGTTTAGAGTTTTACCATAGAGTCTTAGGTTAGAGTTCTAGTTAGAGTTGAAGTTTAGTTTAGTTACAGTTAAGAATTTAGAGTTTTAGCTTAGAGTCATAGCTTAGAGTTTTACTTAAAGTTGTAGTATAGTTAAGTTTTAGTTAAGAGTTTCGAGGTTTAGCTTAGAGTCTTACCTTAGAGTTTTTGTTAGAGTTCTAGTTTAGTTTAGTTATAGTTTAGAATTTAGAGATTTAGCTTAGAGTCATAACTTAGAGTTTTAGTTAGTAATAGTTTAGTAAAGTTATAGTTAAGAGTTTAGAGTTTTACCTCAGAGTTTTAGTTAGAGTTCTAGTTCAGTTTAGTTTTAGTTAAGAGTTTAGAGATTTAGCTTAGAGTGTTAGCTTATAGTTTGTGCTAGAGTTCTAGTTTAGTTTAGTTATAGTTAAGAGTCTCGAGTTTTTAGCTTAGAGTCTTAACTTAGAGTTTCTGTTAGAGTTCTAGTTTAGTTTACTTCTAGTTTAGAGTTTTAGCTTAGAGTCTTAGCATATAGTTTGTGTTAGAGTTCTAGTTTAGTTTAGTAATAGTTAAGAGTTTAGAGTTTTAGCTTAGAGTCTTACCTTAGAGTTTTTGTTAGAGTTCTAGTTTAGTTTAGTTATAGTTAAGAGTTTAGTGTTTGACCTTAGAGACTTAGCTTAGAGCTTTAGTTTAGTATAGTTTTAGTTAAGAGTTTGGAGTTTTAGCTTAGAATCTTATCTTAGAGTTTTTGTTAGAGTTCTAGTTTAGTTTAGTTTTAGGTAAGAGTTTAGAGTTTTTAGCTTAGAGTCTTAGTTTAGAGTTTTTTGTTGAAGTTCTAGTTTAGTTTAGAATTTCAGTTTAGACTTAGAGTTTTAATTAGAGTTCTAGTTTAGTTTAGTTTTAGTTAAGAGTTTGGAGTTTTACCTTAAAGACTTAGCTTAGAGTTTTAGTTTAGTTTAGTTTTACTTAAGAGTTTAGAGTTTTAGCTTAGAGTCTCAGCTTAGAGTTTTTGTTAGAGTTCTAGTTTAGTTTAGAGCGCTCATGATAAGCTAACCTAATCTAACCAAACTTAAACGTGGAGAAACCTAACCTCTAACCTAACCTAACCTAATCCATCCTATAGTTTTGGTATTTCTATGCAATATTGTGTAATTTTGTGGTTATGCTAGTTTAGACTAAACTTAAATTCTAACTAAATCTCTAAGCTAAGTTTCTAGGCTAAACCTCTAAGCTATAACTCTTAACTAAAACTAAACTAAACAATAACTCTAACTAAAAGTCTAAGCTAAGACTCTAAGCTAAAACTATAAACTCTTAACTATAACTAAACTAAACGAAACTTCAACCCTAGCTAAAACTCTAATCTAAGACTTTAAGGTAAAACTCTAAACTCTTAACTAAAAATAAACTAGAACTCTAAATAAAACTCTAAGATAAGACTTTAAGGTAAAACTCTAAACTCTTAACTAAAACTAAACTAAGCTAGAACTCTAACTAAAACTCTAAGCTAAGACTCCAAGCTAAAACTCTAAACGCTTAACTATAAATAAACTAAACTTCAACTCTAAGTTAAACTCTAAGCTAAGACTCTAATGTAGAACTCTAAACTCTTAACTAAACTAAAACTTCAACAAGAACTCCAAGCTAAGACTCTAAGATAAAAATCTAAACTCTTAAATAAAACTAAACTAGAACTCTAGGTCAAACTCTAAGCTAAGACTCTAAGCTAAAAACTCTAAATTCTTAACTATGACTAAAATAAACTTAAACTTCAGCAAAAACTCTAAGCTATGACTCTATGATAAAACTCTAAATTCTTAACTATAACTAAACTTCAACTCTAACCATAACTCTAAGCTAATACTCTAATCCAAAATCCTAAACTATTAACTAAAACTAAACTATAACTATAACAAAAGCTATAAGCTAGGACTATAAGATAAAAATATTAACTCTTAACTAAAACTAAACTAAACTAGAGCTTCAACAAAAGCTATAAGCAAAGACTCTAAGCTAAAAACTCTAAACTCTTAAATAAAACTAAACTAAACTAGAACTCTAACAAAACTTTAAGCTAAGACTCTAATATAAAATTCTAAACTCTTAACTAAAACTAAACTAAACTAGAACTCCAACTAAAACTCTAAGCTATGACTCTAAGGTAAAACACCAAACTCTTAACTAAAACTAAACTAAATTAGAACTCTAAAAAAACTCTAAGCTAAGACTCTAAGCGAAAAAACTCTAAACTCTTAACTATTACTAAACTAAACTTCAACTCTAACAAAAACTCTAAGCTAAGACTCTAAGCTAAAACTCTAAACTATTAACTAAAACTAAACTAAACTAGAACTTCAACAAAAACTCTAGGCTAAGACTCTAAGCTAAAAACTCTAAACTCTTAACTAAAACTAAAATAAACTAGAACTCTAACAAAAACTCTAAGCTAAGACTCTAAGCTAAAATTCTAAACTCTTCACTAAAACTAAACTAAACTAGAACTCTAACTAAAACTCTAAGCTAAGACTCTAAGGTAAAACACTAAACTCTTAACTAAAAGTAAAATAAAATATAACTCTAACTGAAAATCAATTTTAAAAAAACAAACTCTTAACTAAAACTAAAATATACTATAACTCTAAAAAAAACTCTAAGCTAAGACTCTATGGTAAAACTCTAAACTCTAACAAAAACTAAACTAAACTAGAACTCTAACAAAAACTCTTAGCTAAGACTCAGCTAAAACTCGAAACTCTGAACTAAACTATAACTTTAAGTAACTCTAAGCTATGACTCTAAGCTAAAACTCTAAATTCTTAACTGTAACTAAATTAAACTTTAACTCTAACTAAAACTCTAAGCTAAGACTCTATGGTAAAACTCTAAACTCTTAACTAAAACTAAATTAAACTAGAACTCTAAATAGAACTAAGCCAAGACTAAGCTAAAAACTCTAATTTCTTAACTAAAACTTTAATTAAAACTCTAAGTCTATTCTAAAACTCTAAACCAAAACTAAACTAGAACTTCAACAAAAACTCTACACTAAGACTCTAAGCTAAAAACACTAAACTCTTAACTAAAACTAAACTAAACTGGAAATCTAAAAAAAACTCTAAGCTAAGACTCTAAGCTAAAACTCTAAACTCTTAACTAAAACTAAACTAAACTAAAACTAACAAAAACTCTAAGCTAAGAGTCTAAGCTAAAACTCTAAACTCTTAACTAAAACTAAACTAAACTAGAACTCTAATTAAAACTCTAAGTCTAAGCTAAAACTCTAAACTAAACTAGAACTTCAACAAAAGACTCTAAACTAACACTCAAAGCTAAAAACTGTAAACTCTTAACTAAACCTAAAACTAAACAAGAACTCTAACAAAAACTCTAAGATAAGACTCTAAGCTAAAACTCTAAAATCTGAACTAAGACTAAACTAAAACTCTGAACTACGTATCTAAGGTAAAACACCAAACTCTTAACTATAACTAAACTAAACTAGACCTCTAACAAAAACTCTAAGCTAAGACTCTAAGCTAAAACTTTAAACTCTTAACTATTATTAAACTAAACTAGAACTTTAACACAAACTATAAGCTAATACTCTAAGGTAAAACTCTTAACTAGAACTAAATTTAACTAGAACTCTAACAGAAACTCTAAGCTAAGACTCTAAGCTAAAAACTCGAGACTCTTAACTATAACTAAACTAGAACTCTAGCACAAATTATAAGCTAAGACTCTAAGCTAAAACTCTAAACTCTTAACTAAAACTAAACTGAACTAGAACTCTAACTAAAACTCTAAGCTATGACTCTAAGGTAAAACTCTAAACTCTTAACTATAACTTTACTAAACTATAACTTTAACTAAAACTCTAAGCTATGACTCTAAGCTAAAACTCTAAATTCTTAACTATAACTAAACTAAACTAGAACTCTAACTAAAACTCTAAGCTAAGACTCTAAGGTAAAACTCTAAACTCTTAACAAAAACTAAACTAAACTAGAATTCTAATAAAAACTCTAAGGTAAGACTCTAAGCTAAAACTCGAAACTCTTAACTAAAACATAACTAAACTACAACTTTAAGTAAAACTCTAAGCTATGACTCTAAGCTAAAACACTAAATTCTTAACTGTAACTAAACTAAACTTCAACTCTAACTAGAACTCTAAGCTAAGACTCTATGGTAAAACTCTAAACTCTTAACTAAAACTAAACTAGAACTCTAACTTAAACTCTAAGCTAAGACTCTAAGCTAAAAAACTCTAAACTCTTAACTAAAAATAAAATAAACTAAAACTCTAAGCTAAGACTCTAAGCTAAAACTCTAAACTCTTAACTATTACTAAACTTAAACTTTAAAGAAAACTCTAATCTAAGACTCTAAGCTAAAACTCTAAACTATTAAATATTACTAAACTAAACTTTAACTTTAACAAAAACTCTAAGCTAAGACTCTAAGCTAAAACTCTAAACTCTTAAATATTACTAAACTAAAATAGAACTTCAACAGAAACTCTATGCTAAGACTATAAGCTAAAAACTCTAAACTTTTAACTAAAACTAAACTAAACTAGAACTGTAACAAAAACTCTAAGCTAAGACTCTAAGCTAAAATTCTAAACTATTAACTAAAACTAAACTAAACTAGAACTCTAATAAAACTCTAAGCTATGAATCTAAGGTAAAACACCAACTCTTAACTAAAACTAAACTAGAACTCTAACAAAAACTCTAAGCTAAGACTCTAAGCTAAGAAACTCGAAACTCTTAACTAAAACTAACCTAAACTAAAACTCTAAGCTAAGTCTCGAAGGTAAAACTCCCAACTCTTAACTATATCTAAACTAAACTAGAATTCTAACAAAAACTCTAAGCTAAAACTCTAAACTCTTAACTATTACTAAACTAAACTTCAACTTTAACTAAAACTCTAAGCTAAGACTCTAAGCTAAAACTCTAAACTCTTAAATATTACTAAACTAAACTTCAACTTTAACAAAAACTCTAAGCTAAGACTCTAAGCTAAAACTCTAAATTCTTAACTATTACTAAACTAAACGAGAACTTCAACAAAAACTCTATACTAAGACTCTAAGCTAAAAACTCTTAACTAAAACTAAACTAAACTAGAACTCTAACAAAACCTATAAGCTAAGACTCTGAGCTAAAACTCTAAACTCTTAACTAAAACTAAACTAAACTAGAACTATAACAAAAACTCTAAGCTAAGAGTCTAAGCTAAAAAACTCTAAAATCTTAACTAAAACTAAACTAAACTAAAACTGTATGCAAGGAATCGAGGGTAATACTCCAAACTAATAAATTAAAGTAATTTAAACTAGAGCTCTAAATTAAACTCTAATCTAAGACTCTATGATAAAACTCTGAAGTATTACCTAAAACTAAACTAGAACTTCAACACCAAATTTATCATATGACTCTCAGTTAAAAACTCTAAACTAAAACTAAAATAAACTAGAACTATAACCTATGACTCTAAGCTAAAATTCTAAACTCTTAACTAAAACTAAACTAAACTAGATTTCTAACTAAAACTCTAAGCTAAGACTCTAAGGTAAACACCAAACTCTTAACTAAAACTAAACTAAACTAGAACTCTAACTGAAACTCAAAGGTAAAAAATCAAACTCTTAACTAAAATTAAACTAAACTAGAACTCTAACAAAAAAAACTCTAAGCTAAGACTCCAAGCTAAAACTCTAAACTCTTAACTATTACTAAACTAAACTTCAACTCTAATAAAAACTCTAAGCTAAGACTCTAAGCTAAAACTCTAAACTATTAACTAAAACTAAACTAAACTATAACTTTAACATAAACTCTAAGCTATGACTCTAAGCTAAAAACTAAACTCTTAATTAAAACTAAAATAAACTAGAACTCTAACTAAAACTCTAAGCTAAGACTCTAAGGTAAAACACCAAACTCTTAACTAAAACTAAACTAAACTAGAACTCTAACTAAAACTCTAAGGTAAAACACCAAACTCTTAACTAAAACTAAACTAGAACTCTAACTGAAACTCAAAGGTAAAACATCAAACTCTTAACTAAAATTAAACTAAACTAGAACTCTAACGAAAAAACTCTAAGCTAAGACTCTAAGTTAAAACTCGAAACTCTTAACTAAAACTTAGCCAAACTAAAACTTTAAGTAAAACTCTAAGGTATGACTCTAAGCTAAAACTCTAAATTCTTAACTGTAACTAAACTAAACTTCAACTCTAACTAAAACTCTAAGTTAAGACTCTATAGTAAAACTCTAAACTCTTAATTTAAACTAAACTAGAACTCCAAAAAAAACTCTAAGTTAAGAATATAATCTAAAAATTCTAGACTATTAACTAAAACTATACTAAACTAGAACTCTAACTAAAACTCTAAGCTAAGACTCTAAGATAAAAAACTCTAAAATCTTAACTAAAACAAAATTAAACTAAAACTCTAAGCTAAGACTCCAAGCTAAAACTCTAAACTCTTAACTATTACTAAACTAAACTTCAACTTTAACAAAAACTCTAAGCTAAACCTCTAAAGTCTTAACTATTACTAAACTAAACTTCAACTTTAACAAAAACTCTAAGCTAATACTCTAAGCTAAAACTCTAAACTCTTAACTATTACTAAACTAAACTAGAAAATCAACAAAAACTCTATGCTAAGACTCTAAGCTAAAAACTCTAAACATTTAACTAAAACTAAAATAAACTAGAACTCTAACTGAAACTCAAAGGTAAAAAATCAAACTCTTAACAAAAAAAAAACTCTAAGCTAAGACTCTAAGCTAAAACTCTAAACTCTTAACTATTACTAAACTAAACTTCAACTCTAATACAAACTCTAAGCTAAGAATCTAAGCTAAAACTCAAAAATATTAACTGAAACTAGACTAAACTAGAACTTTAACATAAACTCTAAGCTAAGACTCTAAGCTAAAAACTAAACTCTTAACTAAAACTAAAATAAACTGGAACTCTAACTAAAACTCCAAGCTAAGAATCTAAGGTAAAACACCAAACTCTTAACTAAAACTAAACTAAACTAGAACTCTAACTAAAACTCTAAGCTAAGAATCTAAGGTAAAACACCAAACTCTTAACTAAAACTAAACTAAACTAGAACTCTAACTGAAACTCAAAGGTAAAAAATTAAACTCTTAACTAAAATTAAACTAAACTAGAACTCTAACAAAAAAAATATAAGCTAAGACTCTAAGCTAAAAATCTAAACTCTTAACTAAAACTTATCTAAAATAAAACTTTAAGTAAAACTCTAAGCTATGACTCTAAGCTAAAACTCTAAATTCTTAACTATAACTAAACTAAACTTAAACTCTAACTAAAACTCTAAGCTAAGACTCTAAGTTAAAACTCTAAACTCTTAACTAAAACTAAACTAAACTAAAACTCTAACAAAAACTCTAAGCTAAGACTCTAAGCTAAAACTTGAAACTATTGACTAAAACTTAAGCAAACTACAACTTAAAGTAAAATTCTAAGCTATGACTCTAAGCTAAAACTCTAAATTCTGAACTGTAACTAAACTAAACTAGAACTCTGAATAGAACTCTAAGCTAAGACTCTAAGCTAAAAACTCTAAACTCTTAACTACAACTAAACTAAACTAGAACTCTAACAAAAACTCTAAGCTAAGAATCTAAGCTAAGAAACTCTAAACTTTTAACTAAAACTAAACCAAACTAAAACTCTAAGCTAAGTCTCTAAGGTAAAACTTTAAACTCTTACCTATAACTAAGTTGTGGGTGAAAAGGATGGGTACTTCAATTTGTAAAATGGGTTTAGGACAGTCACTAAGAAAAGAAATTGTTCTGAAATGCCTTTCGAAAAGCATTGCTTGATGTTGGGCATTCAAAAAGCTGTAAAGTAAAGTTGTGGTTGAAAAGGATGGGAACTTCAACTTGTAAAATGGGTTTAGGATGGAAATTATGAAAAGAACTTGTTCTGAAATGCCCTTTGAAAAGTATTGCTTGATGTTGGAGCATTCAAAAAGCTGTAAGGTAAAGTTGTGGGTGTAAAGGATGGGTACTTCAACTTATAAAATGGGTTTAGGAGGGACATTAAGAAAAGAACTTGTTCTGAAATGCCTTTGAAAAGTATTGCTTGGTGTTGGAGCATTCAAAAAAGCAGTATAATAAAGTTGTGGGTGAAAAGGATAGGTACTTCAACTTGTAAAATGGGTTTAGGAGGGACATTAAGAAAAGAACTTGTTCTGAAATGCCTTTGAAAAGTATTGCTTGGTGTTGGAGCATTCAAAAAAGCAGTATAGTAAAGTTATGGGTGAAAAGGATGGGTACTTCAAGTTGTAAAATGGGTTTAGGAAGGACATTAAGAAAAGAAATTGTTCTGAAAAGATATAATAAATCCATAAAAAAGTATTAAAAAAAGGGGGCTCAGGGGCCTTTGGGGCGCCAGGGGACCTTTGGGAGCCCGGGGGACCTTTGGGGCCCGGGGGCTTCCTTTGTGTTTGGGGTAGGGGGATTGGAGCCCTTTGGGGTTGGGGTAGAGGACCTCACAACACTGTTCAAATACAACTTGTGTATTATAACGACCACAGAGTTTCACCCTCAAATCCTCTTCTAAAACATCTTCTAAAATCATCTTTTAAAATCTCTCTAACTGTTTCGCCGAAATAATTCCCTAAAATGTCTAAAACGGTTTCGCCCAAATAACCCCTAAACGTAATTTATGCGTGTTCCTTTTATTTTTGGCATCCCTGTGCTGTCACATTTGAAATTACTAAGAAACCCTTTCCCATGCTAATCACTTCATCTCTAAGATCAAAACCTTCGCTCGGAAACAATTCTCTTGGAAGAACTCCAAAGACATCAATAAACTTCCAGAAACAATTCTCCTTGGAAATACATCAAAGACATTAATAAACTTTCCCGGAAACAATTCTGACAGGTGATGTCAAGGTTGATTGATTTGTCACGTCTGGGATTGAGACTGACAGTACACGTGTTCTCCCTGGGGATTCCATGCCCATATTTGGTGCCCCGTCACGACTGACAGCACAGGTGTTCTCCCTAGGGACTCTATGCCCATATATGGTGCACCCCCTGGGACTGACAGCACAGGTGTTCTCCCTAGGGACTCTATGCCCATATATGGTGTGCTGTCGGGACTATAAGATAGCTTTCTACTTATATCTGACACTTTTTGTCAGAAGTACGATTTTCAGCCACAAGGGTCTATTATTATTAGCTAACTTTTAAAAATAAAATCTAATGCCATCTTTGTCATAATAAGATTTTTTTAACTCGCATATTCATCTGACCTGCCACTAACTGATTAAACCCCATATGTAATGTATCTATGACGAGGATAAAAACACTTGTGGTAAAATTTTTAACATTTTATGACTAGGAAGAACTTGCAAAGCAATATTTATTTCGTAAAATGTAGGTGAAAATATCCAAGATTGGGACAAAAATATGTACCCGACAGTACCTGAAATTTTTTATGCAGTGTAGGCTAGGTCAAACTGACATCGTGTTTTCCGCAAGGCACTGTAAGGTTAATGGGTTTCTCAAAAGAAAACATTATACTGCAAAAAAGCTTCAAATTTTATTATTGTTACTTTTTATTAATAATAATATTTGATAATATTATTTTATTATATTTTTCAATGATATTTTAATAATAATAGTAATTTCACTGTTATTAATTTTTCAATAATAATCATTCAATATTTTTTTTTAATCATTAGAATTTTTTTAATAATTTTCAATAATGTTTGATTAATTATAATAACTTCAAGATTATTTGTTTATTATTAATTTAAAAGGCGAACATTTCACGTATGCACCTTGATTTTGAGCACGACGTTACATTTCCTGACAGAATTTTCATCGCTAAAAATTGGTTATAAACTAAAGTAATCATAGTATATTGCGAAAATCATAGCTATATACATGCAAAAATATCATCCAGTTTCGCAAAAATCACGTTCAAAAACAAAACAAAAACACATTAAAAAGAATTCTTGTACTTATATCATTGAAGGAACCGAAAAATATCTACTTCGCTTTAAGTCAGTGTTAGCTCAAACAGAATATTATTGCTTAGGTAATTGGAGACCCAGTTCTTCATCCGTTTCAATCCCCATTTCTTCAAGTAGTTCTCTCTTTGATTTGGGATAACTCTCAAGGATAGACTCAACAATATCCATACACATTCGTTTCCTTTTCCTCCAAGCTTTCAAAGATGATTCATTCTCGGTTTTAATTAGCCTCTTGTCTTCTTCTGGGATTTGAACCTGTGTCTCTAATAAGCTTCTAAGTTTGACCTTTAGTTTTTCAATTTGTGCAGAGATCTACACATAGATATTTCAGCATAGATGTATACAGCATAATGATAATATGTCACAATTTATTTATAAATAACCAATATGTACAAAATATCTTACATTTACAAATAAACAATATTATAAATAATACAATACAAAAAAAATATGGAAATATAAATACATGAATAAATACAAATATATAATGTATATGAGTACAAATATGTATTGTATATGAAACACACACACACACACACACACACACACACACACACACACACACACACACACACACACACACACACACACACACACACACACACACACACACACACACACACACACACACACACACACACACACACACACACACACACACACACACACACACACACACACACACACACACACACACACACACACACACACACACACACACACACACACACACACACACACACACACACACACACACACACACATATATATATATATATATATATATATATATATATATATATATGTGTGTGTATATATATATATATATATATATATATATATATATATATATATATATATATATATATATATATACTGTATATATATATATATATATATATATATATATATATATATATATATATATATATATATATATATATATATATATATATATATATATATATATATATATATATATATATATATATATATATATATATATATATATATATATATATATATATATATATATATATATATATATATATATATATATATATATATATATATATATATGATAATTATTTCTAATATTTCTTATTAAAAATTATTTCTAATGATAATTAGTTCTAATATACTTCTGAAGTTTGCCTGAAGGGGTTTTTTTCGACGCACTAATATTCAAAGATAGAGGATGAATTTTGATAGGGTATTCGAAGTTTTGTATAAAGTAATTTTCGAGGCATAAAAATAATACTAATTTTAATTATTAATTCTTTTAGAAAAACATAGCTCTTAGATATTTCAACTATTCTGCAAGGATTTTGAAATGCCAAAGCCGTTTCGTTTTTACCAGATTTCTACTTCTCTTGATGAATAATGAAGAACACCTACGTCCAGCCAGCGACTCGCAAAGTTTCTACCTCATGAATAGGTAGAATATCTTGTAAATAAAAATTGGATTTGAGGAAGACTAAAATCTATTCTATAAATCATATACAACAACTTTCTATACAAAGCTTATATGTCCACAGGGCATAACTAAACATTCTTGCACTGAGGGGGTTATCATCCTAAAAGACTTAATTTCCAGAACTTTCAACTACGTTGAACAAAATGAATATCTCAAAATTTTGATTGGATAAGTTTGGGAAAATGGTGAGAAGGGCGTTAGTCGCTATCTAATCACTTTCAACTATTAAAAAGGCACTAGCCCTTTCAATTTCCAATTGAATGACCCCTTTTGAAGTTTCTACGACAACATTTTCAATATGAACTTTATATGCCCCCAGGGCATAACTTACACCCCTTGCACTGAGAGCTCTGAGGGGGTTATCATCCTCAGAGACAAAATTTCCAAAACTTTCAACTACGTTGAACAAAATGGATTTCTCAAAATTTTAATTCAATGTGTTTGGGAAAATGGTGGGCGTGATAGGGGCGTAAGTCACTATCCAATCACTTTCAACTATTAAAAAAGGCACAAGCCCTTTCAATTTCCAATTAAATGAGCCCTTTTGAAGTTTCTAAGACAATACTTTCAATAAAAACTTTATATGCCCCCAGGGCATAACTGACCCACGGCATCTGTTTTCCTCGGGGCACACAGATGTGTTTGGAGGAATGATGGGTGTGGGGGAGGCTAGTTGCCCTCCAATCACTTTCGACTATTAAAAATGGCACTAGCCCTTTTAATTTCCAGTCGAATGAGCTTTTATTGAAGTTTCTACGACAATGCCTTCTTTAAAATCCTTATATACCCCCTGGGCATAACTTAAAACCCTTGCCTAGAGGGATTTGGGGGAGTGTCCTCCTCAAAAACGTATTTTCTATCAGGAAATCAACTACGCTGAACAAAATGGCTATCTCAAAATTTTGATTCGATGTGTTTTGGGGAATGAAGGGCGTGGGGGGGGGGGCTAGTTGCCCTCCAATCACTTTCGACTATTAAAAATGGTACTATCCCTTTGAATTTCCAATCGAATGAGCCTGTTTTGAAGTTTCTACGACAATGCCTTCTATTTATAACCTTATATGTCCCCAGGGCCTAACTTAAAACCCTTGCCCTGATGGTTGTGGGGGAGTGTCCTCCTCAAAAATATATTTTCTATTTGGAAATGAACTACGCTGAACAAAATGGCCATCTCAAAATTTTAATTGGAGGTGTTTGGGCGAATGATGGGCGTGGGGGGGGGGGCTAGTTTCCCACCAATCACTTTCGACTATTAAAAGGGTACTAGCCCATTGAATTTCCAATCGAACGAGCCCGTTTTAAAGTTGCTACGACAATGCCTTCTATAAAAACCTTATATGACCCCAGGGCATAACTTAAAACCCTTGCCCTGAGGGATCTAGGGGAGTGTCCTCAAAAACATATTTTCTATCTGGAAATCAACTACGCTGAACAAAATTGCTATCTCAAAATTTTTATCGGATGTGTCCTTAGCTTTAATAATAGTTGCAGTAGAAGTACTAGGAATAATAGCAGTAGTAGTAAGGGCACCAATGATACCAGTAGATGTATCAAAAGAATTAGTTTATTGTGTTGACTGAAAATATATATTATTCATTGAATTTAGTGTTACCCATCAAAGCCTAGGAGCCTGAGAAATATTACCAAATTTTCAAAAAAAAAGATGAAAAACACCCCCTAAAAATCGAAATCACACCCATCACATTCAGCAACGAACCAGCGAACCCTACTGCAGAGGCTCCTGGCTCTTCTCTATAGAAATATGAAACTTTTCAGTTTTTGCCACAAGAAAGATCACAGATTTATGTTCATTTGTTGTTGGTGTTTTTTCTAGGGTGATCGTATAAAACCAATGGTAATAGAATATCGTGAGAAGGCTCGTTCAAACTAAAATTAAGAGGTCTGGTGCCCTTTTTAAGTGACCAAAAATTGGAGGACAACTAGCCTATACCCTTTTCCAGAGAGTTGTCGGATCAAAATTTTGAGATAGCAATTTTGCTCAGTATAGTTAAAAGGTAGAATTAATCTATATAGATTGCATGACCCCTCAGAACCACCAGTGGAAGGGCGGCTAGTTTTGAATTTTCCCATTGTTTAAATATAGTATTTGTTATAGAGAGGTATACCAATATTTTCCAGGGGGGAAGGAGATCTTCCGAGGATGAATTTCTTACGAAAAAATCACCAATTGGGATGGAAGTTTCTGGTGGAGAACTTTTTAGGGAAATATTACACGTGAGAAATTTATCAGAATTTAATACAGAATTTAGGTTATTTGTCTTGCGATCTAGTTTTTAATCCAATTTTACATTTGGAGACGCTTTGAGGGAACTGTCAGGGGGAAGATTTCAGCACAGTTGGATTTCTCTGGGGGACCTTCACGGGGAAGATTTTCCACGGGAGAAATTTTTTATGGGCAATTATCACCAGGAGAAGTTCTCCGTGGAAAATTTCTGCAGGAGAAACTTTGGGGGAGGGATACTTTCCATTTGCCTTAAAATGGACCAGAAATAAAATGAAAAAAGGCTTTTTTTCAAATATTAGTATGCCAAGGAGTATTTTTCAAGATAGAATCATGAGAAAAAAAAATCTTGGAAGAAGTCACAACAGGGATTAAATTATCCGGGGATGATTTCCTGGCAGAAAATTTTCTTTGGTAGGAACTTTATGGAGGAATTTTTCGTAGATTTTCCACATATGGGAGGGAAAGATTTCCTGGGATTATCTGAAAAACGACTGGAAATAAATGAGCAGCTAATTTTTCCTACTGAAAGTAAGGGGCAACATTAAAACTTAAAACAAAAAGAAATTATTCCGTATATTACGGGGACCACCCTTTCCTTAATACCCCCTCTTTACGCTAATTTATGACCTTTTTTCTCATTTCTTTAGGAGCGATTCTTGAAACACAAACTTGTCCAATCAAAATTTTCAGATTGCCATTTTATTCAGCATACTTGAAGGTTCCAGAAATTATGTTTTTATAGATGACCCCCTTCAAAGTTTTTAGGGCAAGGGCTACAAGTTATACTAGTTCCCCATTGTTAACATACTGCATTTTTATGAAAGGAATGATTGGATTGACCCAACTCCTTAGAGCCCTGGGACAAGGATTGTAAGTTATAACCCGGGTAGGCACATAAATTTCAGATGGGGCTCATTTGATTGGATGTTATAATTTATAGTGCCCTTTATAAGATTCAAACATGGCGAGGGTAGTCTCCACCCCCCCCCCTGGAACAAAAGCTCTATTATCCTGTGATAAACTCAGAATAGGTTTGAGGGAAACTAGCCCCCCCCCCTATGTCCCCTGTTTCCTAGATCCATCCGAAAAGAATTTTGAAATAGCCATTCTGTAAAAAAAAAAGTGTTCGAAGAACATATATCAACGTCAAGGGGTAGAAACAACCCCCAGAGTCCTAGGACAAGGGTTTTAGGTTACGTCCTTAGGGGCATAGGGTTTTTATTCAACAGGTGGTTTAGAAACTTCAGATGGGTCTCATTTAATTGGAAATTGAAAGTCCTATTTCCCTTCTAAGATCCAACAGTGATTTGAGGACCACTAGGCCCCCTCCGCCCCCGCGCGACCCCTTTTCTTGAAACAGCAATTCTGTTCAATATAGTGCAAAGAACTTATAAAAAACTGCGAATAAATTCATCAGATATAAATTTCTATAATGATTAAAACTATAACATAATCTCCTAAGATTATACAATTCAGCCCTTCAACATTCAACCTTTTCTTTTAGTTAGCATGCCAACCCAAGCACAAGGTAGTAAAATTTTTCTTAAGAAAAAAAAATAAGTTTTTTTCTTCAAAACATTGTTTGTTTTGCGGACTAACACAGGCTTGACAGCCTCGATATAACTTAATCCAAGCGAAAAGGCACTTTGACATCCAATTTTAAGCAGTTCGATTTATTAACTAAAAAATCGATTTTTCATGCTTTGTATTTGTAATTTTTATCTTTAAGTGCAAAAATAAATGAAACAAATAGTTAATAAAAATGGGTAAACGTTTAATTAGATAAGCTAAAGCAAAATAAACCCTACCCCCCCCCCCCCCCGAAAAAAAACAAACAAACATGGTATTAACCACTAAAATATGCGAGAAAACGAGAGGAAAATGAAAACCGTATATACGTCAAAAAGTTACTTATTTCTTTTACCCACCACATTCAAGTTCTTGGTCTGATAAAACCGGTCTTTATTTTCTTGAATCTGGTGATTTTTGGAGATTTTCTTTTTAGTTTGATGATTTTCATCCAATTTCGTGATTTTCTACAAAAGTGGTTGACATTATATGCATGATTGGTTTTCGCTGTCCTACTGAGGTGAAATAATCAGTGACTTCCATTTATCGTATTTTATGTCTTGTTTTAATTTGTTATTGCTAAAGAATTCTGTTATTTTGGGCTCTTCTGTATCCTTTTAGCTTGGTAATCAGCTTCCCTGTGGTTACAAATTTTACTTTATAAATACATGCGTGTCCCATGTGTCCTATAAACGAATTGAGGTTCAGAAACAAAAAAAAAAAGTAAAATAGTAGTTAAATAAAAAGGTTGATTATGGCCAGAAACACGAATTTAGTTTCACAATTTCAGTTTTGGCAAGAATTCCAATTTTTGGTAAAAATTCTCTTCCTTCTTGAGCAGTAGCCATTGAAAAACATAATGCCGTAGCTCAGGGTACCCAAAACGTCTTTATGGCGTGAAGCCTATCATTATTGACCAACAATTTTTGGTGATTTCGGTGAAATATTTGTGATTTTCACTGATTTTCATGGTAAAAAACTAGTGATTTTATTTTGGTGTTGTGGCAACCCTGCTTAGCACGCATAAAGTGCATATAGACTACAATATAGGTATGCTTTAGTTGGTATTTTGGTTAGGTTAAAAACCATTTAGTATTATAGATTCGGGGGGGGGGGGGAAGGCTGATCTCCTGTAAAATCTGTTGTAATTTCCAAAATTGTGTTACTAATGTATTCTATTTAATGGGTAAAACTAAAGTGAAAAATCTATCACTCTTGACCCATACAATATAAAGATAGAACCTTTATTAGACGGAAAAATTGTTAAAAGCTAATTTTGTAAAAAAAAGGAAAGAACAATCTCCTAAATGTGTGATTAACGTGGGTTTTACTTTATCATAGTGTACTATATCAATTAAACCCTTCCATTTCATAACGGGTTCTCTGCGTTTATTTTTGTGTGCTTGCTGTTTTTATGAGAAAAAGTGTCATAAATTCTTTGAAGATCATCAATTTTGATCTTTCGATCTGCAAAACAAACTCAAAACATCATAAAAATATTTTCTAGAAAAAAAAAAACGAACACAAAAAGTGATTATTGGAGGACTCGTAAGCCCAACAAGACCTTACTTAAACTTATGACACTAAATTGCATAGAAAAATAATATCATTTTAAGTAACCGTTTTAATAACCGAAAGTGTTGCTATCCTTTGAAGGTGTGGATGTCCTTGGGAATCGACAGAATGTTAATGTTTGAATTTCAACGTGTTTTACGTGGCAATGCTGACGACAAATATGAAGCTGCCAGTGAAACTTCGTCAATTTGAAAAAAAAAATAATAAAAAAAATCGCAATTTTGAGACATGAATAGATCTGAGATGGGTTCAGGGAGCAAAAGTTTTTGCCTTGATTTCATTAGTACTCAGATATTAGAGGAAAGGCTCAAAAACTAAGAATCTTGGCTTCTTTCTACAAAATGATTTACGGCACCAGCAATGATGCTGAAATGTCGATAGTCTTTGGCCATTATCAGTCTTATGATAAACAAATCCCCACTTACAACAGTTTAAGATGGGCATTTTTAACGTTATTTCTGCTTGAAGAATGTTCTACGCGTCAAGTAATCGCTGGACGAAGATATTTAATAAATATTTCCGCCTACAAGTCACCTGATAAATGTGAGTAGTAGGCATAAAGATAGAAAATGGACCTGTTATCTAGATTCTGGAAGGAAACTTATTGGTAATTGGGCAGCTGCTCATTCAGATAAATTGTTTAAAAAAACGGTAAAGCCTCTTATTGGATCATATTTTGTTAGAAAACCCAGCCTTTTCTGTATAAAGACTCAATTGTCAAAGAAGAACCATCCATGGGCGCCCATAAGCTGCATTAAGGAAGGGAAGGGGGCTTACCTTGTCTAACTGGCATTTTCAATGCTGTATAATAGAAATCTCAAATCAAAAATATGAAATACCAGGCAATATCATTCAGTCAGGGGGGTTGGATCCCCCCCCCCCCATATGGGTGCCCATGTTTCCCTTTGAAATGTTCAACCACTTAAATTTCTGCTGAAGTTACTTCGTTTTTCACAGTTTTAAAGTAGTAAATTTTTAACTTTTTTCCTAGATAATAAATATTTTATAAATGAACACTAAACAGAGCATTACTCACTTTACACATTCAAGTCCCAACTCAACTGAACATCGAACAAATTAATTTTAAAAAAGCTTTGGGTAAAAATAGTAGTATGAAGATTTTGCACCCTTACTCATCAATGGTTGTTCCACTGGAATATGCCTATATATGGTCATGTTTTGTTGGTACTCTGTTGCTAAGTGCCAGACGCTTCAAAATTCAATACCTTATCCTAATGCCATATTACACTTTCAAATGTTAAGGATTGCCTTAACTGGGTGGGGGTATAACATACTATTTTGCTAAGGATAGAAGTAAGACCCAAGCATATTTGATTAATGAAAGGGGGCAAAACTTGGGCACAGTGAAATGAAGTTCTGGGAATTGCATTTTCAAAGACTAAGTGGGGTAAATGAAAAAGCTTCCCTTGTACATTTTTGGTCCAGAGTTAATCACTGAAGGTATTATTCACCCAACTCAGATACTTTCCAAGCTAGCCAGCAACGCGCTAAGCTAGAATTTCGATGTAAAAGGATACTTGTGTATTATATGGTACACATTCGTGAAGAGAAGTTAGGTTAACCCTTTTGAAATATGCAAAAAATATTATGAAAATAAAATACTTGAGTAACACAATTATGAAAACTATAACAAAGAATTATGATAAGAGCGCCGAACAGAACGTATTATATTGATTACCTAACCTAACCCAACCAAATACCTGTTCTATATATCAGATACTTAATAAGAATTTACCTACAGCGTAGATTTCAATTGATTCTAAGCTAGTTTTCCTCAAATACTGAAATGTTTAAAGGAAAGTTTTCTCTAAAAATACTGCCAGTTATTGCCTGATCTGGGGGGAGGGGGTATTTGGTAAATTCTTTCCAGTTAAAATTATTGACTTAAGAATAAAGTAAACATACCCCTCGATGCATTTTTTAATACTCTTTCCGAATGTAATAATCACTTTCGTCGGAAATGAGTTTTACCTCCCCCCCCCCTTGCATATACTAATTCAGGGTAAATATTTGCACATTAGGGGGGAGGAGTGGGGGTAAATTTTCTTTCTAATGTAAATAAGAGGTAAGTTTAAACTTTACCCCCAGTCCCTATCTCAACATCGTGCTCTTTACGCTAAAGTCGTTAATTGTAAAAAAAAGAGTAGAGTTGTGAGAAAGAGTAAAACTTTAGCGTAGATAGCAAGGCACTGAGGAGGGGACAGCCCTCTTCATTTACGGAATATTTTCTGCTTTTTATAAGTTTTAATGTCGCTCCTTACTTTGTTAAAAAAAAATTAATCTAATTTCAGAACGTTTTTGAATTAATACAGGTTTGATTTTGATCACGGTACATGAATAATTGAAACGAAATTTGCATATTTATTTTACTTTTTTTGTTTAAATAGCTTTCTCGAAAGTTGTTTAATTGTGTTTACAAACCTTTTTATTAGTAATAAATATACGTTACTAACAAATTAACTTACGTATGTAATTTCTATTCATTTTTTTGGTCACTTAAAACGGGCACTAAAACTTTTAATTTCCGTTAGAATGAGCCAAAATACAAACCTCTTTTTTCAAAACCAGACAAATTTTCACAGGCGCGTAGCTTTTGATAGGTATCTCCTCAAAGTTATCAAACTGAAAGTATCGCTTTGATTGTAGATTGCTCTATAATTATATTGAAGTACTGGACTATAGTACTTATTTTGTAATTATTATTCAATTAATGAAGCAGCATAGATTAATGATCGCAAAGAATTGGCACTTCTTTTTCTAATATTTTCCAATGACGAATTTCAGAACTAGGATCTTGAACAAGATTGTATTTCCAACTGACTCAATCTTTTTATTAGTGTCCCTTAAATAATACCTGACTCTAGGGACATGAAGTAGTATGTATATGATAAGCTATAAGAAAACGAAATAATAAAGTTGTTGAATTTTTATTAAAATAAAGGGAAAACGAATGTTCTTTTTTTTCTTCTTTGTTGACTCTGGTCATGGCTGAGCAGAAGAGCTTGGATGAGCAGTAATTCGTTTATCGAAGGGGTGAGCAAAAAAGATAATCTATTACAAAAATATAAAGGGTTCTATTTCTTTTAAAGTGTGAAGAGGGGAGAGAAAGAAGCCTAAAAATTTTACTGATAATTTAATGAATTTAAGATTGAGAACCCTTGCTATTTATTTAAATTTTACAATTAGAAGAAGTCTGTTCTGTTGCAACGACTTTTTATGTAAAAATGAACGCCATTGCACAAAAAGACGGCAACAATATACAGGCTTCCACAGAGTTCGTTACGAATTACAGCTCAGCTCTTTTCAAAATTCAGTAACCTAGAATAGAAAAAGGACGTCAATCGATTGACGATAAAGACACGTAAGGAAGTGATTAAAAAAGATAACAAAGAACAGTGCTAAAACTTTAAAAAGAACCAAATTTATATTTTGAGTTATTCTTTATGACTGGTTACCTGTAATTAAACTATTTTCTTCACAAAAGAGTATCAAACAAACATAAAGAATAGCCGCCATAATATAACTTTACATTCTATATATAACTGTTTTTGTAGAAAAAATCACGACTCTTTGTTCCTTTCAGTTTTGGGCTATCTTAAAAGTTTGTAAAACCTTTAATCTTCCAATTTTCTGGGATTTAAATCTTCCAGTTTGAATCTTCCGGGGATGGATTTTCTACGAAAAAATCTCCCCACTCCCCAAAGTTTCTGCAGGTGAACTTTTCAGGGGAAATATTACAAGTGACGAATTTATCAGAATTTTTATAAAAAATATAGTTTATTTGTCTCACGTTCTCGTTGTTGACCCTATTTTACATATTATGACGCTTTGGGGGAACTGTCAGGGGGAAGTTTTCAGCAGAGTTGGAATTCTCTTGGGGATCTTAATGGAAAGATTTTACACGGGAGAAATTTTCCAAGGGGAATTATCACCAGGAGGAGTTCTCCATGGGAAATTTCTGCACGAGAAACTTTGGGAGAGGGATACTCTCCATTGACCTTAATGCGGATAAGAAATAAAATGAAAACAAGGTTTTCTTCAAATAAAAGTATGCTAAGGAGTATTTTTCAGGCAGAATCATAAGAAAAAAAAAATCTTGGAAGAAGTCACAACAGGGATTAAATTATCCGGGGATGATTTCCTGGCAGAAAAACTTTCCATGGGAGGAACTTTATTGCGGAATCATTGTGGATTTTCCACAGAGGGGAGAGGGGGGTGGATTTCCTGGGATTATCTGAAAAGCGATTGCAAATAAATGAACAACTATTTTTTCCTACTGAAAGTAAGGAGCGACATTAAAACTTAAAACAAACAGAAATTCTTCAGTATATGACGGGGTCCGCCCCTTCCTCCATAGTCCCCTCTCTACGCTAATGTAAAACCTTTTGTCTCATTTCTTTAGGAGTGATTCTTGAAACACAAACTTGTCCAATCAAGTTTTCAGATTGTCATTTTATTCAGCATATTTGAAAGTTCCAGAAATTATGTTTCTTATAAATTACCCCCTTCTAAGTTTTCAGGGCATGGGCTTCGAGTTATACTAGTTCCCCATTATTAAGGTACTGGATGTTTATGAAAGGAGTGGTTGTATAAACTCTGGAGAGGGATAAAATTGGAAATCAAAAGTTCTAGTGCCATTTTTAAGAGTCAGAAATGGCCAAAGGGCAACTAGATAGTCTCTCCACAACCCATTCTCTTTTCCCTAGAAGAATCCAACATAAATTTTGAGATAATGTTTTTGTTTATAATGGTCCAAAGAGCCTTTAACGCTGTCTTGACGGTTGACCCGACCCCTCAGAGCCCTGGGATTGATTGGATATTATAACTTATAGTGCCCTTTATAAAATTCAAACGTGATGAGGGCAGTCTCTGCCCCCTCCCCCCTGACGTGCCTATTTCTAAAAACAAACATCCGAAACCCTGGAACAAAAGTCCTATTATCCTGTATTAAATTCAGAAGTGGTTGGAGGGGTCTAGCCACCCTCCCCCTATGTCTCCTGTTTCCTATATGTACCCGAAAGGAATTTTGAAATAATCATTCTGTAAAAAAAAGGGTCCAAAGAACCTATATCAAAGCCTACGGGGTAGAAACAACCTCCAGTGTCCTGGGAGAGGGGTTGCAAGTTATGCCCCAGGGGCATGTGGTTTTTATTCAATGGGTGGTTTATAAACTTCAGATGGGACTCATTTCATTTGAGTTGAAATCTCCTATTTCCCTTCTAAGATCCAATAGTGATTTGAGGACAACTAGCCTGCCCCCCACCCCTTTTCTTGAAAACTGCTATTTTGTTCAAAATAACACAGAGAACTTAAAACAATCCGGAAATAAATTCAGCAGACATAAATTCCTATATTGATTAAAACTATAACACAATCTTCCAAGGTTATACAATCCAACCCTTCAGCCTTCAACCATTTCTTTTAATTTGCATGCCAACCCAAGCATAAGGAAATGAAATTTTTCTTAATAGAAAAATAGCGTTTTTTTTCTGCAAACCATTGTTTGGCAGACAAACACAGGCTAGGCATCCTTGATATACCTTAATCATAAGCAAAAGGGTACTTTGGGGTCCAATTTTAAGCAGTTTGATTTATAAAATAAAAATTTTCAGTTTGATTTCTCAGGCTTTGTATTTGTTATGTTTATCTTTATGTGCACAAATAAATGAAACAATAGTAAATAAATACGGGTAAAGTGTTTAAGTAGGTAAGCTAAAAGTTTTTAGCACTAATAGATAAAACTAAAGTGAAAAATCTATCATTCTTGACCCATATAATATAACGATAGAACCTTGATTACGCGGAAAATTGTTAAACACCAATTTTGTAAAAAAAAAAAAAAAAAGATCTCCTAAATTTGTGATTAACGTAGGTTTTACTGTATTATAGTGAACTATGTGAATTCAACCCTTCCACATTAAAAAAATGATTTTTTACTTCCTAATTTAGAAATACTAGTCACAAAAATTTGATTTTTTTTTTTAGTGTTTATCGTTTTTTTTTTAACAAACACAAAACAATGGCACATGCTTCTAAACTTTAACTTAAAGCATATTCTTTAAACTTTATTAATTAGGGAAAGGATTTGACAAGAGATAGACCAGTAAAAAAATCCAAATTGTTTTTAGAGGACAAATTATGTCATGAGAGGATGTTTTTATTTTTATAGGTCCATGCGCTCATGAAGGGAAGAGGTTTTTAAAATCCCCCTTCCCCCCAAACTCAAAATTTTCTAAAACTCTACTTTCGAAGCTTTTTAAATATTTCTAAAGCACTAATTGATAGACGGCTACAAACATCAGAATCGACTTTAGAGGACAAGTTATGTCATGGAGAGATGTTTTTGAAATCCCCCTTCCCCCCAAACTCAAAATTTTCGAAAATTCTACTCTAAAAGCTTTTTAAATATTTCCAAAGCACTAACAGATAGCGCGCTAAAAACATCAGACTCGCCTTTAGAGGCCAAATTAATTCTACAATAATTCCCCCTTCCCCCCAAACTCAAATTTTTTTGAAATCCCCCTTCGCGCCAAACGCGCCAAAATGTTATGGGAAGATGTTTTTGAAATCACTCTTCCCCCCAAACTCAAAATTTTCCAAAATTTTACTTTAGAAGCTTTTTTAAATATTTCTAAAGCACTAATACATAGATCGCTACAAACATCAGAATCAACTTTAGAGAACAAATTATGTTATGGGAAGATGTTCTTGAAATCCCCCTTCCCCCCAAACTCAAAACTTTCTTTTTCCAAAATTTCCCCCCAAACTCAAAACAGTAATTTAGTCTAAAAACAGCATTAACTGAATTACTCATATTCTTTTTTCTTCTTGTGTAAATCTGCGATTCGTAGCTGATGACGAGTAATTGCAGACTGCTTCTCGTGGAACACGTTTGCTGCTTCAAAGCCCTGCTTGTTACGCGCAATTGCCTCTTCGTAAACCGATATCTCCGTGTTGTGGAACATGACTTCATCATCCAGGAGCAAAATATAATCATCGGGTTGCTAGAAAAGAATAATCAAAGGAGGCCTTTTTTTTATAAAATACTAACAAACATACTAAACTAAACAGCAGTGGTGATTCCTCGTTTGCGCGGGGGAAGGGCATCTAATCCCCCCCTAAGTTTTTCTGACATCCAACATTATAGATGAATAGTAAAGCATCCCCGAAACTGATACAACTTGTCCTCTTTCATATATCGACGTATTGTCATGCTTATTGAATTTTTTAACTCATGAATAGGCTCGAATCTATTGTAAATTTAAGCAGTGATTTGAGAAAGGCTTATGAAAACATTAATGTTTGCGGCCAACATTAATCGACCGGCGGCACGCCGCCGACATCTTACCGTCGGCGCGGCGTGGCGCTCTGTTTTTGGCCCCGCCGCCGGTCTTCCCTCATTGGCGCGGTTCCGGGGTCTACTTTGCACCCCTTTACTATTACCCTCAATTTTTTTTCAAGGAACACTAAGCTGTTGAACGTTATTTCGCGTGTTTGTTTGAACCATACAGTGACCTATTAATTATTAAATAAATTAATTTTTCAATGTAAAGCTGAGACGGTATCCTAGCAAGGTGGTATCCAGAGAGGGGTGGGGTGGGGTCCGGAGGTATTACATTTAAATGATAATATCTCGATTTTTTTATAATGAAAGCAGGGATTCAAAAAAGTTATTTTTTAAATTTAAAGCAGAGACGGCATCCTATCAAGGTGGCATCCAGAGGGGAGGGGGGGGGGTTGGAAGCTATCATATTTAAATGATAATACCTCGATTTTTTTTTTTTGAAAGCAGGGATGCCAATTAATTAATTTTTTTTATTTAAAGCAGAGGCAGTATCCTATCAAGATGATGGTATCCAGAGGGGGGGGGGCATAGGGAGTTATTATATTAAAGTGATAGTACCTTGATTTTTTTTTTACTGAAAGCAGGGATGCCAAAAAGTTTTTTTTTTTAATTTAAGTAGAGACGGTATTCTATTAAGGTGGTATCCAGAGGGGGGAGGGGGAGGGGGGTAGGTAGATGTTATAGCTAAACGATATCACGTCAAATTTATTTGTTTTTTAAAGCAGAGATGCCAAAAAGTTAATCATTTTTTTAAATTTAAAGCAGAGAAGGTACCTTATCAAGGTGCATGGTATCCAGGGGGGAGGCGGTTAGGGAAGTATTATATTTAAATGATAATATCTCGAATTTTCTATTGAAAGCAGGGATGACAAATTTTTTTTATTTATTTCAAAGCAGAGACGGTATCCAGAGGGGGGGGGGCATAGGGAGTTATTATATAAGTGATAGTACCTTGATTTTTTTTTTGAAAGCAGGGATGCCAAAAAGCAATTTTTTAATTTAAAGTAGGGACGGTATCCAGAGGTGGGGGGCATAGGGAGTTATTATATTTAAGTGATAGTACTTTGATTTTTTTTATTGAAAGCAGGGATGCCAATTTTTTTTTTTTTTTTTAAATTTAAAGCAGAGACGGTATCCTATCAAGGTGGTGTCCAGGGGGGGGGGTAGGGAATTATTATATTCAAATAATAATATCTTGAATTTTCTTACTGAAAGCAGCCTCAGTCCACACAAAGTGGATAAGTTGATTTTTATTCACGACAATTATAGCCACATCTCGCAGTTAGAATAGACTTCCAAGTTTGACTGAAGGAACTTTTTCGACCAGTTGACCCCTAGATTTTTTGTCCCTCCACACTACTTTGAAAAATACCTTTTTTTACACTTCTTCTTCTAATTCACAGCAGGCGGGCTATTCAGTTGGTACTATTTAGCCCTCTTCTTTTTGCTTCACTCTGTGGGCTACAGAGCTACTGGCTTGGTTGTCTCTTATTTATTAGATATTCTCAGATATTTTTCAGTAGATCTTTTGTCTCAAGGAGTTCAAATATAAGATGACAGATGTTGATTTCTATGGTCTGTGTGCAGGTATAGTTGGCTAGGCTCTTGGCTGATAGTGAGATTTTGTGGTGTTTGAAGTATTTTAAGTTTACAAAGCAAGGTATGTTGTGCAGACGTCAGCATATTACATTCAAATAGGCAATGGTCAATTGTTTCATTATTCATATTACAATGCCTGCAAAGAGGGGACAGGGGAAATGAACAACTTGAATTAGAAAGCTGATATGAGAATGCAAGGAAATTTAGTCCATTTGTTCCAGAACGAATTCTATGATAAATTTTTAGAAAGATACTTATTGGGAAAGGGGGAAAGGATAGGATTAATCTTATTAAAATTAATATCTGATAGCCTCCATCGGTAAATATCTCTAATTGGGATTGGTCTCCCACTTGGCTGGTCAATATTTATAGCATTTTTTGCTATTTCATCAACCTGATGATTACCAGTTCTGCCAGAGTGGCTAGGAATGTACTGAAAATAACTTTTTATGCCACTTCAAGCAAGATTATCAATAATACTGAGACAATGATAAGTGCCAATGTCCAACTTATATTGAGGAGCTGAGGCCAGCAACTCAAGGCTTGATAAAGGGTCGGAATAGATGATAATATTATTCGAATGTGCAATCAAAGGTTGGTTTTGCTTAAGGTGTTCTAATTCCATGATTATGGCATTTAACTCAGCAGACATTATAGATAAATTATTAAATAATCTCTCACCCATTGCAATTTTCAGGTGAGGAAGGAAAACACCACTTGCAACCTTCTCATTCATTTTTGACCCATCAACAAATATTTGGAAATGATTTTTATAAGTAATTGTATTAAGTTCTGCAAATTTTTTCTGGACAAAAGTAATGGGGGTTAAATCTTTATTCCAATTTGAAAATTCAGTATTTATTATGGGAAATGACCAATTCCATGGAGGGGATTGGGGGAAAGTAGGTGCAATAGACTTTGCTGGTGCAGGGAACTTCTTTTGAATATTGGCATACTCATCTGCAATACCTCTATACATGGCTGGATTTCTTAACCAATTATGTAGTGTGTGTGAGCTATTTGATTCAATTTCTGTAAGATGTTATATCAAGAGAAAGCTACGTCTCTCCATTATTGTTGTTAATCCACTCTCCATAAGCAGAAACTTGGTGCTTGTTGGTTTCCTAAGACCAAATATGAGACGTATTATATCATTTTGTATGTTTTCAATTTTTTGCATCTGGGTCTTTGCACATGCACCATAGACGAGGAGCCCATAGTCAATATGGGGTCTTATATGTGATTTATAAAACTGGAGTAAGGTTTTCTCATTACAACCCCAGGGTGTAGAAAGAAGTCTTTTTAGTATATTTGCTTTTCTATAACATTTTTTTATTGTTTGAAATGTGGAGGTGGAAATTAAGTTTTTGGTCAAGCATGAGACCTAGGTAATTAATATGATTATCTTCTGGAATAGTTGTTTTATTTAGAGTTAGTTTTGCATTAACATGGTTTCGCTTTCGGTGAAATTGGATTATTTTTGACTTGTTGGGTGCAATGGGTAAATCTGAATGTTGAGAGAATTTTTCTAACTGGAAAAGTGACTTTTGCAGATTTGACTGTGCTATCTGAAAGGTGTTGCCAGATGACCATAGCACCAGATCATCAGCATATTGTAGATTCGTGTGGGGTAGGTTCATGTCCCAGAGATATAGGGCAAATAGGAGGCAACTGAGGACTGCTCCCTGAGGTAGGCCTTTGGATATTGTCTTTTGGGTTGAAGAGGCTGAACCAACACAAACAATGAAACTTCGCACTTCTATGAAGGATTTAATAAAGATACTAGCTTAGGTGGTACTCCAAGGTTTGCAAGTTTATTTAAAAGGATTTGGTGGTTCACATTGTCATATGCCCCTTCAAAATCTAGAAAAGCTGCCACTAGGATTTTATTTTTTGAGAAAGATTCATTAATTGCATTTTTTAGCAAAATGAAAGCATCTGTTGAGGAGTGGTATTTCCTGAATCCAGTTTGAGTGTGTGGGATCATATTATTTTTTTCAACAAACCAGAGGAGTCTGTGATAAATCATTTTTTCCATTATTTTCCCCATCACAGGTGTAATCATTATGGGCCTATAAGACTCAGGGTTATCTTTTGGTTTATTTTTCTTTAGGATTGGTAGGAGGGACGAACATTTCCATATATTGGGGAACATAGAGGATGCCCAAGCGTGATTACAACAATTTAGCAGTTCTTGTTTGTATGAAGGTGTGAGATTCTTTATCCATGTAGGGTGTATATTGTCATAGCTGCTGCTAGTTTTGGTCCTACTATGATGTATTGCATTATTCAATTCCTGGATTGAAAATGGGTTAGATATGTACTCGGATCCTGGGCGTGGTTGGTAACTTGGGTTCATAGAAATTGTGGACAGTTTGCTTTGATTATTTGATGTTAGCTTATTAACAAAAAGAGTTGCAAATAGGTTAGCCTTTTCATTATCATTGTCATAATGGGTATTATTATGTATAAGCTCATACAGGAGTGGGTTGGGGGTAGTCTTTTTTCCCACAGATGTGGCTTATGACTTTATGTATAATTGGCTCATGCGTATCTCTGGAGAGATTATTTGCAAAATTATTCCAGTATTTATATTTAGCATCTATTTGTCCTTTTTAGATTAGATTCTGCTTGTAATTTTTTTTATATATGTAGTAGATGTTGGTTTTTTTTATAAATTCTGTCCAAGCTGCCTTTTTTATCCTCCATTTATTTTGGCACTTATTTGTCCACCATGCTTTAGGAATTTGTTAAGGGACTATTCTCTTAGGTGCTGTCTTGGGGATAGCATGATTAGCTGTATTTATTAGTAAAGATGTCAAGGCTTCAGCATGTGTGTCAACTGTTGTGTTAGAAATGCATGAACTTTGGGTGAAACTTGTAATTTCATCATTTAGCTTATTTTGGAACATAGACCAATTTGCTTTAGTGCTAATATATTTGGAGGTATGAGATGAAGTTTCAGCAGGTTCATTTAGGGAGCAAACTAAAGCAATGATGTCTGTACATAGACCATAAATTCTAGTTATGTAAATTTTGTTAATAAAATGTAATGACACAAGTTGTAGGTCAATTGTGGAGACTTTACCACTTTTGAGGTTGAAATGTTTATTCAGGTTTTTAGGTTTAGCAACAGCTAATTCATCATTATTTGAAGTCATATGCTCAATAAATTTATCAGTTTTATTTGCTGATTTATTCCCCCACAAAAGGCGGTGGGCATTGAAATCACCACAAATAATGACATTATTTAACATATTAGAATTAGTTACACAATTAATGAAATCCTTGGCATCTGTAGTTTAACCATTGGGGCTATAAAAGCTTATTATGAAGGTTTTTAAATTATTCATCCAAACACTGATACCAATTACATCAGCATCATTTTCAAAATCTGGAAAATTGATTCCACAAAATTTTATATTATTATTGACTAATAAAGCTACCCCACCTCCTTTTCTCTCTGAAGATCTATCCTTTCTCAGGATTGTATATCCCAGAGACTTAATTTGTTGATTTTTGGTTGAATTAGTTCCCTGGAGGCAAGCAATATTAATCGAATTATTATTCATAAATGATATTAGTTCATTTAGCTTATTTTCTGTGAGTGATATTACACTCCATTGGAGTATTGATAAATGTTGTGTAGTTGATTTATTCTTCATATGACTGTGTATCAATTTTCAGCTTTGTTAAAAGTAAAGCAAGATCTTTTTTTGCTTGAATGAGCATATCATCTGGGATGTAGATTTTTGCCAATTCTGCAATAATTTTTGTTTTCTGTAGTTGATGTATGTTCTGAACTGCATTACAATTTAGAATGAATAAGCATATATTTGGGGACTGCATTTTTGGTTGTGCATCCTGTTTGTTGGTTAAGGGATTGATTCCTGGTAGTGTTTGTGGGTTGTTTCTTCTTGGGAGGGAGGGCCAGGCTGACCTCATCCTACCGGACAAGAAGGCTTGTTGGCTTGGTGATTCCTTCTGATAGGGATTTGAGCTAGGGGGCTTAGATGGTGTTTTATACGGGGTGCTTGATGCATTGGGGGCATTTGACTTGGGGGGTTTGGTTGGTTTCATTACAGGCTTTATTTGGTATTGTTGGGCCGCATTTGCTTCCATTGCTGCAAAGGGGTATGGGATGGCCTTTTCTGTTGATATTTGGAGTGTTAGAGCTCTTTTCTTGTATGCAGGGCATAATGATTTATTTGTAGATTCATGTGGGCCTTTGCAATTGATGCATGTAGGCTGAGTGTTGTTGCAAGTTGTCAGCTCTTTAGGATGGAAAGCTTTACAATTACTACACTCTCGGAGAATTTCATTACATTTGTTTGTTGTGTGTCCCAGTTTGAAACACTTCTGACACTGGATAGGCTTAGGTTTGTATTCCTTGTGTGGTTTGATTTGCCCAAATAGGAATAATTTTTCTGGGATATCAATTTTATCCTTCGGTGTGAAGGATCTACTAGTTTTTAGGCCATTGGAGTTAGGTTTTCCAAGTTGGATAACATCCCCAACTGGGATTGTGTTTCCAGCCCTATCTGAGAGCCCTTCTTTTAACTCCTGAGTAGATATCTCTGGGGGAACATTATAAACTACTATTTTTGTTGGTGATTGTTTTGGGTTCCAATTAGATGCAATAATTGGGGTATTCAGAAGGGATTTTAGGTTAATTATTGTATATGCTGATTTCTGATCTTCTACAGCTATTATTAGAGATCCATCACGGTTAATATAAAGAGAGAACATTGATTTTATCAATTTAAAAATTGCAACTCTTATTGCAGTGATCATTTGTATTTCAAAGTTGGTAGTGGAATTAATTTTAAGGTAAATACACATACTAAAATTTGGACTTTCATTACCAGCTTACCCGTCACGCGTTGCCATGATCTTAAAAGAAAGGAAATTCAATGAGAATACCCTTAAGGAAAATTTCTAAACGTTCACTATCTTAGTTAAAAGTTTTAAAGTCATAATGTTTTCATTTTAGTTTAAGTATAATTGAGAAACAAATTCGAATCATACAAGATTATGTTGAATTGCTATGCATGCTCTTCTAGGTTAGAAAAGCTTGAGTGCAGGAGAATTACAATGCCTCTGTTTTTCAAAAAATGTAGCACTAAACCCTCACATAAAAAAAATTACTCCCAATCCAGTGGCAGTTCTGCTATCTCTTGCACCTGGGCCAAAATCCTGATTAGTGATCCCCTCCTGTCCAAATTTTAACAAAAAATTCCTTCATTAACAAAGATATTTTCAATTTATTATTTAATTAAAATTTAAGAAGCTTTTGGTGCTGTTTCTATTATCTCATCTAAGAATGGCTCTCAATATCAAATAGACTATATCTAGTCTTTATAAATATAGAAGTCAATATGCTGAAAAGATTAAAAAAAAGAAAATGAGTAGAATGTATAAATAAAATAAATCAAAAATGAATATACAGGGTAGAAGTTTGTAAGAGATGATATAAAAAATTTGGAGAAGATATTTTTTTCTTTTTTTGTAAAGCAGGGGACAATAGAAAAAACAACAAGAAAAAGAAAGAAGTTCATAAACCTACATAGGGCTGACTACTTAATTAAGTTCAAAGCTGCAAGGAACAGAGTTTGAGTACTGTCCAGAAAATTGATAGATAATTACAAGGAGGCCATTATGGCAACCTCAAAAATTAACCCCAAGAAGTTCTGGAAATATGACTTGTAGGCACATGGTTACTGACCTAATTTGTAATGGAATCCAGTCAAATGATCTTCAAAAATTGCTGATGCCTTTAATCACCTGTTTACATCAGTTTTCATACCTGCGGACTCTGCCCCTGACCAAATCTACCACACTTTGTAATTAACACTCAAGTGTATCCAATAATAATGGATAAGGCTTAAGCTTGAATCTGAGCTTAAAAAGCTTAATCCAAAGAAGTCTCTTGGGCAAGATGCCATTCATCCACAACTCAAAGGAAGCTCATACTCAATTAGCACTGCCACTCTCAACGCTCTTCCAAAAGTCTATTGATGGCAGTCATACCATTGGCCTGGAAAGTTGCCCATATCTTGCCAATATATAAATAAAGATATATTTGAACCTGCCCAGTCAACTAGTACCAGGGGTAATTCAGCAAAGCTGTTCTGCAAGTTTGCCAAGACAAGAAAAAGAAACAATTTTTTCTACAATTAAATCATAAATCTGTGGAATGGCCTAAACAAGTTGATGGTGGGATCTACAACAATTGATTGCTTCAAATCAAATCTGAACAAGGACAGGGCAACAAAACCATGGCTCTTTCAATGGGACACATATCCCACTGTCCAATAATCACTAACTAGCATACACTGGATTTGTCCATATTGCTAGCAAATGCAATTCAAGGTAAGTTTTCAAGGAAAATAGACTTTACAATTAGTATAGGAAATTATTAAAATAAGCTTTGTGCAATAGGCTAAATGTGCAATAGGCAAAACAAGAGGAAATTAAGGAGTTGGGAATAGAAGCAGAACAAATAATACTACTAAGGTTAGTGAAGCTGCCCACCCGATCAAACTTTTCATTATCCAACGTCACCTTTTCATCTTCACTTATTCCTTGCCTTAGTGACTTAGTCTTCCTAACATTAATTTTCAAACCTATTCTAGCACCCTGAACTTGCAAAACCTCTAAAAATTCATTCATTTTGCTCACACTTTCATCCAGGATGCTTAAATCATCAGCATAATCCAAGTACAGGAGACTTTTTCCTCCCGATTTGATTCCGTGGTCTCCCATTGCCTTTCCTGTGCTCCTTAAAACAAAGTTCATCAAAATAATTCATATAAAGGGGGATAGAACACAACCCTGTTTAACTTCTGATTTAATAAAAAACCAGCTGCTAACCTCATTTTCAACCTTAACCGGTAGCATTATTTCCCTATAATGCATAAGTACCCAAAAATTTACTTATGTTTTGTCAACATTCTTGATCTACATTACATACCATATTACCTTTCAGTTTCAGGGGATATTTGTTTGCATGTGCTTTTACTGTTTACTCTGAATAAATGTCAAAGTATGTTTCCAAAAGCAGTGCCTGTCATCATCTCTGGAAAAACTTTGTTTTTGTTATTCATCCCCCCCCCCCCTCCCCCTTAACCATAAATGATGATAATGGGTTTCAAGAGGTCCTCTCAAGAAGCTCTTAAAAAAGGAAAAAAAAAATATCCCCAATCAAAAGCATTTCCCCTCTCCCTGCCCAAGATCCTCCCTCCAAAAACTTAGGAATTTACCTTAAAATTACTCCCACTACCCCCTTTGAAATAAAAATGATCACTGCAATAAGAGTTGCAATTTTTAAATTGCTAAAATCAATGTTCTCTCTTAATATTAACCGTGATGGATCACTGCTAATAGCCGTAGAAGATCAGAAATCAGCAGATACAATAATTAACCTAAAATCCCTTCTGAATACCCCAATTATTGCATATAATTAGAACCCAAAACAATCACCCACAAAAATAGTAGTTTATAATGTTCCTCCAGAGATATCTACTCAGGAGTTAAAAGAAGGGCTCTCAGATAGGGCTGGAAACACATTCCCAGTTGAAGATGTTATCCAACTTGGAAAACCTAACTCCAATGGCCTAAAAACCAGTAGACCCCTCTTATTGATACTTATGGATGAAATTGATGTCCCAGTAAAAATATTCCTATAGATGGGCATCAACTCACACAAAGAATATAAGCATAAGCATATCCAGTGTCAGAAGTGTTCCAAACTGGGACACAGAACATACAAATGTAATGAAATTCTCCGAGCGTGTAGTAATTGTAAAGCTTTCCATCCTAAAGAGCTGACAACTTGCAACAACACTCAGCCTACATGCATCAATTACAAAGGCCCACATGAATCTACATATAAATCATTATGCCCTGCATACAAGAAAAGAGCTCTAACACTCCAAATATCAACAGAAAAGGCCATCCCATACCCCTTTGCAGCAATGGAAGCAAATGATGCAAAACGATAACAAATAAAGCCTGTAATGAAACCACCCAAAACCCCCAAGTCAAATGCCCCCAATGCATCAAGCACCCAATATAAAACACCATCTTCCAAGCCCCCAAGCTAAAATCCCTATCAGAAGGAATCACCAAGCCAACAAGACTCCTTGTCCGGTGAGATGAGGTCAGCCTGGCCCCCCCTCCCAAGAAGAAACAAACCAGAAACACTACCAGGGATCAATCCCTTAAACAACACACAGGATGCACAACCAAAAATGCAATCCCCAAATATATGCTTATTCATTCTAAACTGTAATGCAGTTCAGGCCATGAACATACATCAACTACAGAAAACAAAAATTATTGCAGAATTGGAAAAAATCTACATCCCAGATGATATGCTCATTCAGGCAAAAAAAGATATTGCTTTACTTTTAACAAAGCTGAACGTTGATACACATTCATATGAAGAATAAATCAACAACACAACATTTATCAATACTCCAATGGAATGTAAGATCACTCACAGAAAATAAGCTAAATGAACTAATATCTTTTATGAATAATAATTCCATTAATATTGCTTGCCTCCAGGAAACTCATTTACCCCAAAATCAACAAATTAAGTCTCTGGGATATACTATCCTGAGAAAGGATAGATCTTCAGAGAGAAAAGGAGGTGGAGTAGCTTTATTAGTTAAAAATAATATAAAATTTTGTAGCATCAATTTTCCAGATTTTGCAAATGATGTTGATGTAATTGGTATCAGTGTTTTGCTGAATAATTTAAAAACCTACATAATAAGCTTTTATAACCCTAATGGCCAAACTACAGATGCCAAGGATTTCTTTAATTATATAAATAATTCTAATATGTTAAAAAATATCATTATTTGTGGTGATTTCAATGCCCATAGCATTTTGTGGGGGAATAAACCAGCAAATCAAGCTGGTAAATTCATTGAGCATATGACTTTAAATAATAATGAATTAGCTGTTGCTACCCCTCCAAACCTGAATACATATTTCAACCCCAAAAGTGGCAAATTCTCCACAATTGACCTACAAATTGTGTCATTAAATTTTTTGAAAGAAATTTACATAAATAAAATTGATAGTCTATGTACTGACCACTTTGCTATAGTTTGCTCCCTAAATGAACCTGCTGAAACTTTATCTCATACCTCCAAATATATCAACACTAAAGCAAATTGGTCTATGTTACAAAATAAGCTAAATGATGAAATTACAAGTTTCACCCAAAGTTCATGCATTTCTAACACAACAGTTGACACACATGCTGAAGCCTTGACATCTTTACTAATAAATACATCTAATCATTCTACCCCCATGAAAACACCTAAGAAAACTGTTCCTAAACAAATTCATAAGGAATTGAGGAAAAATGAGTTGAGAGATCAATGGAATATAAAAAAAGGCATCTCGGACAGATTTAATAAAAAAAACATCACCTACTGCATATTTAAAAAAATTACAAGCTTAATCTAATCTAAAAAGGACTATAATAGATGCTATATATAAATATTGGAATAATTTTGCAAATAATCTCTCCAGAGAAACGCATGAGCCAATTATACATAAAGTCATAAGCCACATCTGTAGGAAAAAGACTTCTCACAACCCACTCCTGTATGAGCTTATACATAATAATACCCATTATGACAATGATAATGGAAAAGCTAACCTATTTGCAACTCTTTTTGTTAATAAGCTAACATCAAATAATCAAAGCAAATTGTCCACAATTCCTATGAACCCAAGTTACCAACCACGCCCAGGATCCGAGTATATAACAAATCCATTTTCAATCCAGGAATTGAATAATGCAATACATCATATTAGAACCAAAACTAGCGGCAGCTATGACAATATACACCCTACATGGATAAAGAATCTCACACCTTCATACAAACAATAATTGCTAAATTGTTATAATCACGCTTGGGCATCTTCTAGGTTACCCAATATATGGAAATGTTCGTCCCTCCTACCAATCCTAAAGAAAAATAAACCAAAAGATAACCCTGAGTCTTATGGGCCCATAACGATCACTCCTGTGATGGGGAAAATTATGGAGAAAATGATCTATCACAAACTCCTCTGGTTTGTTGAAAAAAATAATATGATCCCTCACACTCAAACTGGATTCAGGAAACACCACTCCTCAACAGATGCTTTCATTTTGCTAACAAATGCAATAAATGAATCTTTCTCAAAAAATAATGTCCTAGTTGCAGCTTTTCTAGATTTTGGAGGGGTATATGACAATGTGAACCACCAAATCCTTGTAAACAAACTTGCAAACCTTGGAGTACCCCCTACGCTAGTATCTTTTATTAAATCCTTCACAGAAGTGCGAAATTTCATCGTTTGTGTTGGTTCAGCCTCTTCACCCCAAAAGACAATAACCAAAGGCCTACCTCAGGGAGCAGTCCTCAGTTGCCTCCTATTTACCCTATATCTGTGGGACATGAACCTACCCCACACGAATCTACAATATGCTGATGATCTGGTGCAATGGTCATCTGGTAACACCTTTCAGATAGCACAGTCAAATCCGCAAAAGTCACTTTTCCAGTTTGAAAAATTCTCTCAACATTCAGATTTACCCATTGCATCCACCAAGTCAAAAATAATCCAATTTCACAAGAAGCAAAACCATTTTAATGCAAAACTAACTCTAAATAAAACAACTATTCCAGAAGATACTCGTATTAATTACCTAGGTCTCATGCTTGACCAAAAACTTTTCCACCTCCACATTTCAAACACAATAAAAAAATGCTATAGAAAAACAAATATACTAAAGACTTCTTTCCAAACCCTGGGGCTGTAAGGAGAAAACCTTACTCCAGTTTTATAAATCACATATAAGACCCCATATTGACCCTATGGGCTCATCGTCTATGGTGCATGTGCAAATACCCAGATGCAAAAAATTGAAACAACACAAAATGATATAATACGTCTCATATTTGGTCTTAGTAAACCCACAAGCACCAAGTTTCTGCTTATGGAGAGTGGATTAACAACAATAAGGGAGAGACGTAGGTTTCTCTTGAAAAAACATCTTACAAAAATTGAATCAAATAGCTCACACACATTACATAATTGGTTAAGAAATTCAGCCATGTATAGAGGCATTGCAGATGAGTATGCCAATATTCAGAAGAAGTTCCCCACACCAGCAAAGTCTATTGCACCCACTTTCCCCAAATCCCCCCATGGAATTGGTCAAGTCCCATAATAAATAATGACTTCTCAAAGAGGAATAAAGATTTAACCCCCATTGCTTTTGTCCAGAAAAAATTTTCAGAACTTAATACAATTACCTATAAAAATCACTTCCAAATATTTGTTGATGGGTCAAATATGAATCAGAAGGCTGTAAGTGATGCTTTCCTTCCCCACATGACAATTGCAATGGGCGAGAGAATATACAATAATTTATCTATAGTGTCTGCTGAGTTAAATGCCATAATCACGGAATTAGAATACTTTAAAGACAACCAACCTTTGATTGTAAATTCAAATAATATTATCATATATTCCAACTCTCTATCAAGCCTTGAGTTGCTGGCCTCAGCTCCTCAATATAAGTTGGACATTGACACTTATCATTGTCTCACTATTATTGCTAATCTTGCTTCAAGTGGCATAAAAACTTACCTTCAGTACATTCCTAGCCACTCTGGCATAAGTGGTAATCATCAGGTTGATGAAATAGCAAAAAATACTATAAATATTGACCAGCCAAGTGGGAGACCAATCCCGATTAGAGATATTTACCGATGGAGGCTATCAGATATTAATTTTAATAAGATTAATCCTATTCTTTCCTCCTTTCCCAATACGTATCTCTCTAAAATTTATCATAGAATTCGTTCTGGAACAAATGGACTAAAGTTCCTTGCATTCTCATATAAGTTTTCTAATTCAAGTGTTTCAATTCCCCTGTCCCCTCTTTGCAGGCATTGTAATATGAATAATGAAACAATTAACCATTGCCTATTTGAATGTAATATGCTGACGTCTGCACAACATACCTTGCTTTGTAAACTGTTAAAATGCTTCAAACACCACAAGATCTCCCTATCAGCCAAGAGCCTAGCCAACTATACCTGCACACATAGCACAGAAATGGATATCTATCATGTTATATTTGAACTCCTTGAGTCAAAAGATCTACTGAAAGATATCTGAGAATATCCAATAAATAAGAGACAACCAAGACAGTAGCTCTGTAGCCCACAGAGTGAAGCAAAAAGAAGAGGGCTAAATAGTACCAACTGAATAGCCCGCCTGCAGTGAATTAGAAGAAGAAGGTTGAAAAATTTTCTAGTTTTCGGCGCCGATTTTCATCATGATCATCACCAAAAAAATACGGATACAAACAAACAGTCAGCCAGAGATGTCTGTGGTGAAAGACTCCGCTACTGAACTGAAAACTAAACTAAAAATTAAGCTGAGATCAATTATGCAACTATTAATAAACTCCAGTTGACTATTTGTGTCCATGATTTTTTATTTTGAAAATCTCGCCCAAAAATTTTTTCTTTCAACCAATTTTTCTTACCGCTATCGTTTGTCCACTGATGCTGAAATTGGTTCCCGAAATCAGCCCAGCCCTTAAGATCTTTACATCTTTCTGCAAAGATTATAATTTTTTAACTCATCTTTGTTCTAAGATCTTACAGCTCACCGATGTTAGCAAAAAGAGTGAAGATCGCCACTGTTTTGCCATATAGAACAATGATGAGAGAATTTTAATGATCTACTCATTATTTTTCTCAGACCACTGATCAGAGTAGAATGATGAAAGACGTTTGCACAAAAACAACCAAAGATGTAAGATCTTTGTTCAAAGATTTCACTTTTAAACGTTTTCTGAAAAAAGATGCAAGATCTTAGGACATTGATGAGTGAAAAAACGCCCCTACTGTGTTTCCAATTATCTTTTCAAACAATCTGTGAAATCTTGACAATTTTCGGGAGAAAATCGGGAAATGGCTCTCAGGATTTGGGAGAATATCAGAGACGGATCTCACGATTCGGTTGAATTTTCAGTAATATTTTTTTTTATTTTGTGTTAAGTTTTTGGAGGTGTTCGAGTGATTTGCGAATTAAGTACAACATTCTAAAAGTTCAGAGTGCAGGGTTACTGGAGCCAGCTGCGATTCCGGAAAGAAAACTCGTCGATTAACTTTGTTAAAAATAACAAATGGAAGCAGCTAGAAGCTTGAAATGTATTTAATTTTGAAAATAAGTGCAGTGATATTTATTCAGACTCTAAAGCTGTTTAATTTAGACATTCTTCTTCATCTACACCTATTTTTTCTCGCACTTATAGGCTCAACACGTCAGTCCGCTAAGCTGAGGACGGGGACAGAAAGTTTGGAAGAATTACGGACACCAGGCCTGTGACCATTGAGTCTAAGTTAAGCAGATAATGTTTTTTGTACCACTATCCCCAGAGTTATTCATAAATGATAAAAAAAAAAATGCAAAGTCGCAGTTCATTAGTATTCATATAACTGAAAAAAACTATAAAAAATAGCAAAACTTTCAGAGACCGCTTTACACTCATAATCTGTGTCTGTCTTATGGCTTTTTAGATGAGCAGCCCACTATGATCATGTAGTAACTCAGCTGTGCTGGCAGACGTTACTACTCCTTTTAGCCTCTTTCTGAGGGGCAGGTCAACCGTCAGTGTGTCGGGTGTAACTCCGGCTCGTTTCAGTCCAATTTTCGTCTGAATTGTGGAAGCCAAAGTTACTGTTATAAAACGAGTCCTTCTGTCAGTCCTTACTTCCTTGAGTAAGCTAAACATTCTTTCTGAAGTTACATTCGAAAATGGCGATGAAAACAAGTATTTTACAAACTCGGCTAAGTTTGGTTTCCACGGTGGTCCCTCGCACTCAAAGCCGATTGCCCGCAATCCAAATCTGTAAGAGTTACTGTTTTATCATCGCTGGCACTATCGGAATGTTCCTGCCATTCTTTGTCAATGACTCTTCTTGACCACACTGGCAATGAGTGGCTTCTTAAATATGGGCCACGGATGGGTGGGTTTAGTGACTTAGCTTTTTTGGGTTTAAGCTTTTTCGTTTTTTTTTACTGGCTGTTAATGGTCCTCGTTTTCATCCTTTCTTCATGATTTTATGCTTTATAATACAGTGACAGGCCATGGCGGACTATATTCGTCAATTTCTGCTTACCCAATGTTACTTCATCAGTAACATTCTTATGCGGCATATTTTTCAGGAATGGGATTAATTTGTGAACCAGCAAAAATGGTAAATTGTTTTCAAAATGCTGCAATTTTCGTCTCTGTATCTTGTACTGGATCATTTGATGCAAACTCCGTCAGATTTACAGAGCAACTGCAGACAAAGTCTAATTTTTTTCATATTTCTTTAAATTTGTAGTAACTTTGGATCATTTTGAATCTACTGTATCAGCTGGATCGAGATAGTGCCAGTTCCCATCTTCTTGGTGCAAGCCGACACCTGTGGTTAGTTTATTAATTGAAAATAATTATTTAATTACAAACCTTGAATGTGTTCAAATAATCAAAATCAGAAAATCAATGCAACCACTGTGAAATGGATAAAGGGCAATGTTCATACATATACCAATAGATTTAAATCGCACTGCCTCAATTGCCTTGGGCGCTGGGGAAAATCCCTAAGAGACCAAAGACAACAGCCAGAAAAAAAGAGAATGACCACAAAGCAAAATCTTCCAGGGATCAAGATTTTCGGGGGATTCGGTAACTTCTTTTTTGTCGGGAGATGGATTAGAAATTCAGTAGATCTGCTGAAAAATCTGGAAAAGTGGAAACACTGGCTCATTCAATTGGATATTGGAGTGGCTAGTGCCCTTTTTAATAGTCGGAAGTCATTGGAGGGCATCTAGCCCCCCCCCCCCCCCCGACACCCCCAAACACATTCCCCAAAACACATCCAATCAAAATTTTTATATAGCCATTTTGTTCAGCACAGTTAATTTCCAGATAGAAAATCAATTTTTGAGGAGGACACTCCCCCACAATCCTCAGGTCAAGGGTTTTATGTTATGCCCTGGGGGCATATAAGAACGATGTTGGCACAATGTATTATTTTATATTTTTTTCCTTTAGCTCAGGGCACTTCGTATCGAAGAAGTTGTAGTAGAAACTTCCAAAAGAGCTCATTCAATTGGAAATCGGAGTGGCTTGCGTCCTTTTTAATAGTCGAAAGTTATTGGAAGGCAACTAACACCCCTTCCACGCCCACCATTTCCCGAAACACATCCAATCAAAATTTTGAGGTAGCCATTTTGTTCAGCGTGGTTGATTTCCAGACAAAAATTATGTTTTTGAGGAGAACACTCCCCCATAGCCCTCAGGGCAATGGTCGTAAGTTATGCCCTGGGGGCATATAAGGTTTTTATAGAAAATATTGTCTTAGAGACTTCAAAATGCGCTTATTCTACTGAAAATTCAACTGACTTCTGTCTTTTATAATAGTTAAACAGGATTGAAGTGCAACAAACCATCTTCTCACCCCCACCTTTTCCCAAAACACATCCAATCAAAATTTTAAGATAGCCATTTTGTTCAACGTAGTTGAAAGTTCTGGAAATTAGGTGTGGGGAGACAACCCCCACAGCCCTCAGAACAATTGTTTTAAGTTATGCCCTGGGGTCAAATAAGGTTTTTATAGAACGCGTTGTCGTAGAAAAAAAAATGGTAGAAAAAACAAAAAAGGCTCTTGCGCCTGGAAATTGAAATGACAAGTGCCCTTTTTAATAGCCGAAAGTGATTGGAAGGCAACTAACACCCCTTACACGTCCACCATTTCCCAAAACACATTCAATCAGAATTTTGAGATAGCCATTTTGTTCCACGCAGTTTAAAGTTCAAAATTGTACCTTTGAGCAGGACACTCCCCCCACAGTCTTCAGGGCAAGGGTTATAAGTTATGCCCTGGGGGCATATAAGTTTTTATTAAAATCTTCGTCGTAGAAACTTGAAATAGGGCTCATTCCATTGGAAATTCAAAGGTCTAGTGCCCTTTTTAATTGTCGATGGTCCCGAAACACATCCAATCAAAATTTTGAGACAGCCATTGTGTTCTACTTAGTTGAAGGCTCTGGAAACTAGGTCTTTGTGAGTGACAACCCAACCACAGCCCTCAGTGAAAGGGGTATGAGTTATACCCTGTGGGCATATAATGGTTTTTATAGAAAGCGTTGTCGTGAAAACTTCAAAAAGGACTCATCTGATTTGAAACTGAAATGACTAGTGCTCTTTTTCATAGTCGAAATCGATTGAAAGGCAACTAACCCCCCTCTTACGCCCTTTATTTATCCAAACACATACAATCAAAATTTTGAGATAGCCATTTTGTTCAACCTAGTTGAAACTTCTGGAAACTAGGTCTTTGAGGATGACAACCAAACCACAGCCCTCAGGGCAAGGGCTATAATTTATGCCCTGGGGGCAAATAAGGTTTTAATAGAAAGGGTTGTCGTAGAAACTTCAAAAAGGGCTCATTCGATTGGAAATTCATGTATCCAATCGAATTTCATCTTTCCAATTCGATTGGAAATTGAAATGGCTTGTGCCCTTTTAATAGTCGAAAGTGATTGGAAGGCTTGACATTTTTATAGTAAAGATCGATGTGGGTACAATGTATTATTATTTTTTTTTCTTTTGTTTAGACCAGGGCACTTTGTATCAAAGGAGTTGTCGTAGGAACTTTGAAAAGGGCTCATACGATTGAAAATTGACAACAAATATACTTTGACCTCATTTCACTCACTTCTGCTGCTCTCTCCACCATAGTCAGATTTAGCTAGTTGCTCCACCCCCAAGGACTGGACAGCAAAAATTACATCAAATAAAATGTATCAAATATGTATCAAAGCAAAAATGTATCAAATACTTTGATACATTTCTCAATAAGAAAAATAGGAATAGAATATTGACAGTGTTATAATGCAAAAAATAAAAAAAAAGTTTCAATGAAGCAGAATTCAACTGGCCAAAAAAGCAAATAAAAAGAATAGTTCCATATAAAGAAATGAAAAGGACTTACTTGTATTTTCAGCAAGTAATTCCATATAAAGGAAAATTTAAAAAAAATATATACATGAAAAAATGCATCGGCTAAATATACAAGTGCGCGAAAATTTGTTAGTATACAATACTAACAAATTAAAACCCAACGATGTTCTGCAATAGAAGGTCCTCTTCAGTGTAGGTGCGTAAGCGGGATTCACTTAAGTCGTTTATTCCACCATTTCTCTTTTGCAAAGACAACAATCTGCAGATAATTCAAATTCTTTGCCAGTGTGCATTCTTTCATCTATAAACGATTTTTTTTTCTCCTTGTTTTCAACAGTACAGTCAAGATAATTGTCGAAACATCGATCTATTTATCGATTATTACCAACTGCAAATGAAAAGTTAACAAATGAAAACTTTGGATTCTTGATGATCTAGAATTAAAGCAAAGCTCATCAGTTTGAAAATCTTTAAAAAAGAGTAATACGGTCCCAATGTATTTTTTTTCTGACCAAGGCACTTTGTATCAGGGCCCAACCAATAAATCCGCTGTCTGAAATTATTGGGTAGATATGGGGGTCAGTTTTGGACATCATAAAAAAAGTATAAGATACTGGCCAATTTTTTTAATTTTGTTTTTACGCAACTTATTCAGAAGATGTTACCAGACTTCCTTTTGTAATTTTTGCTTGTCCAGTCCTTGGAGGTGGAGCAACTAGCTAAATCTGCCTATGGTGGAGAGAGCAGCGGAAGTGAGTCAAATGAGGTCAAAGTATATTTGTTGTCAATTTTCAATCGTATGAGCCCTTTTCGAAGTATTTGAGTAATGTATCAAAGTATTATATTCAAAAGTGATTAGAGGTTAACTTATCCCCCTTCCATGCCCACCCTCCCATTTTCCTATTATATTTAAAAACTAAATGTTACCTTAAGATTAAATCAAAATGCACTGTGTTAATGATAATTCCTAATAAGGTATCTAAGCAGTATCCCAAGAATGACAGAGGGTATTATGTTCAAACTTTCGGGGCTACTTCTACTCGTAAAATTTAGCCAAATCAAAATAGTGTAAGTGTATCCACGCTATCAAAGAAAGTAAACAGATTTTTTGCGAATGGCATCAAGTTTTCTATTTCAGGTCAACTAGAGGAGGTATGAAACTAAATTAAACCCTACTATTTGTGTCCAGATTTTTAAAAGGGTGTATGTTGTTAAAAATTGCTGAAAATTTTTCTCCAGCATACAAATAGCAGGCTAAACTATAAAGTCTTAAAATAAACTAAAAGATTTAAAGTATTATTTTCTTTTTCCCTGAAAAGACTACGTCAATATAAAACGAACAGAAATTAATTAAAAAAAATTCCACAAAAAAAATTTTTCAAAGCAAAGTACTCCATTAAACCAAAATTGAGCAAAAATAAAATCAAATAATCTACCAAGCGTGGAACTACCACAAATCAGTATCGATAAATAAATGAAACCCAAAACGAACAGAAATTACAATAAATAACCGAGTGAAACTCAAAACGAGCAGAAATTAACATGAGTAGGGTTCAAAACCCCTATGCCTTCCAAAGGCCAGAACATAATTTGCACTTTACTGAAAAAAGATACAAACGAATGTGCATTGTCAGTTTGATATACATATACTGATATTTAGTAATAAAAATGTTGATATTATTTGATTTATTAAAGTTATAAAAGTAAAAACATTTATATTTATCAGCCCTGATAAATATAACATTTATCAAAAACATTCATCAGCTCTTAGGAGCTGGCAAGGACAAAATTCTTTAATCCAACGGGATTGGGCTTGTTAGGGACTAATTGCTTGAGGGTCGACATACCCTGGAAGGGTATCATCTGTTCGTCAATTAAACAGTTTCTGTCACGTGGCAACTGGACACAGGTATTCCTGAAGTCAAGGAGGCACACTTGTGCCTCTATAAAGAGGCGACCCACCACAATGTTAAGCGATTTCAGGTCCTAGAGGTCGCAGAGAGACGGCGGTAACCGCATTTTGTAGCCCAAGCTCAAACTAAGAAACTTGCAAAATTTCATCCTCCTCCGACTTTATCTTCATGGGGTAAACTGGGCCGGAAGTTTGGACCCTCCCACCACAGCCCCCCTTTAACGTTGTCCGATTGGGCTGAAATTTAGAGGTTTAGCTTTCCTAGGGCCCGGGAGCTTATCCTCGAAATTTCAGCTCAATCCGATCACTCCTTCCCTGTTTTCAAAAAACCAAATATAGCCACTTAAAATTCATAATCATCATTTCTTTTTTTTTCTTAGCCACGCCTACAGGCCACAGTTGGCAACGGATCCGGTTGAATGAGGACTCATTACAGGCAGAATTCGACCTGTTAGGGCCTTTTGATATTTTCAGACCGAAAAAATTATCCCCCGAATTTACATTTACGAAAAACCTCGTTTTCCTATATTAGCCCATGTTAATTTTTCCCACCACAACCCCCCTTTAACGTTGTCTGATCGGGCAACAAGCTTTCCTGGATAAGCCTGGATTTAGAGGATAAGCTTTCCTGTGGCCTGGGAGCTTATCCTTGAAATTTCAGCTCAATCTGATCACTCCTTCTCTGTTTTCCAAAAACCATATATCAAGATTTTTGGGAATTTGCTTGCGTCGAAAATAGCTTCCATTTGCTAAACAACAATTACTATTGTGTTTGTATAGTCCAGCGGTTGATACTCCAGACTGTCAGGCGGAACACCCGGGTTCGATTCACCATCAGAGCAACTTTTTTATATACTGAATTTAAATTTTAAAAAGAAACTCAGTTTCTTTTTTAAATTATTTGAAAAAAATTACGTTTTCTAAAGAGTTAAAGAGGCTGAGTTACAAGGTCGACCCTTAAAACGTACAGGGATTAGGAGGCACAGTTGGGGGGCTGTTAAAGAGGCTGAGTCACAAGTTCGAAACTTAAAACGTACAGAGATTAGGAGGCACCCTATACGACGTGATTTGAGTATTCTGTAATTAAAAGCCTTAACACAAGAATGTTCAAGAGCGGGGGGTTTGGGGGGCGGAAGCCCCCCAACTTTAACTCCTGACACGATCAGCTAACAGTTAGTCAAGCAATAATAAGTAATAAACTGTACAAAAACGTGCAGAAATTATTTGAAAAAAACTACGTTTTCTAAAGAGTTAAAGAGGCTGAGTTACAAGGTCGAACCTTAAAACGTACAGGGATTAGGAGGCACAGTTGGGGGGCTACCACCCCCCCAACCCCCCGCTTTTGCAGCCTTTAAATATAAAAAAATTCTTTAAACTGAAAGTAAGGAGCGACATTAAAACTTAAAACGAACAGAAATTATTCCGTATATGAAAGAGGCTGTGCCCTCCTCAACGCCTCGCTCTTTACGCTAAAGTTTTTATTGTTTAGAAAAAGAGTTGTGAGAAAGTCAAACTTTAGCGTAAAGAGCGAGGCGTTGAGTAGGGCACAGCCCCTTTCATATACGGAATAATTTCTGTTCGTTTTAAGTTTTAATGTCGCTCCTTACTTTCAGTTTAAAGAATTTTTTTTTATATTTAAAGGCTGCGAAAGCGGGGGTTTGGGGGTGGTAGCCCCCCAACTGTGCCTCCTAATCCCTGTACGTTTTAAGGTTCGACCTTGTAACTCAGCCTCTTTAACTAAAACGTAGTTTTTTTCAAATAATTGTCAAGAATCGGCTGCACCTTTCGAATTCTATTTTTGTTTTTTTCTTCGTCTGAGATTTCTGAATCAACAACGAACTTCAGGTTTGACTGGATTGTGAAGAATCTTTCTCGCCTCATCTTTTGCGATATGGTTTCCACCCTAAACTTCCCAGACCAGTACATGCGGATTCGAAGAAACTTGAGGTTCCCTATCAGGATGACAAAAAATTTTCAGCTCGTCTGGAGTTACATTTAAGCTTTTGTGGTGGGCCAACTGATAGCTGTAGTTCATGCAAAAAACGTAGTTATTTTGTTTATCTGTATTAGTTTTATTTATATATATTAGATAGGCTGTGAAGTAATAATTTTTGTCCGTTTTAAGTTTCAACTTCGCTCTTTACTTCCCTCGGAAAAAAATTTGTTTTTTAAAATTAATCTTTGTCCGTTTTTAATTAAAATTAAAAGCGCTGCCATGATCTTTTTTATTTATACGTAGTAATGTGTTTGTTTTAAGTTTTAATGTCACTCCTTAGTTTCAATTAAAAACGTATTTCTAATTTACCAATCTAGTGAAGATAAGGCACCTCTAGAAAATACTGTAGACAACCTTGACAGCAACGAAAAACGTCCAGTCTATACCATAAAGTTTATTATCCATGTCTTGAGGGTTGTGGGGGAGTGTCCTCCTCAAAAAGATATTTTCTATCTGAAATCAACTACGCTGAACAAAATGGCTAGCTCATAATTTTGATTGGATGTGTTTGGGGGAACGATGGGCGTGGGGGGGGGGGCTAGTTGCCCTCCAATCACTTTCGACTATTAAAAAGGGCACTAGAAATCTCAATTTCCAATCGAATGAGCCCCCTTTGAAGTTTCTACGACGATCCCTTCCATATGAAGTGCCTCTGGAAAAAAAAATAAAACATTGGAGCCGTATGGCCTTTGCTATAGGCAACGCTATAACGCTTTCTCTGATAATGGTGCTTGAGTTTCTTAAAAGTGTAATACAATGGGAGCAACTAATTAACCCGTTTAGTTTTGATTCATTAGGGATCAGTAATGTTATCCCAGATTCGCTTTGGCTTAGGCATTTTAAAAGTATTTTAGTAAGATTGAATATAATGTTCATTATCATTTTCCGTGATTAGTTTCTAAATTTTTGCCAGATAGTTTTACACCGTCATGTTGTTTTTGTATTATAGGCAGCGCAATCGCGCTATATAACAAATATGTTTTTGAGGAGGACACTCCCCCATAACCCTCAAGGCATGGATAATGATCTTTATGGTATAAACTGAACATTTTTCGTTGCTGTCAAGGTTGTCTACAGTATTTTCTAGAGGTGCCTTACTCAGGGAAGTAAAGACATACAGAAGAATTCGTTTGATAACAGTAACTTTGGCTTCCACAATTCAGACGAAAATTGGAATGAAACGAGCCAGACCTACTGCAGGCACACTGATGGTTGACCTGCCCCTCAGAAAGAGGCTAAAAGGAGAAGTACAGAGTTACTACATGATCAGAGTGGGCTGCTCATATAAAAAGCCATGTGATAGACACAGATTATGAGTGTAATGCGGTCTCTGAAAGTGTTGCTATTTTTTATGCTTTTTTTCAGTTATATGAATACTAATGAACTGCGACTTTGCATGTCTTCTTTATAATTTGTGAATAACTCTAAGGATGGTGGTAAAAAAACATTATCTGCTTAACTTAGACTCAATGGTCACAGGCCTGGTGTCCGTAATTCTTCCAGATTTTCTGTCCCCGTCCTGAACTTAGCGGGCTGATGTGTGGAGCCTGTAAGTGCGAGAAAAATTCGGTCTAGGTGAAGAAACATGTCTTAATTAAACAGCTTTAGAGTCTGAATGAAATATGACTGCAGTTAGTTTCAAAATCAAATACATTTCAAGCTTCTAGCTGCTTCCTTTTGTTATGTTTAACAAAGTTAAAAGATGAATTATTTCTTTCCGGAATTGCAGCTGGCACCAGTAAAACTGCACTCTGAACTTTTAGAATGTTGTACTTTATTCGCAAATCGCTCGAACACCTCCAAAAACTTAACACTAAATAAAATATTACTGAAAATTCTACCGAATCCTCAGATCCATCTCTCGATATTCTTCCGAATCCTGAGAGGCATCCCCCGATTTTCTCCCGAAAATTGTCAAGATTTTACAGGTTGTTTGAAAAGATAAGTGGAAACACTGGAATGAGCCCTTTTCGAAGTTTCTACGACAACTCCTTCGATACGAAGTACCCTGGTATGAAAAAACAAGAATACATCGTGCCAACATTGGCATAACAAATATGTTTTTTTTAAATTATTCTTTGTTCGTTTTTAATCGGGGGATATTCTCCCGAATCCTGAGAGCCATCCCCCAATTTTCTCCCGAAAATTGTCAAGATTTTACAGATTGTTTGAAAAGATAAGTGGAAACACTGGAATGAGCCCTTTTCGAAGTTTCTACGATAACTCCTTCGATATGAAGTACCCTGGTATGAAAAAAAAGAATACATTGTGTCAACATTGCCATAAAAAATATGTTTTTATATTAATTAATCTTTGTTCGTTTTAATTGGCTTAGCTATCTTGCTTCACAGTAATACATCACGTCTCCATTTTCAGCTTCCACATCTTCAAAAAACTTTTCAAACGGTATCCATTATTTCTCTCCACGATAAACCCTTGCAACACAATGCTTCTTGATGGACAATACAGTGAAATGTATATGGAGCTCCAGGTCCAGGCTCGAGAAGTTTGCTGTTGACTCTTCCAACAACACTTTTATTATGACTACTAATTTTTTTCCCGCCATTCGTGGTGATGCTGATTAATTTATCCCAGCTCAAGCCGCATGAAACCAGAGCTTGTTCTAAGTGGTGAAATAAATCCTCCCCCTTTGCAAAAAATTTCATATGCGTAAAATTTTTCACAAATTCCTCGCACAAATATTAGAAATTGTTCCTTATCCCACACATCCGTACTTTCGTCTATCGCAAGAGAGAAGTGCGTAAAAGACTGCGGTTTGTCCTTAAGGTGTTCACACAAGCTAGCACCCAAGTCTTCGGTGCGGCGGGTGCAAGTTCTAGTAGAGATTGATGTTTTCAAAAATATTTTTCTGTTATGGGCATACTTCCTCCACAGTGGCTAAGACACACTCTATGACAAGTTCGCTGTCGGTAGATTCACTGTCTTTGTAGCTGGCACGTAGATGCAATTAGACGTCTAGGAAAACCCAAAAAAACAAATCCAACATGTCATTTTTAAGCTTTACTTCAAGACCTCAAACAGTGACAGTTTTCACTGACGCGTTGTCAAAAGCAACATTTACGATATTTTTTTAATATCCTTTCTTTTTATAGGTTATTTTCGGTCATCGCTTTTAATCCGCCGCTCCAAGGCGTGCTCTACTTCTAGTAGACCAAAAAAGTCCTCATGAGCTTTTTCAGTAGAGTAGTTCCATCATCTAACAATCAAAACAAGACACTTTGCCCTTTTTTTTCCAAAACTGCCAAATTTATTTTCTGGGAGGAAAAATATTATTCACACTAATAGAACATTTGTCTTAGAACATTTATTTTTATGTCATCTTTAAAAAAAAAATACTTTGAAATAAACGACAGATGCTGCTAATAATTACTGCATCATATTTATGCACTTAAAGGTTTATACATAAAATATATCAAGAAAATTGAAAATATCCGTCCAAAACTGGTATTAGTTGGGCTAAAAAGGTGGTAATGATTTTGAACCTTTTTCTTTGCAAAAGAGATTTTATAAAAATTTCTTCATATACGAAGTCTAACAAGTCGTTTGAGATTGAGGCGTATTCTGTTATTCTGATTCAAGCAAAGCCAACGCGCCTGTGCTCTTGCAAAAACTGTGTGGGGGAGTGGGGTAAATTTGACTTTTTTGGACAAAATTCTGATAGGATTTTTCCATCTTGCTCCAAATGTTAATATTCAAGATGAACAAACACGATTTTTTGGGGTTTTGTAGCTCTCCGTCAACTAGAAGTTATCCTCAATATAAAAGTACTGTATACACTAATACTAGCCAACGTCATTCAAAAAAGAAACATTTAAAAATCAAAGATACATTAATCAGCAAAAAGAAAAGACAGTAGTTTACAATCTACAACAAGCAGAAATTAACCCCTTTAGGCGATCAAAAATGATCGGAAACTACTTTAAATGAAGAAATCGAGGGAAATAACTTGAAATGATCACAACTACGAGTCTCCAAAGAAGTTCACATATCAGATCCAAGTTTTGTTTCAGGGATAAATTACAGATTTTGAAAAAAATAACTCATAAATTTTTTTTTATATGCATTTTTTACGTTTTACGAGTCCAACAGTTTTCTTTTTTTTTGGGGGGGGGGGGACATTGTCTCTTTAATAGAGATAAAATATTTTGAACTGAAAATATAGCTTTGACAATTCATTTTTCTGTATGAATAATATTTATATATATATATATATATATATATATATATATATATATATATATATATATATATATATATATATATATATATATATATATATATATATATATATATATATATATATATATATATATATATATATATATATATATATATATATAATATTATATATATATATATATAAACTAAATATTTGAAATATTGGATTATTTTATAATTATACTTCTATTATTTAAACAGTACAGAACAATAGCCGCATAGACGCAATGCTGCGACGAATCTTAATTCTAGGATTTGGACTCGTCGAACAGCAGCATCACCTTTCCAACTGACTCAATCTTTTGAGGGTCTCTCAGTTATTTGTAAGTGAATTTATATAGAAAATTCAGCGAAATTCCCAGCATATACTGTACTAAATGTGAAAATGGCGTAACTTCAATATTTCAGAAACTCTTACGTTCGATTGAAACTACCCATAAAATGGTCAGGAGTGGGCCAAACGAAATCAATACAGTCGAGCATATGAAGGTCAGAAAAGGAAAGATCTTAAGCCGAACTGGCCAGCCATGACAAAAACCAACAAAGAGAAAAATTAAAAAAACAAACAAAAACAAACGAGACTGTGACCAGTGGAGAGAAAAGAAAACAACAAATGCAAAACAACGCGGATATCTCGCCTGTATCCAAACAAGGCGTCTTCAGCACGAAAAAAACACAAGAAGAACAGGATAAAAAAAACAAGATAAAACTAAAAACCAATAAAACCACCACAAGAAAAACAAACAAAAATGTACAATTGGCAGGCACAAACTGATCCCCGTAGGGAAAAGATGCTATTATAGAGTTACTTCAGTGAGGACACCAGAGTAACTGAGGAAAAATAAAAAAACTGTAAATTACATTAATTATTCTGTTGCGAAATAATCCTTTTGTTAGCTATTACTGAAGCAAATAGTTTAGAAGGTTTAAAATCTTTAGAAGGTTTAAAATCTTAACTCTCTTATTGACTGTTGATTCACTCTTTAGAAGGTTATCATAAATTGGGTCAATATTTAAATTACCTGTGTCCCTATTTATGGAAAAGTTAGCAAACATATGTTTTTTAATTTCTATGGCTTCCCTCGCCCATTGAGTGTAACCCTTATCATTTGAAATAGCTAAGGCTTCATCAAATTTTACAAAATGATCTGGTTGAAACCAAATATGCTCTTCTAAATCTGAAACAAAAGTTTCTTAAGGCTTGCTTAATTTTAGGGTTTTTTCTATTGATTTTTGGTGTTCAATAAACCTTTCAACAAATTGTTGTTGAGTCCTAACAATATAGAACATCCCAAAAGAACACGGAATTTTATACACCCCACTTACTAAATTTTCCCGAGTTAAATCCTTACCAGAACTAAAAAAAAAACTACCCATTGGCCTCAACGATTGGAAACATGTATCAGTACCAAATTTACGTAAAACCCGTGAAAGTTTCTCACCCAAACCAGGTACATATGGTAATGAAATGAAACTTTTTGATAAAACTAAATCTACATACTGAGAAACCCTAATAACCCTACTATCATGTTTAACCCGTCTATTTTCAATAATTTTGTCAATGAACTTAATTGGATAACTATTACAAAACAAAATATCCCTCAAGTATAACAATTCCGAATCCAGAAATTCCTGGGAACAAATTCTAAAGGCTATATCCACTAGTTAAATTACAACCCCCTTTTTCACCGACATAGGGTGGCAAGAATGAAAATTTAAATACCTATCATTGTGCGTTGGTTTTCTGTAAATCGAGAAAAGTAAATGGAGATCCCTTTTAATTAATAAAATATCCAGAAAAGGTAATTTATTATTATCCTCAAACTCAACTGTAAATTTAATATTATTATCAAAACTATTTAAATGCTTACAAAATAGGTTTAATGAGTCCAATTCATGTTTCCAAACGCACACCACATCATCCATGAACCTACCCCAGAAGCAAGTGGAGATTCTAAAACTGTTTATACTGGAGGTTTCAATGGCATCTATGAATAGATTTGCCAATAAAGAAGAAAGAGAAGCCCCCATAGGTAACCCAAAAATTTGTCCATAAAACTCCCCTCGAAAACCAAAATAAAAAGAAAATTCATTTACTAGAATAATTAGTCTCATAATGATTTCAATATCCAAACTGGCCAAAGTCACATCTTGTATTAAATCAAAATGTTTTTCTAATTTACTTTTTAAAATGTCCTCGCACCTTTTTAAATCACAATTTGAATACATGGACACAACATCAAAACTGCAAAGAATTGAACTATCCTCCAGCGTGAAATTTCGCAATCAAACAGTTCGTGGTAACGAACTGTTAGTAAGGAGCGACCCGTCTCAATGGTAACCGAAACTCTAGAAAACGGGATTTTGAGACCAATAGATAAATCAAAAGAATCAGATTTCAAGTTTCATTTCAAGCATATACTTTTCATTAAGTTTAATACTACCTATCAAAAGTTACTTGCCTGAGAAAATTTGGCTTATTTTCGAAAAAAGGGGGAAATACCCCCTAAAAGCTATTAAACCTTAATTAAAGTCACACTATATTATTCAGTGTATCCGAGAACCATATTATAGAGCTTTCAAGCACCTATCTGCAAAAAGATGGAATTTTCCATTTTTTGCCAGAAGAACGTTCCCGTATGCGTGGTTTTTTGTTTGTTTGTTTTTTTTTTTTTTTTTTTTTCCCCAGGGGTGATCGTATCGACCCATTGGTCCTAGAATATTGTGGAAGGGCGCCTTGGACCGGAACTTAAAAGTTATATTTCCTTTTTTAAGTGACCAAAAAAATGGAGGGCAACTAGGTCCCCTCCCACGCTCATTTTTTCCCCAAAGTCATCCGATCAAAATTTTGAGATAGCCATTTTGTTGAGCATGGTCGAAAATATGACAAAAATGTCTTTTAGGATGACTTGATCCCCCAAAGGCACCAGGGTGAGTGATGAAATTTATGAAATTTACTAAATGTTAACATATAGAATTTTTTATTGTGAAGTATACAGACATTTTCAGAGGATATTTTTTCTGGTAGGTGGGGGAAGGAGAGGGTCGGGGGCTATATGGAAGGATCTTTCCATGAAGGAAGTTTTCATGGGGGAACGGACATTGCTATGAAGGGGGCGCCGGATTTCCCAGCATTATTAAAGAAAAAGATCAGGAATTAAATAAAAAAAACAAGTTTTTCAACTGATCAACTGATTGTGATTAAGAGGTCATTTTTAAAGAACTGGAAAAAAAATTCGAACTATAGTTTAAAGAGCAGGGTATTGACTAGGGGGCGAACCCCCTAATATACGTGTTAAAAATTTATGAATATAGAAGTTCGATACGTAAGTTAATTCTAAGTTACGAATATTTATTACAAATAAAAACGTTCGTTAATAAAATTAAACAAGTTTCGAGAAAGCCATTTAACCAAATACAATATGCAAATTTTATTTTAATTAGTCATATACGGTGAGCCAAAATTAAAATCTGGATTAATTCAAAAACGTTCAAAAATTAAATAAAAAAAAACAAGTTTTTTTATCTGAAAGTAAGGAACGACGTTAAAACTTAAAACGAACAGAAATTATTCCGTATATGAAAGGGGCTGCCCCTCCGCAACGCCTCGCTCTTTACGCTAAAGTTTGACTTTCTCACAACTCTATTTTTTTAAACAATAAAAAACTTTAGCGTAAAGAGCGAGGCGTTGAGGAGGGGACAGCCCCTTTCATATACGGAATAATTTCTGTTCGTTTTAAGTTTTAACGTCGTTCCTTACTTTCAGTTAAAAAAACTTGTTTTTTTTATTTAATTTATTAGTAAGATCAGTCGAATTTTTTAAATATGATTTTTGTGTTCCCAAAAGTGGACGCAATGCTACCGACAGCCATTCTCCTAATTTTGAAACAGGTGACAGAAAATTTGACACAATGGGGTGGAGGGGGGGCTCCAGTCTTATGAATCTTAGGTAACCCATAGATATTTGATGCCGAACAACCCCTAGGATAATATTTGTTATAAAACTGTGGGGTAATGTGAAAATTATTTTTCACTGACTCCAATTCCTTTCTTGTAGATTTTACATATTTATCTGTAGGATCAAAATCAAGTTTTTTGTATCTATAATCAAGTTTTTTGTATCTATGTATCTATAAATCATCTATAATCAGCCAAAAATTTGGTTCAATATTGTCAAAAACAACAAACCCCTGCATGGATTGTATCTGCACTGATGTACGAATAATTTTATTTTATCGTATGACTCCTGTCAAATACTGTAGCAATAGTAGATTGTTTTCAGCTTTTCCATAAACATTTTACCACAATCTTTTATTATTTTAGTTAAGAGTGCCGTTTCGTCTGACATTAATGGACAACATAGAAACAATCTTAATGGTGTTTTAAATTAATATATATTGATGATCCCTTCAAAAGCTCACCTACTATTAACTGTAAACTATAGAAGTCTAATGACTAAACTCCGTTCAGGAAGAAGAAGAAGAACAAAAACAATAAAGAATCAAATTTTCTTTTATTATTATCATAAAAGCAGCACTTTACAAATAATGCAATTAGAAAAAAAGCACATTAAACCAAAAATACAAATAAGATTTTTTATTTATTTATTTATAACTAAAGCATAAACATATACATTTATTTGAAATAGACACTAGGAAAAAAACACTTTATATTTAATAAAAACAATTTTTTTTATATATTTATAATAAAAAATTACAACATTTATTGTCAATAGGCACTAGGAGAAATATTTTTTTATTAAACAATACACTTAAAATAATATCACTTTTTTATTTACAAAAAAATACAATACAATGGGGTACCCAAAGACCCCCCCCCCCCCGGGAGTGGCCGCTGCACCGGCCAAAGGCCGAGGCGGTCGCTACAGCGGCCGGGAAGCACGGCAAGCCCGCTGCGGCTGGCTGGGGGCTGAAACGGGAACATTAAATTATGAAATAATTCTGTATACTGCAAATTATGAAAAAATAACTCTGCCTTGCACAGTTTTTGAAAATTTATTAATTTTTATAAAAAAGAAATTCCAAAAAAAACGACAACAGACCACCCACCTTGTACTATTCAAGAATTTAAGTTAATTTTTCCATACCGAGTTGTTTTCTATACTCTACACATTCAACTCGGTCTGAAACTAAATAGTGATTGTGTGTTAGTACCTTCACACCATCCTTAGGTACATAAACTTTGTCTGATATGGCCGACATGGCGTTTTTCTAAACTCTAACTGTGTAGTTTTTAAATTATAAAAGGCGAATCGCCATGACTTTCGCTCTTGGGACTAAACTTGTCCACACAGTTTCTATAAACACTCGTATTGAAATTATTTTTTACAAAGTGTGTAGGCACCCCCTTGCGAACTTGTTTGATATCCTATTTGTGCGTTTCCGCACAGCATACCTTCGGCCCAGGAAACACACCATTGGATATCAGATCGCTTTGGTGCATAATAATTAGCAGGTGTAATACGTTTATTACTGCCAAATAGTTTTATATGCACTATACCACCTTCCATTCCCCCCTGTGGGCTCTTTGATTCTAAGAATAAGTTCATTTTTTACAAGCCTCAACAGCCAAAAGCCCTTCTAAAACAATAAAAAAAATACCCTTGCATTGTTTGCTTTTATAAAATTCTGAGTCAATAATTTCCAGATTATGGTGCAAGGCATGTTCCGCCGAATGCTCTATCCTGAAGCCAAACTGACCATTGTATAAAACATCTATTCTCATCAACTGTTTGATAAGGCCACAGGTGAACGATTTTTTTCGGAAATTTTGAATAAGTCGGCAGAATTGATATTGGTCTCCAGTTAGATATGCCAATTTTTACCCCACTCTTATGCAACGTTATAACCTTAGCCGTTTTCAAAGTATTCGGGAAAAAACTCTTTTCCGTGGAAATGTTCACTGGAAATTCAAAGCACAAAGCAATTACACCAAAACCACCTTGAGTCTTTTCAAGGTCATTCTGTGTTAGCAATGTTAGCAATTTTGCCTATCTTCTCATAAGTGCAAGGCTGTAAATTCATTTCAAAACTACTTCCTCGCTCATACCTAAAGCTGCAAGATTCATAAAAATTGGAGTCTTCTTGGATTTTGCAGCTAGTGTTAGAGAAATATTCTCCAAAAGCGTTGCAGACTTCCTCTGTATTTTTCCCAAGCTCCTGTTATTTAAAGTAATTTTTGGCTCTGTTAGTCTAGTAGGATAGTTCAGAAAATGTATTTTCAAGATTAACTTCTTTTCTAACGCATTGCAAATTGTGCTTTCTTTTTTTTTGCTTTCTTATGGTATTTCCCTTATTAATAAGTTCTTAATACGCCAAATGGAGCTCATCGTTCTGCGGGTTATTCACACCCTCCTAACATGCCTGACTTCTTGTTTCTAAAAAATCCAGCAACTCATCATCACACCATGGCTTCTTGGTTGTTTCTTTCTTAGACTTATTTATTCAAGTGGGCATGAGCTATCATAAACGTCTGACACTATTTGGTGAAATTTCTTAGGTCCTTCAGACGTATAATCTTCATTCAGCACTGTTTTTCCCTTTGGCCCTTGTGTTTTTTCTTTTAACAGTAAAATGCATATAGTTGTGTAAATTTCCGCTTACGCAAGAAAAATGGTAGAATTTATTCTCAATACCTTCGGTATTTTAAAGACGACATCCACAAACATAAATTTTTGCTAATGTCAAATTTATTTGGGGGCTGAAACTTTTTTTACCCAGCTAATCTCTTGTAGGCATGCCTGCTTTTTCCCTTCTTCGAACAACTTGAATTTTTTATTTGTACTTAATTTACTTTTATTTGGCGTATAAATATCTAGGGAATAGGGAAACACTCTAAGAAGGTAAAAAAGGAAGCATATTCTGCAAATGTGTTTACAGATAAATTACTTTAATCTTAAAGCCACGTGGCAAATTATGGATAATCTAAAAGCTTCTCCCCCCCCCCTCTCTTGTATTTTGAAAAACAACGTTTTGGGGTATTTTCACTGTAAAATGCTTTTTTTCTGTTTCCATTGACAAAAAAGTAAAATTGAAATCCCTTTGTATATACTTGGCTCAATGTTTATTTAGAACCAACTGTTGGATAACACTAATTATTTCCTCAACATTCCTCATTTACTGGCTTCATTATACGCACTAGTATATTATTCTTCTTTTATCTTTCTTTTCTTCATAATTCAAATATAGTACAACTGGGAGATGGTCCGGAGCTGGGCTTATCATAAGAGAGCGACACAATTAATTTAACATCACTGAAGAAACAGAAAATATTCAATAACTACTTTCGAATGATCCTTGATTCTCGTTGAAGTACTCAAGGTTGAGTACAAACCATTTTACATCATCAGGCTTAAGAAATCCAAATATCGTCTATGTGTATTTAGCAAATCAAAATAGAAATTCCCCAATACATGTAAACTCTTGACTAGATTCGCTTGACCTTGGAGCAAGACGTTCAAAACCTTCAGCAAAATCATTAAATGATTCTCTTTTGTGGCTTATATATGCCACTGAAAATAACTGACTTTCTATGCTAGGTGTTTCTATCTTGCCTTAATTATAACTATTTCATGTCCTTTTTAATTTCTCCATTGAAATACTATCTAACAATAAAAGCCAGACCAGAGTCTGTCCGATAGGGCTAAGTGCATTAAGGTGGAACTTCAGGGAATGTTGTGGGAGATGTTAGCTAAATAAAAAAACACTATGTGTATCCATGTTATCAAAAGGATGTGGCTGTAACATCTTAGAAATAGCTAAGGGCATTAAGCTAAAACTTTTGGAGCTACTACTCTTACTACTACTACTACCACTATTACCCTTGTTACTGCTGTGACTGTGACTTCTTGCGACAGTGACTACTTGCAACTGTCACTACGACAACTTGCGACTACGAATACTTGCGAAAGCCACTGCTGTTGCTTGGGACTCCTTACAATTGTGACTGGAACAACTAGCAACTGTGACTGTGATTACTTACGACTTCAATTGTGACTACTTCTTACTGTGACTCTCACAGCATACAACAGCGACTACATTCTACTTTGACTTTATTTTCATTCCTGACTGGAGCAAAATTTTTGTAGACATCGGTTATGGAATTTTAATCGAGTTGACATCAGAGGAAACGCTGAAGTTTGCAGCCAAAAAGAAAGAATTACTGGAATCAAGAGTGTCAATGGAATCAAAGAATATTGCAAGACTTAAAGTAAGAATCAAAATTCTAGCATTGGGCCTGGGACAAAAACTTGGAATGAATCTTGATCTCTTAGTAGATTCACCTTTATTACGTGAAATGTTGCAGCGCTATGTATTTTCTTAGTTTTTTTTTATTTCCATTTTCATACTATACAAGGAAATCATATGGACTACAGGGAATAGCAATAGAAGTAGCAAAGTATTTCTCTTGTTATTTTTGTAAATTTGTGATTCTTCTGAAGAGTGAACTAAAGAACATTTAGAATTTTAATAAATTGAAGATTTTATTTGCTAAGATAGCCTACAGTTCAGAAGAGAAACGTCAGTTAAAGAACCACACAATAAAAAATCAAGTTGCCGTACCATAAGTCGTTACAACTAGAGACAGTAGCAAAGATGAGACCAGAAGAGAAAAATTCGTATTTACCGGAAACTTTGTGACAAGCATTTTAGACAAATTTATTTTATGTACTAAAAATTACAAAATAAAATATATATATATATATATATATATATATATATATATATATATATATATATATATATATATATATATATATATATATATATAGACACAACCACCTGGGGAAGGCTCGAAAAGCCTGATGATAGATGGCTGCAATCCTCTAATTCTCAACTATTAAAAAAAAACTCAAATAACAAATAATACGAAAATTAACTGCCCTCTCCCAATAAATGTTTCTTAAATTTTGCTTTAAATAACCCAGTGTGCTGAGCCTCCAGAATGCAAGCTAGAATATCATTCCAGATAGCTGGAGCTAAATACCTAATTCCAAAACCTGCACGTGTGGTGTCTCGGTACTCAAAAACAAAATTATCTGCCTCTCTAATTGCATATCTGTGGAGCGAACAATTTACACGAAAAAACCAGTTAAAAATGTAGGAGATAGATCATTCCAACATCGTTAAGCAAAACCTTCAGCTTGAAAATCGTGAATCTGACCAATATTAAGCACACAAAATTTCTTAAAACACGACGAGGTATCATTCACATTTTCTACATAATTATCAAGAAGACGTACAGTTTTATTTGGAAGAATCTGCACTCTTTTAAAATTTGCATAAAAATTACTTGACCAAAGAACACAGCCATAAGAAATATAGGGCGCAACATTAGTATGGTATAGCAAGAGAAGAACTGATAATCGTAAAACATGCTTTAATCGGCGCAAAATTCCCAGACCTGCATCAAGATCACTATGGGGCCTCCAAGACAAATTACAATCAAGCTGGAAACCCAAATAACGCATTTCATGCACCTATGACAAAGCCCTACCACTAAAAAATACCTCTACATCATCTCTTGGCTGCTTACCAACTCTTCGAAATTTCATAAAATTAATTTTTTTAACATTTACTGACAAAATACTCAAACTTGTAAATACAAAAAAAAACTTTAAAACCCTATTTACTTTCAACAACAAACCATCAACGAATCGACTAGACACAGTTAGAGCAGTATCATCTGCAAAGTCGTAATAAAACACTCAAGTAAATAGAAACGCATTGAGTCAATATACACAAGGTACAGGGCTGGTCCTAATACAGACCCATCGGGTACGCCACATTCACTTGAAAAGGAGAGGAAAAAATACCATTTAGTACAACTTGAAGAGATCTACCACTCAAAAAACTATCAAACCACTTCAGATATTTGCTATAAACTCAAAGGCATGTATTAAAAGTATCACGGAGGGAATGCAAGGTTCCGACGTCGAGTGACCTTTCCTAAAGCAGAACTGGCTTTCACGTAGCATCCCTGTTTTCTTAAGGTAACCATAAAGCCTTTCATGAACAATTTTTTCCAATAATTTTGAAAACAGGAGTAGGATTGATATCGGTCTATGATTTTCAATGTCTAGCTTAGAACCACCCATTTGAAGGGGGATGACTTTTGCCCTTTTAAGTGCATCAGGGACTTGACCGGTTTAGAGGGAAAGATTGATTATGTGGACGTGGCATGGTAGTAAATAACACATCACTGATTTAAAAGTCTTAAAATTAATGCCATCTGTCCCTGCTGCATTAGATTTGATTATTTTCACAATCTTCAGTACACGTTCAGTACACCAACGTCTTCAGTACACGGCTGAAATTCCAAATTACTTCCAATTCCTCTATCATCCACAAATTCATACTCCAGAAAATCATCACTAGAATTCACCAGTCCCTCCATCTATATATTTTGGCCAATACTTGAAAAAAACTCAGCAAATCTATTAGCCATAATCGTTTCATCATTAAAAGTTTTTCCTTGAATCAGTAGAGAATTGGATAGAGCTTCTTTGTTATTTCTTAGTAGATCATTAATAACTTTCCAAGTTACTTTAGTATTATGCTTATTTAAACCCAATTGATTCGCAAAATATTCTTTTGTAGCTTTCATTCCTATCGAGTTCACTTTATTGCGTATTATTTTGAGTTCTTCCAGTTTTTCCGCAAATTCACTATTTAGATAATCTACATACAATTGATTTCTTAAATATGACGCTTCAAGAATTTCTGTAGTTATCCAGGGTTTCCTGGGCCTATTCTTATGGGGTTTCAAAGATTTCACTTGCTAAGTTATATCATATATTGGCTGTACAATCCCCATCATGCGATCAAATGGGCCAGAAGCGTCATATTTCATATCCAAAATTTCGCTAAAATCAATGCTGCTCAACTCTTCACCCAACCTCTGTAAATTCTCTTTTTTTAACGACCAAGTCTTCATGTTTTTTAATTCATTTCTTTTCATTCGGCCACAAGGTACCGTTGTGACAACTGGGAAATGGTCAGAACAAGGGTATAGAACCACATCAGAATAACTACGGTCCAGATACTTAGAACCAACAAAAATATTATCTACGAGAGTGGCTGAATGACTCGTAACACGTGTTGGAATATTAACAAGGGGGAAAATATCATGAGCAACCATCAAATTAAAATAATCAAGATTCACTCCATTCAATGAAAGCAGATCAAAATTAAAATCACCCACACAAACAAATCTAGACTTGTAGGAGACACTGCATGTGCAAGTTGATCAAACCCACCCTCAAATTCTTCCCAGCTAGCACTCGGTGGCCTCTACACAAAACTAATCAAAACTTTTCTACTTCTCAAATCAAATTCCAGACTAAAACTTTCAAACTTACCTTCAATCGAAACATCAATATCATTTCTTACATGGTAAGACAGCAACTTTGAAAACAAAGATGGAATTCCCCCTCTATAAAGTTATTCCCAGTTCTTAGTCTCAAAATTATAATCTGGAAAAGAGCACAACGAGAGATAATGTTCCTGGCTTAAAAAAGTTTGACATACACCAATAAAACTAATTTTTCCTTGAGAATCACAGAGAAATTGCAACACATTCTCATAACAAGTAGTAAGGTGGCAATTCGAGACACATAGGTGCAACGAATCCGCTTCCCCGGGGTTAAACTATAAACTTTGAACATATACGCTATTTCTTAACTGTTGAAGTCAAACTTGGTTCATACACGGTTCAAGAATTCAAGCTACTCGAATTGCCTCTTTTGTTCCTATGCACTCTTCTATTATTCTTATATACTAGGAGTTGGTTAGTTGCAAGGGATTCAGTTATTTTATTTTAGCTTTTCCACTTAACTTATCAATTTTAGATTACCAAAAGCAGCCTGTGAGTATGCCTTTGCTAACTGTTGCAGAACTTAATAAGAGAAAAACGAACAAAAGTCTAGAATTTAAAGTTGATCATAATTTGGTAGATCTTTTGGATTCTAGATCCTCCTCGCTAGATCAAGGAACCTAGGTTCTGTAAAGATAGGCGCTATATGTATGTATTTTCCAAAAACAAATCGATCGGGCCATAGAAAAAATGAAGCACGTATGTCTGAATCTTCACAGAAATATTTATAAAGAGATATATCTTTCACGATGTATCAGCCCTTCATCAACATACTTAGCCAGATTCCTTAATGTCATTTCAACTCGTTGTCTTACAATCCCAGTACAAGACTTCTTAGACATGTTTTTCTAGGTTCAATAGCCAAAACTAAGGACCTTCATATAGTGTATTCGAAGGTTTACTGAGCCTTCTGTATAAAATACTGGTTTTACCTGTATGCCATATAATCATGTTTTTTACAGTATACATTAAGATGCAACTAGTTTTTCTAAATCAGCTGAAAAAACAACTTGAACAAATAACCTTTTATTGTTAAACTTATTCGTTTTTAATGGAGAATTCTAAAAGAATCCTGGTAGGTTGAAATAAATTATTCCTTTTTATTCGAGACTTTTTTCCTATAGTTGTCTATTAACTATCTATCATCTGGAATTCACAAAGAAAGCGAACTCCTGTAATTACTTGACTTAAATTCACATATACTGCAGCAGCTGTTTAACTACATGAGCATTTTGGATAAAAAAGGTTTCTTAACTAGCTTGTGAAAATATCTCATAGGTTTATAATTGAAAAAAGGCATACAATTTTTTTCTCTTACCCCGCCTTATGAAATGCGATTATTGACAGACAGCTAAATGAGGGTATAATTGTTCTAATGAAACCCTCCCTTTAAATCCATTCTGGTATGTAAATGGCATTAGGTATTCTTGGGTTATAATTGGAGGTATATATCGTGGGATCCATTTGATCTAATAACTTAGTGTATGTGTTATAATGTGTTGGGGTGTGCTTTGGGTTTGGAGAGGGGGGAACGGTACCCCCCATTAGTATCCTGAATAAATATCAAACGGACCTAATAGTCAAATTTTGTTATTTTTTTGTGCATCATATTTAAAATATAGATAGTTTAAGCTCCAACTAGAAGTGGCGTTTTTTTCCTGTGTTTAAGATGTTTGAAATTTAAGCTTGTAAGGTTATAAGTTATCTTAGGACCTAACGAAAAAACTGAAAATTAATTTTAATTCAAGGAAATTGATGCTGAATTTCAAGACCAGAAGTGACCGAAGCTCGATCCCAGGACTGACATAGCTCAAATCAAATCATTGAACATGGCTAGGGGAACTGTGGTCGGATACACCCCGTCAACTGATAGACAGGTCATTTCTGATGAGTTATCTGCCATTTCTGACGTAAGTGCATTTATCAGACAGATTTGTGTAACTGCGGGTGCATAGGAAAGAAGCGGTGAGGGTGCAAAAAGAAACACCTATTACCAGTCTACAGAAATGAAAATTCATAATAACCCTATATTTTTTTTATTCAAGTTCATAACGCACTTACATTCTCACAATGCAAATTCTCTTTTAATCAAGTTGATTTCAGTCTAACTCGCCAGGAAGTGATTAACTTACACCGCGGGGTCAGCGCTGGGTAGTCCATCTCTTAGCCCCTTGACCAATCAGAGACGGAGTCTTCTAGCAGTCATTTGCGTGCGTAGAAATACCCGCTTCTGATTGTCCATTGATGTAAATGAGACATATATTTGTCCAAGGAAATAACTTGAGTTAAAAAATAGATATTTTTCTTTCGTGCGTTTTTTAAAAACTATCCTCAAAGCTCTACAATTAGGATACAGGAAGGGCTAGGTATCCTGAAACTATTATTTTGATAATTTCGGAAATTATTTCTTTCTGTGATTGTGGTCAATAGACTCTTTTGAGATTGTTATCATTCTAATTGACATGTATATAATACATTACGCACTAAAACGTGATCTAAGGCACTTGCCGTGAAATCTGTTTATTTTTCGTGGCAATCTTAATTGAGCAAACTCAACGAGACGAATGCCGTGTTATTTGGCTTACTTACGTTACATATTCCTATGTTCTCCAATTAATAATTTTAGATCGGCTAGTTGTATGTATGCGTGTGTTTTAACTCATGGGATAATCCATGAAGAAGAGGGGGATGGAGCAAAAAAAACTTAATGAGATAGTGTTTTAACTCTGATACATTATATTACTTTTGGTAGTTATTTACTAGCCGGTAATCTTGTGACTAGAAGTGCGTTTAAATGGTATGCGAAAAAATAGGTTATCGCTTCCTAGCGAGGTATTGCTAACTCCGTGACTGATATTTTTTATCCTACTTTGTTTTATTTCATTGGCATTAGCCAAACTTCACTTCTTTTGTGCTTACCGACTACTAAATAAGTACCAGGCTTTTTTCTGCTCAATTATTTTGTGTGACATTAATATCAAACAACAAAAGTTTCGACATTAATATCATAAAAGAGCAAAATATGAAATCGGTTAAGTTATCTGCAGGTACTTTTTAAGATCGAAGTGGACAAATATTTAGCCATTATAATAGTAGGAGAAAAGTAAGTTTTGACGGGGAGCAACAAAAAATTGGCATAGTTTTTTTTACTTTATAAAATAGTGGATATTTCACATGGAAAATAAATCCTGTTTCTATAGATTAACATCAGTGAATTATCGCCTCCATCGACATCAGCTGAAGAGCAAGTTATTTTCAATGAGCCTTCAGCAATCCTAACACCACCAATGGAGTTTCAGGATAGTGTTGTAATTGATAGAGACTTAGAGTGGTAAAGGGGGTTCTTAAATGATTATTTTGGAGATATAGTTAGCTCGGAGGATCTAACTGATGATATAGATATGATTGAGGACCCGCATTGGACAAATATGTTTATAAATGAATTTTCGGGGGATAGGCCCACAAGTGTATTTAAACCGAGTTTTCATGTTAATAGTCATAAACAAATTCCGTCACAAGACAATGCAGGATGGCTAGATCAACTATCCCCTAACACATGTATTATATTGGAAAATTTTACTCGCGGGTTAATCAAAAACCCACCCCCCTATATTTTAATGAATAATAATGACATTCAGGATAAATTCGCAATAGCTGATCAGCTATCCCCAAACACACTTGAAGGTATGCTTAGTGAACTGGGTTATTTCATCCCACGCCCAACTAATGCAATTGAACAGATTGGTGGTGCTACTATTGAAGATATTATGCCACCCCTCACTATTGAGGTTGACCAGAGTAGTGGCAATGAGTCACCAACATTTATACTACCAGATTTTTTCTTGTCTAACTCTGCCTTGTACCATACTAATGTATACACGGCCAATTTCGTTTACCCCTTTAATTCTTTAATGTCAGGGGGTATAGTAACAGACCCCCTCGCTATCACTCATTCCTATGTTAAAAGATTCGAGCCCTTCTTGAACAACAGATGCGGGTGTGTGGAGGGAGGGACAGTTTAAGCAAACTTTTTTCAAAATAGTTGCATACAGAGATGTTAGCCATTCGCCCGCATCTGCCGAATTATAAGAAGGTTTTTCTAGATTGGGTTAGCAGCATCATAACCAAACCGTACAAATATAATAAGGGGGGTAGATGGTAATTGGTTTTATTCATTGAGACTTAAAGCCCTAACATTTGTAGTTTTAAAAACCTTTTTGTTTTAAAAAGTGAGCGTGGTGGAGAGAGGGCTACCTAATCTACATTTTATTCTGGTTTAGAGGGTTGTAAAGGAATACAACGAATATGTTTCGATGCGAGGCTACAATGTTTCAAGTATTCATTTTTAATTGCCGCCTTTAGACCTCTATTGAGGGATGCCTCTAAGAGAAAGTTGGATGAATTAGCAGCTAATTGGGACGGGTAAAAGTTACCTAAAGTAGATTTCAATTGTTTAAATGGTCAATTTCCCGTAACATTAAAAGGGATAAATATTTTTGAGCGGGCTAATGAATATTTGAAGATTGGTGTTATGATGTTACAGTATGAAACAGAACTTGAAGAGGATCAGCGTTCTGATAAAAAGGGTATATTATTTCCAGTGAGGGCTCCGTCCATAAAACCAGTGCAGCAACAGGTTTGGCTGCTATACACACCTCCCTCAGAGCCTTATTCAATATGACATTTTAATCCAATTTCAGATGTTAGTAGGGTTTTAAGTGAGGGTAAAAAGGATCGTTGGGTGTGTGCTATTATCGTCCAAAATGCCTCTCAAGATTTTGTTGTAATTTAAAGTTGAAGCATCATATGAGACACTGTAAACGTCACGGATACCAGGCTGTGGAAACCGTTAGCGGAGACAGGGTGATCTAACGTTTTAAGAACTTTCTAAACACGCTCCTGCAGAGCAATAAGATCGCTTTAGACTGCAAAGCGAAACTCGCAGACGTGTACGATTCGTCAAATCCAAATCGTGTTAAAATACATGAAGCCATAGGGGACTCTTACGCTCATGCGCAACGAGACTCTAGTAATACAATGCAAGTTCTGGATGTAGTTGAGTCGTTGGAGGGTGAAAACTTCATGCGCATGGCATTGACCAGTCTAATTAAAATAGCGAATGGTGCAATTTCTTGCCTATGCTACACAAACTACCTTACACTCCTATCACCAGATGACAGATTGGCCATTAAAAATTGTAAAATATGTTGGGTTTGCAAGTGGGAATTTGATAATGGTAATGGGAATGGGGGAAAGAGGAAGTTGATTGGCCATGATCATTTATGGCAAGAAATTACATTGGGAGAGAGTCAATTTATAGAGGTTTCACATCAGTCGTGCAATGTAAACATTAGACAGCAATATTTAATACCGGTTTTTATACACAATTCCAATTACGATTTGAAGTTTATTTTACCGGTGTTGGCCCGCATTGCCAAGCAGAGAGTTGTAGATAACTTATGGATAGATGGTTCCTTTTCTTTTAATATCATACAAAAAGCATTGGAGAAGCTAGTGCTGCTAGAATTCATTTGGAAAACAGTCGACAAGGGTAACACGTGCCTGAATAAAATCCGATTTTATTGATAGTTTCTCCCTCCTTAAAGAGCGCTTCCCCGATAATGAAATGTATGATTTATTAACGTTTAAGGGTATATATGCATATTATTACTACAGCTCTGCCTCGAGACTAGATGAGGTGTCATTACCACCTATCAAAGCATTTTACCATTCTCTTACGAACTGTCAGTGCACCACTGGTGACTATGAATTTACCACTAGGGCTTGGGCAAAGGGTGGGTGTAAAAATGGGTGGGATTACCGTAAACTGTACTTGGCCAGTGATGTACTAACTCTTCTGGACATTGTGTGCAAAAATACAGATAAAATCTATTGGGAATTTGGGTTGGAAATAGGGTATTATTTTTTCACTAATCATCTGGTGATGGACTTGATTCTTAAAGTCAGCAAAGAAGAAATAGGTCTTATCACTGACGTTGGTAAACATCTGTTTGTAGAGAAATCAATGAGGGGTGGGTATGTTTTCACGGGAACCGTATCATGAAAACTGATCCGACCGGCCAGCACACCGATTAAAAGTCAGATGCAGTGTTTTGGATATGAATTCTCTTTATCCGTCGGCAATGTTTCACTACTGTTTGCCGTGTGGCGATAACATATGGCTTAACGATCCATGTGCTTCGAATTTCCCCAACATTGCTACCGTTGAGGAGAACAGGGCACAGGGATGGTATTTTTAAATTGATGGTGAAATACCCATGGAAATCTATGACTCGGTAAAAGACTTTGTTTTCCCGTGCATAAATAGGCCAGTGGGTAGGGACTCTCTGAGTCGATAAAATTTATCTCGAGTAGAGGATGGGAGTATGCACTGGGTGCCTTCAAAGCAAAAACTTATTTCCGACCTTAACCAGAAACAGAATAACGTTGTTCATTACGTGCAATTGAGATAGATGGTGTCAAATGCTTTCAAAGTTTAAAAAATTCATAGAGCCCTCCAATTTGATCAAAATCCATATATAAAAACGTTTATTGACACCTTTGTCAGTATTAAATAAAAAAAACAAGTTTTTTAAACTGAAAGTAAGGAGCGACATTAAAACTTGAAACGAACAGAAATTATTCTGTATATGAAAAGGACTGTCCCCTCAACAACGCCTCGCTCATTACGCTAAAGTTCTATATTGTTTTTAAAAATAAAGTCGTGAGACAGAGTCAAACTTTAGCGTAAAGAGATAGGCGTTGAGGAGGGGACAGCCCCTTTCATATACGGAATAATCTCTGTTCGTTTTAAGTTTTAATGTCCCTCCTTACCTTCAGTTTAAAAAAATTGTTTTTTTATTTAATTTCTGATCGTTTTTTAGTTAATGCAGTTTTTATTTTGGCTCACCGTCATTGAATAAGTAAACGAAATTTGCATAAAAATTTTACTTTTCTTTCGCTAAATGGCTGTCTCTAAATTTGGTTCTGAAGTAATTTACAAATTAACTTACGTAACGAACTTCTATATTCGTATATTTTTCTTCTGGCAAAAAATATAAAGTTGCAGATTTTTGCAGATATGAGCTTGAAACCTAAGATATAGGATTTTCTGATACGCTGAATCTGACAGTGTGATTTTCATTAAAATTCTTCCACTTTTAGGGGATGTTTCCCCCCTCTTTAAAAAATCAGGTAAATTTTCTCAGGCTCGTAGCCTTTGATGAGTGATACTAAACTTAATAAAATTTATATATTTAGAATCAGCATTATAAGCCCATTCTTTTGATAAATTTATTGACATCAAAATTCCGTTTTTAAAAGTTTCGATTACTATTGAGCCGTATCGCTTGTTTTTTTTATTGTTTTTTTATTACGTATATGTTATTACGTATATGATGGGGTTCTCTCCTTAGTCAATACCACGCTCTTTACGGCAAAAGTTTAAAAAAAAATAATTCACAAACCCCTGAATCACAAAGGCCGTTTAATTAGACTAGATAGCTCTTTTGAAAGCACTAAAAAAACTGTAGCGTAAAGAGCGAGGTATTGACTTGGGGGAGAACCTCATATACGTAATAATTTCTGCTCATTAAGTTCTAACGTTGCTTCTTACTTGTTTTAGTTCTAATGTTGCTTCTAAAAAACTTGTTTTTTAAAATTTAATTTCTGATCGTTTTTAAATAATGCTTGGAAATCCGGCAACCCTTCATAGAAATGTCCCTTACCCCAAAGGAACATCCTCCACGGAAAGATTCTCCCGAGTAACCCCCTTCTCCAGCCCTTCCCCACCAGAAAAAAATTCTTCCTGAAAACGTCTGTATACTTCCCAATAACCAATACAATATGTAAGCAATGGGCAAAGTTCATAACTTGCAGCCCTTCCCTTGGGAACTGTGGGGGATTAAGTCATCGTAAAAGACATATTTATTAGATTTTCGACTATGCTGAACAAAATGGCCATCTCAAAATTTTAATTGGATGACTTTGAGAAAAAAATGAGCGTGGGAGGGGGCCTAGTTGCCCTCCATTTTTTGGTCATTTAAAAAGGGCCCTATAACTTTTAATTTCCGTTCCAATGAGCCCTCCTACGATATTCTAGGACCACTGGGTCAATACGATTACCCCTGGGGAAAAGAAAGAAAAAACAAACAAACAAATAAACACGCACCCGTGATCTTTCTTCAGGCAAAAATGCAAAATTCCACATTTTTGTAGACAAGAGCTTGAAACCTCTACAGTAGGGTTCTCTGATACGCTGAATATGATCGTGTGAATTTCATTAAGGTTATATAACTTTTAGGGGGTCTTTCCCTCTTTTTTTCTAAAACCAGCCAATTTTTCTCAGGCACGTAGCTTTTGATGGGTAAGACTAAACTTGATGAAACTTATATATTTGAAATCAGAATTAAAATTTGATTCTTTTGATGTATCTATTGGTACCAAAATTCCGTTTTTTAGACTTTCGGTAAACCATTGAGCCGGGTCGCTCCTTACTTACAGTTCGCTACCACAAACTGTTTGATCTATTGGTATCAAAATCCCGTTTTATAGAGTTTCAGTTACCATTGAGCCGGGTCACTTTTAAGATTAACTTAATGAAAATCAAATCTTCAGATTCAGCAAAGCAGAAAACCCTACTGTAGACGTTTCAAGCTCCTATCAGCAAAAATTTTGTTAATTTTGTATTTTTTCCAGAAGAAAGATCATGGATGCGTGTTTATTTTTTTATTTTTTTTCCAGGGGTCATCGTATCGATCCAGTAGTCGTAGAATATCGTGAGAGGGCTCATTCGAACTGGAATTAAAATTTCTAGTATCCTTTTTAAGTGACCGAAAATATTAAAGGGCAGCTTGGCCCCATTTGTTACGTCAGAGGATATTTCCATGGAGGATGTTTCTTTGGGGGAAGGGACATTTCCAGGAAAAGGGAGCTACATTTCCGTAAAGTTTTTCATTGTTTAAAAAAAGAGTTGGAGAAAGTCAAACTTTAGCATAAAGAGAGAGGCGTTGAGGAGGGGACAGCCCCTTTTATCTACAGAATAATTTCTGTTCGTTTTAAGCTTTAACGTCGTTCCTTACTTTCAGTTAAAAAAAACTTTTTTTTTTTTAATTTTTGAACGTTTTTGAATTAATGCAGGTTTTAATTTTGGCTCACCGCACATGAATAATTAAAAAAAATAAATATTAATTTTACTTTTATTTGGTTAAATGGCTTTCTCGAAACCTGTTTCATTTTATTTACGAAATTTTAAAAGTTTTTCTTAGTAATAAATATACGTAACTTATGAATTAACTTACGTAACGAACCTCTATATTCTTATATTTTTAATACGTATATTAGAGGGTTTTCCCTCTAGTCAATACCTTGCTCTTTAAGCTAAAGTTCGAATTTTGTTCCAAATCTTTAAAAATGACCTCTTAATCACATATGCCGCTAATTAGAATAAATAGCTCTTATGAAAGTACTAAATAATCTTTGGCTTAAAGAGCGATGTATTGACAAGGGAATGAACCCAATCATATACGTAATGTTTTCTGTCGTTTTCAGTTTTGATGTTGCTCCTTACTTTCAGTTAAAAAACTTGTTTTTTTTATATATAATTTCTGATCTTTTTTTAAATAATGCTGGGAAATCCAGCACCCCCTTCATAGCAATGTCCCTTCTCCCATGAAAACTTCCTTCAAGGTAAGATCCTCCCACATAACCCCCCACCCACCCACCCCCCCGTTACTCGAAAAAATCTCCTCTGAAAACGTCTGTATACTTCCCAAAAACCAATACTATATATTGACATTGGAAAAAGTTCATAAATTTCAGCCCTCCCCCCGGGGACTTTGGGGGATTAAGTCATCCTAAAAGACATAGTTATCATATTTTCGACCATGCTGAACAAAATGGTTATCTCTAAATTTTGATCAGGTGACTTTGGGAAAAAATGAGCGTGGGAGGGGGTCTATTTGCCCTCCATTTTTTGATCACTTAAAAAGGGCACTAGAACCTTTAATTTCCGTTCGAATGAGCCCTCCCAAGATATTATAGGACCACTGGATCGATACGATCACCCCGGGAAAAAAAACAACAAACAAACGAACAAAAAAACACGCATCCATGATCTTTCTTCTGGCAAAAAATGCAAAATTCCACATTTTTGTAGATAGGAGCTTGAAACCTACGCAGTACGGTTATCTGATACACTGAATATGATTGTGTGATTTTCATCAGGGTTCTATAACTTTTAGGGGGTCTTTTCCCCTTTTTTCGAAAATCAGCCAAATTGTCTCAGGCACGTAACTTTTGATAGGTAGGACTAAAATTGGTAAAACTTATATATTTGAAATCATTATTAAAATTTGATTCTTTTGATGTATCTATTGGTATCAAAATTCCGTTTTCTGTAGTTTCGGTTACCATTGAGCTAGGTCGCTCCTTACTAACAGTTCGTTACCACGAACTGTTTGAAACGTTCACAAGCGAAAGCAAATGTTGACAGGGAATTCTATAAACTCATTTTGAACTCAGCCTTCAGTAAAATGTGCGAAAGCGTACAAAACAAAAGTCGCTGTGACATTGTAACCAATCCCAAAGATTTTGCTCGAATCATGGAGGATCTAAACTTCACATCTTTCACATTCATAGACTCTAATATGGTGCTCCTATATCATAAGGAAATAAACATTATTTAAAATAAAAATATTGCAGGCGGGAGTATAACAACGAAAATATAAAAAAAACTCATGTTGTCATTTTATTATAATGTATGCAAGGTACAATGGCCGATTGAGGGATGAGTTCAAGTGTATTATGGAGACACTGATTCACTCCTGTTAAAACTTAAAACTGAAAATTTGTTGAATGATCTGGAAAATGTAGAGTACATTAGCTCACGAATGTGCTACACCAACTGGAATGAATCTCTCTACCCATAGCTAGTGAAACGCCTGGCCCCAAATGAATTGTTAATGCTACAATCTGAATTGGGAAGCGATCTGATATATAATGGTGTGTTTCCTGGGCCAAAGGTATACTGTGTAGAAACGTACAACAAGGATATCAAACAAGTTTGCAAGGAGGTGCCTACACACTTTGTAAAAAAACAATTTCAATACGAGTGTTTATAGAAACTGTGTGGACAAGTTTAGTCCCAAGAGCGAAAGTCATGGCGACTCGCCATGGCAATTCGTTTTTACAATTTAAAAACTACACAGTTAGAATATAGAAAAACGCCATGTCGGCCATATCAGACAAAGTTTGTGTACTTAAGGATGGTGTGAAGGTACTACCACACAATCACTATTTATTTTCAGACCAAGTTGAATGTGTAGAGTGTAGAAAACAACTCGGTCTGGAAAAATTAACTTAAATCCTTTAATAGTACAAGGTGGGTGGTGTGTGGTTGTTTTTTGGAATTTCTTTTTTATAAAAATTAATAAATTTTCAATAACTGTGCAAGGCAGAGTTATTTTTTCATAATTTGCAGTATACAGAGTTATTTCATAATTTAATGTTCCCGTTTCAGCCCCCAGCCCGTCGCAGCAGGCCTGTCGTGCTTCCCGGCCGCTGTAGCGGCCGCCTCGGCCCTTGGCCGCTGCAGTGGCCGCTCCTAGGGGGGGGGGACGGGGACCTTTGGGGACCCAAATGATTGTATTTTTTTGTAAATAAATAAAGTAATATTATTTTAGGTGTATCGTGTAATAAAAAATATTTTTTTCCTAGTGCCTATTTAAAATAAATGTTGTAATTTTTTGTTATAAATAGATAAAAAAAAGTATATTTATTAAATATAAAGTGCTTTTTTTCCTAGTGTCTATTTCAAATAAATGTATATGTTTATGCTTTAGTTATAAATACATAAATAAATAAATAAATTTATTTGTATTTTTAGTTTAAAGTGTTTTTTTTTTCTATTTGCATTATTTGTTAAGTGCTGCTTTTATTATAATAATAAAAGAAAATTTGATTCTTTATTGCTTTTGTTCTTCTACTTCTTCCTGAACGGAGTAGTAATGGGAAAATTATTTAGACATTAGACATCTATAGTTTACAGTTAGTTGTGGGTGAGCTGTTGCAGGGAATAGCTATATGTATCAATATAAAACACCATCAAGTTCGTTCTGTGTGGTCCATTAATGTCAGGCAAAACAACACTCTTAACTAAAATAATTAAAAATGGTGACAAATGTTAATGGAAAAGCCGAAAAAAATCTACTATTGCTACAGTATTTGGCAAGAGTCATTCTATAAAATAAAAGCTATTCGTACATCAGTGCAGATACAATTCGTTCAGGGGTTTGATGTTTTTGACATTATTGAACCAAATTTTTGGCTGATTACTGATGATTTAGCTGAATCCATTGAACAATGGTCCCAGGAAATACTACAATTGCTTACTGTTCGCTCTCTTCATTAACAGATTTCCGTTACTCTAGTTCTGCACAATCTCTTTCATCAGAGCAAATGTATGCGAACTCTTGTTTTGAACTGTACCTACTATATCACCTACAGAGTTGTAAGTGATTCTAGCTTTCTAATAACTTTCAATAAACAAATATACCCCGGCGCCCCAAAATTTCTGTTTTCAACGTACAATCAGGCAACTAATGTATGGCTACATCCGATTGGATCTTATTCAAAATACACCCGAGGATTTACGTATAGTCACAGATATTTTTGACAATGAAATTACAGTATGTTTCCCCGTGAAAAGTAAAAAAGGCTATTAGTTGCCATCATGACACTGAAGAAACAACAGGAAAATAGACATTTATTTTCCGTTCTAAGCACTTCAAAACCCCCACTTAGGAAAGCCATACTCAAACATGGTGTTGACAACTATTTGATTAATCTAATATCTGAACTTTGTTCTAATTCAACCAAAAGCAATGTTCAACTGCCAGAAGTAGTTCAGCATCAGGCAAAGCAACATCGTTCCATTGTACGTGCATTGGCTTGTAAAAAGAAAGGAAAAAAATTAAAAGGAAACGTCTTCTTCAAGCGGGAGGTTGTTTTTTTACTGCCAATAATTGCGATGCTTATAAGTATTTTTCTCTAGATGGCTAAACTCTACAGAGTGACCCTAATAGAACTCGCCCTCTCACTCGTGGAACACTTTGAGAACAATCTGATTCAATTCATTGACAATGAGAATATTGACGATGATACAAAAAATACTTATACTTCAAGATGCACTTCGCCAAGTGGACAAACATAAGCCCTATCGTGCGAGAGCCAGTGGCAATGTGAGTGTCATTGATCACAAAAAAGAACCATATTTTCTGGATTCTACTGCTACAGGAACACAATTAAAAAAGAAAGAATTAGATTCAATAGTGTCGAGCATCGGAAATCTAAGGCCACACTCAAATCATGAACAAAGTAAACGATTCATAACATACCTCGTGGAAAGTGGTCAAGATCATATTCAAGTTAATAGCATTGGGAAAGGAATTACAGTTCAAGGCAAGAGCTATCATCTACTTGATCTAATCTATGATATGGGTGCAAATCGTAAAGGACTTCCCTGAAAACCGTCTTCCCTGATTTGGCTGAGAATAAATGCAGTTTCTCTTTTGCTGAATAAGAATTTAGACTCAAGTTTTAAACGGGATTTAAGCTTAGTTTAATTTATGTCAGAAATATCCTTAGAATTAAAGAATTTAATTTTTTGTATTTTAAATATATCACATATTACTCACGGTACAGCTGAACAAAATGGCTATCTCAAAATTTTGATTGGCTGTGTTTGGGGAGATGATGGGCGTGGGGGGTTAGTTGCCCTCCAATAACTTTCGACTATTAAAAAGGATACTAGCCCTTTGAATTTCCAATCGAATGAGCCTGTTTTGAAGTTTCTACGACAACCCCGTCTATAAAGACCTTAAATGCCCCAAGAGCATAACTTAAAACCCGTGCCCTGAGGGTTGTGGGGGAATATCCTCCTCAAGAACATATTTTCTATCTGGAAATCAACTACGCTGAACGAATTGGCTATCTCAAAATTCTGATTGGATGTGTTTGGGGGAATAAGTGGCGTGGGGGGCTAGTTGCCCTCCAATCACTTTCGACTATTAAAAAGGGTACTAGCCCTTTGAATTTTCAATCGAATGAGCCTCTTTTGAAGTTTCTACGACAACGCCTTCTTTAAAAAACCTTATATACCCCCAGGGCATAACTTAAAACCCTTGCCCTCAGGGCTGTGGGGGAGTGTCCTCCTCAAAAACATATTTTCTATCTGGAAATAAACTAAGTTGAAAAAAACGGTTATCTCAAAATTTTTATTGGATGTATTTGGGGGAATGATGGGGGTGGGGGGGGGGGCTAGTTGCCCTCCAATCACTTTCGACAATTAAAAAGGGTACTAGCCCTTTCATTTTCCAATGGAATCAGCCTGTTTTGAAGTTTCTACAACAGCACTTTCTATAAAACCTCATATGCCCCCAGGGCATAACTTAAAACCCTTGCCCTGATGGTTGTGGGGGAGTGTCCTCCTCAAAAACATATTTCTATCTGGAAATTAACTACGCTGAACAAAATGGCTATCTCAAAATTTTGATTGGATGTGTTGGGGGGAATGATGGGCGTGGGGGGGTGGGGTAGATGCCCTCCAATCGCTTTTGACTATTAAAAAAGGCACTAGACATTCCAATTTCCAATCGAATGAGCCCTTTTCGAAGTTTCTATGACGACTCCTTCCATACGAAGTGCCCGGGTATGGAGAAAAAACAAACAAAAAACAACACATTGTGCCCACATCGTTCTTTAGTTAGGCCGCACTAGCGCGCTACCTATGATGAGTTTCGGAAATTTAAAATAATTTTTCTCAAGAAATCCCACCAAAATAATAAATAATATGTATCTCTTAATGGAGTTACCATTCCCTGAGATTTATATCTCTTAGTTGATAAGCAATTAATATTTTAAGCCTTCATCTTATTTAAATAATCAGTTTCAGAAATTTAAAATAATTATTCTCAATACATACCTCCAAAATGAAAAATAATATGTAATCTCTTAATGGAGTTACCATTCCGTGAAAGTTCTCTGAGATTTATCTCTTAGACATCAAAATGTACTCTTTTTTAGGAATCTACCCTACCCAACTACTTCTATTACTACTAACAGCTCACCATAGCACCAAGCTACCTTTTTTCATCCCCACTTTCAATATGGCTACTAAATAAATTTCCTTTCGTCTTATACGTAACACCTAAGACTTTCGCCTTATACGTAATCCCCAAAAATGTCAAGTAATTTTTGAATGTTCCATGGTTATGGCAACCATGTATTGACACATTTAAATAGAGTTGTGTAAATTCCAGAATTCATCTCTCATCCCAAAGGAAATGAAAGCTTATTAAAATAGAATTTCTATCTCTTTAGAGTCTATCTATTAGATTTTCATCATACGCCTATAGGTTTCCCATTATGAGACAATCGAAACTCTGTTAGGCTGTCGATTTTTAGTTTCTTAATTTCCTTGTATTAGTTGTGGTTGCTATGAGTGGTTGCCAAGACCTCTTGGGGCTATTGCGTAAATCAGATGCTAAATTCCTAGAAGTCAGGTGATGTAACTCCTGTTAGTATTTCTAGCTCTGTGATTGGCATAGAAATAGGCGTGTGATCTTGCATAAATTATGTAAGCCCCATATCTTAAGGGTTACTCCCACTACTTCTACATCAAATGTTAATCAAAAACGAACAAAGGTTAATTTTAAGAAAAAGTTTTCTAAGGAAGTAAACTACTACTTGTACTTGGATCAGGACACAAGCTATGTAGCTCTCCCTGGCGACAGGATCTGGCAGACTGTTGAATTCCACAGATCACGGTCTTGGGTTAATGGGGCGATAATTTCAAGCCATGAAGGGTCCCATCTGCGACCATGTCTCCGGAAACCGCTAATCGGCTCGAGGCCAGATTTGACTATGTTAAGCCAAGTTTTGGCTTGTCTTCCATGTCATTTCCTCCACTCAGGTGCTGGTTTGCAGCGTAGGCTTTGATTTGTGAAAGTTTCGGCTAGTCTTCGGCAAACATGACCGAACCAGGACAGGCGGCGGCGTTGAATGAAGGATGTGATGTCATACTTCTGGTCACATCGTTGGCGGATGATCGTATTTGGGATTCGGTCGCTGAGTCGTAACCCCAATATGCTCCTCAGAAATATGTGTTCAAAAGTAATGAGGACGTGTGCCTCGGTGACTTTTAAGGGCCACGTCTCATAGCCGTACAGTAGGACTGATCGGACAAGGGCATCGTAAATAAGAGTTTTTGTTTTTCGGTGGATTTCCTTCCTTTTCAATAGCGGCTTCCACAGCTGTGCAAAGGCAGCAGAAGCTGATGCAATGCAGCATTGAATTTCTTTGCTACATCCGCCGTTAATGTTAATGTATGATCCAAGATACTTGAATTTATTGACAACTTCAATCTGCCTATGGTTAAGGGTTATAGGGGTAGAGTTTATATCCGGGGCACTAGACATAGCTTTAATCTTGTCAATATTAATCTTGAGCCCCACTGGGGCAGCAACTTTGAAGACTTTCAGAAGCATTTTCTGGGCTTCACCAACTGATTTTCCAAGAAGAGCAACATCATCGGCATAATCCAGGTCGGTGATACTGACATCAGGGCTAACCTTGACTCCTTCGAAGTTTAGCATTGCTTTTTTCATTACCCAATCGACGACACAATTGAATAGTTCGGGAAAGAGTACACAACCTTGCCTCACACCAAAGTCGATATCAAATAGCGGAGAAAGTTATCCGTTCACTTTGGTGCAGGCTCGTGTGTGTTGATAGTAAGCCTGAATGAGTCGTATGATCTTAGGTGGGACACAGTCCTCTTCCATTGCCATGTAAATTCCTCCCCGGATGACTGAATCGAAGGCCGTCATGAAGTCAATGAAGACAGTGATGGTGATTTGTTGATGCTTGGCTCTATCTTCAAAAATCTGTCTCAAGGTGAAGAGTTCGTCAATACAGCCCATGCCGGCACAGAAACCCGATTGGTTGGGACGGGTTCTTTCGTTTTGGACTTTACGGAATCGGTTAAGCAGAATCATGGAGAAGATCTTTGCTGCAATGCTCATAAGTGAGATCCCTCTGTAGTTTTTGCATTTAGTGCGGTCGCCTTTCTTGAAGACAGGCAGTATAACTGAGTCTTGCAATTACTGGGGAAATTGTTCCTGAGACCAGATTGAGCAAAAGAGCTTCAGTAGTTTCTCAGCAAGAATAGGAGCAGCTTTGTAGACTTCTGCCGGGATAGAATCTGAGCCTGGCCCCTCGCGATTCCTCAGCTTCTTGATTGCCTCTTTGATCTCTTGTATTGAGGGAGGGTGAACATTTACGTTGCTATATGAAGCTTGTTGACTCGGTGGTACTGAGTTAAGGATAGGGTTGCTTGGGTGGAGTGGAGTGGCGTTATTATTGGAGGGCGTTTGAGTGAAAGGGATGTTGTGACTGGGGTTCAGCAGCTTCTGGAAGGGATACTGCCATCTTGCGATTATGTCATCTTTTCTTGACGGAAGCGCTCCATCTTCGCCTCTCACTCCAGTTGAGATCTTTTTAATTTTCCCAGTTGCTTTTTTTAGTAGTTGGTAAAGCTTTCTGGTATCTGAATGACTAGCGGTTTTCTGCATATCTGCTGCCACTTGGCCCCAATAGCATTTTCTGTCACGGTGGGCGGATCTATGGCATTCTTTTCTCAGTGTTTTGAACACAGTGGACTTGGTATCTTATTTAATAGCTTGATGGTGTCTTTTGAGATCCACCTCTTCCGCTTCTGACTCAATCTGCCAAGGACTTTTTTAGAGGCGTCTGTTATGGTGTCTCTGATGTTCCTCCACTCGTCTTCTATGTTTATGATGGTTGGTTCGTTATCGTCGTCCGCAGACAAGATGTCAAAAACGGTTATATAATTCCAAGTGGAACTCTTCTGCGACTGCTTTATCATGAAGACGTGCTACATCGTATATCGGAGGAGGTTGCGTTCGTTTCCTGGAGGCGAGTTTTATAGTTAGGAAAGCTTTTAGCAGCATATGATCGGAGTCATTCTTCGCTCCTGTGTCAGCTCTACGGTAGGCTCTACAGTTCTGTATAGAGCTTCGCCATCGGGAGGATATTAGCAAGTAATTCACCTGGGATTGGGCTCTTCCATCTCAAGAGCGCACGGTAATCCTGTGGGATGGTTTGTGTTGGAACAACGTATTCGCCAATACAAAATTATGCTGCTGGGCAAATTCTACGAGCCTCCTTCCACGCTCGCACATGTTGCCCCATCCAAATCTTCCATCAGCTCTTTCACGGTCTGTCTCGCGGCTTCCAGCATGGGCGTTAAAATCACCTCCTAGGATGAGTAGATCACGGTTTGGGACTGTTCTCAATGACTGGGTCAGAGCATCGTAGAACTCGTCAACTATACTTTCGTCAGCGGCTCTGGTTAGTGCATAGGCTGAGATGACAGTAATGTTGAACAGGTGACCCTGAAGACGGCCTTAGCCAAACGAGATGAGATGGGCTGCCATTCAACTAGAGATTTTGTTGCTTTAGTACTGAGAAGAACAACCAACCCCCGCATTACCAGAGCCATCACTAGGTCCGGAGTTGAAAAAGTGGAATTCGGATTTTCTACCAGGCGCGGAGACGAGCTCGTCTTCCAAATTTCCATTTAGCTGGGTTTCAGGTGCACACAGGTGTCAATACAATATCTTTCACATTCGCCAGCAATAAAGGTCCAGGTCACAGGGCATTTTAATGAACATACGTTCCAGCATCCCACACTGACGGATTGTCGATGTTTCAACAGGGAATGTGAAACTTATTCCGTTTAAGTTGAAACTTAAAACCGACAAAAATTATTACTTCACACCCTATCTAACATATATCAATGAGACTAGTAAAAATAAACTAACTAATTATGCTTCACTATGTTTCTAGGATTATACAAAACCAGCGCTTTAATGAAAACATAAAATAACATAGGGGTTTTGGTACAGTAAAAGCAAACCAATTAAAGACACTTTTTACGGAATAAAAATGAAGTATTTTAGAAATGTTGCTTTTTTTCGTTTAATTCGGTATCACTTCTACACAATGGCTCAGTTCAATGACTGGCTCTCATTTTGGTTCTGAAAAGGACATGTCATGATTAGTTTGTAGACAAGTTCGAATCAAAGCCATCTTGATAGTATTAGGCCTATAGACTAGCCTTAAAATTTGTATCATAGCTTGAAATTTACTGTTGTATAGAGAGAAATAACTGGATTTCCAAAGTTCATATTATATCTTATTTGATCTTCATTTCAAGCAATACTTAAGCATATTTATTACAATTTAAGATTGTATATTAATCACTATTGGTATTATAGCTGGCAAGACCAAAATGCTACCTGATAAATCAATTCAATACTTCTGTATACTGAAAATTATTGATGTCAAAACTGGTGTAAGACCTTAATAAACTTTAAAGATTAGTTTATTGTTGTCAGGCTACATACTCGCTTTTGCCTCCCAAATCAATAGTAATGTTTTTTATACTTGACTTTTGTGTTTTCAATAAATCGCTAGTTTTCTATAAGCCTAGAAAATTAGGGAAAAATAATTAGTTGGTTTATTAGTACTAGATTATAGGGTGTGACGTAATAACTTTTGTCCGTTTTAAGTTTCAATTTCGCTCTTTACTTCCCTCAGAAAACTTTTTTTTCTATTTATTGAATTAGGCTTGACAACTCAATAAGGGAGAGTAATTTATATTGTCTGAAGGTGAAATACCCCAAAAGTTCCATCTGGATTTATTTTAAGCTGTTCATTTGAATAGTTTTTGACTGTAGCCTCTTGAGGTTAGAAGTTTTGCAGGCCTAAAATCGTTTTCAACTGCATCTTCTAAATCCAGACCTGAAAAAGAATAGAAAAGTGGGTCAGTAAAAAATGAGTTGGACTGTCAGTTATATTGAAATATCTACTGATGCTGATTTCATCAAATGAGTGTGTTGCAAGGACGCTGATGACACTTGTAATACCCAACTATCTTACAAACTTTATCCAAAGTTGCTATTGCTTGGTGATGTCAGCATTAAACAGCTGGGGAATGGTGTTCAAGGGCTATGTCTACCTTCCAGTCACTCTTACCAAGTGGGCGTATATAACATCTCTCTAGCATACCTCTCTTGAGGTGTCGCAGGGCCCTAACAAAGCGACAAAATCTTGTCATTATTAACATGGAGCAAACAGATTTTGTAGAAATATAGAGATTACTTTGTTTAGGCTAGTAATAAAGGTAATAAACATAACAATTTATAAATCTTTTAATTGTGCCACTTTTTCTCATGTATGGGTTCTTTAGTTCAAATGAGACAAATTACAAATTCGCACCTGTAAGTGAAATTGAATCAAATTTTACACATGTTTCAAGAGACATCATGGAATGAAAAATTGAAAAAAAACATAAGCATAATTAATTTGAAGCTCTTTCCTAATATAATTGTCACTGCTGTAAGGTTTAAGTCCTAGACCCCCCTCCCTCCTGAAAGGACTACATAGAGACAAAGGCTATATTCAAAGTTAGCTGATTTTGTTCGTTTGCATTATTTTTGTGCTTATAACTTATCAATAGTTAGTACAGAATTTGAAAGTAAAAACTTATTTTACGTACAATAAAATTAAAAAAGTTAGCAGACTTATGTATAGATCCAAGAACGACCTATTAGAAGGAATAAGTTTAGTATATTATGATAGTGTTAAAAGGCACACAGATGGGTTTAATAATGTAGCCTTATTAGCTACCAATTTTATTGAGATAAGGGAACATTTTCCTATTTTTTAGAGCTTAGTACTGTAATATCATTGGTCAGGGACTTCAAATTTGGGTAAATATTTAGTAGTACTAACAATAAATAAGGAAACACTTCTAAATTCTGGAAACTACTTTTAGACGTTCTAAGATACTTACTTTAGCAAATCCTAAATGAAAACAATCAGATTTTAACCAGTGATGCAATTCTTATTTTACAATATGTAGCCAATATTAATGAATAATGTCCTTGTATTTTCTGATTTTTATCTATTTAGTATAACTGTTCATAAATTCACCTTACTTTCATAAATTTTTGAGCTTTAAGGTCCTCTGGACCTGTTGTGCTCTTGAGTTGATGACTCCCAGTCAAAGCTCCACTGCCTCTTCTCCCACTCCTTGTCAAGTTAGTATTAGAAAGACTGGATGGAGAGATTGCTAACAGTTGAGTCCTTGAGTAGGTAGCCATTGATTCCATGGGATAATGACTTCTTGAGAGGTATATTTGGAAAATTCTTGATCAGGAGCATAACTTTGGAAGCTTCTTGGAATGTCCTCTTGGGTGATGATGGCTCATACTATGGCTTCTAATGAAGATGGTAGAGTTTTCCTTTTGAATTCTGTAAGTCAGCATCATAAAACTATGCATGCGTCTGTAGACAAGGGTATGTAGCTTTAGTCACTTGAGACAGTCCTCTTATGAAGTTGACTTTAGGCTTTTCATGCGCTTTGTTGCTTGCCTCTGAACATTTTTTATGAGTCTTACATCTTAGCAATAAGAGGGATCAGAAATCCAAATGCCAAAATCAAGAAGGGTCTAACAAGAGCTATATACATTTATATCAATATTGTTGCCTCTCAGCTACTTATGGTCCATTTCAATAGGCCGAAGATGGAGTTTGCTTGGGAAACATCATGCTGAACATGGCTGTGGAGCCTAAACGTGTTGTCAATGATGACATCAAGGTCCCTTTCTTCTTTTCTTATATCTACTTGCTCCTTTATTTTAGTGATGGGATTGAAAATTGAGTAGGTAGCCATTGGGTTATTGGGTCCAAGGTGCAAAATACAGCATGAAGAATTGAATTGAAGAGGCCTGTCTTGAGTCCAATCCTGCAGCATATGTATATTAAACTGATAATGCACATTTTTTTCAGTAGTAAAGTACAACTTATATTCTGGCTTTTAGAAATCATAGGGGGTTTTGAACCCTACTCATATTAATTTCTGCTTGTTTTGAGTTTTTCCTTTTGAATTTTGTAAGTCAGCATCATAACACTATGCATGCGTCTGTAGACAAGGGTATGTAGCTTTTGTTACTTGAGACAGTCCTCTTATGAAGTTGACTTTAGGCTTTTCATGCACTTTGTTGCTTGTTTCTGAACATTTTTGATAAGTCTTACATCTTAGCAATAAGAGGGATCAGAAATCCAAATGCCAAAATCAAGAAGGGTCTAACAAGAGCTAAATACATTTTTATCAATATGGTTGCCTCTCAGCTACTTATGATCCATTTCAATAGGCCAAGGATGGAGTTTGCTTGGGAAACAACATGCTGCACATGGCTGTGGAATCTAAACTTGTTGTCAACGATGACACCAAGGTCCCATTCTTCTTTCCTTATCTCTAGTTGCTCCTTTATTTTAGCGATAGGATAGAAAATAAGAGTAGGTAGCCATTGGGTTATTGGGTCCAAGGTGCAAAATACAGCATGAAGAATTGAATTGAAGTAGCCTGCCTTGAGTCCAACCCTGTAGCCTGTCTATGCTATGTTGGATCCTCTATGGGTTTGCAATGCCAAAAAGTTTGGCATCATCTGTGGTCAATTGCATATTATTATCCACATGATTAAAAATGTTGTTGATATACATTGGGAAAAGGGTTGGGCCTAGTACAGTTCTATGTGCTACCCCACTCATCACTATGTAGATTGAGTAGAGTAGATAGGCTGGTCACTCATCTTGAATAAACAGACTTTCTGCTTGAGGTTAGTGAGGAAATTCATTATCGAGTCTATCATAGCTGACTTGATGCCAGCAGCAGATAATTTGAAGTGCAGTCAACTATGGGGTACCTTGTCAAAAGCCTTGGCAAAGTCTAGCAGCAGTAGGTGGCACCAGTGTAATTTCGTCAAAATCCCAGGGGGGGGGGACAAAGTTGGAGCCAAATTTCCCAAATCAAGAACAAATGACAATAAAACTGAAAACTGAAAAATTTGGTGCCATGAAAGAACTAAATGGTTCTGTAAAAGTACTATAAAGACACTTTGTATCTTTATAAGCTAAAACAGAAATTAACTCAAAACGAGCAGAAATTAATATGAGTAGGGTTCAAAACCCCTATGATTTCTAAAAGCCAGAATATAATTTGTGCTTTACTGAAAAAAGTTTTTTTAATGTTTTAACTTTTATAACTTTAAGAAATCATTTTTAAGGAACAAATATCAGCATATGTATATTAAACTGACAATGCACTTTTTTTTCATTAGTAAAGTGCAAATTATATTGTGGCTTTACGAAATCATAGGGGGTTTTGATTCTATTTTCTTTCATTTTTGGTTTGATGGAGTTCTTTACTCTTTGTTGAAAAACTTATTTTGAAGGAAAAGTTTTTTTTTAATTCATAATATAAAAAGAATAACAAATAAAATAACCAAATTTTCAAAAAATAAAAAATAATAGAGCTGGATGTCCTGGAAATCCAATATAGAACTGGATGTCCTTAATCAATCAGATTTGTAATTGCTCTGCATGATTCCAATAGGTTTGTTTCAATTAATCTTCAAGACTGGAATCCATGGCGTTTAAAAGGAAAGATCTTGTTTGGGTTAAATGTTCGAAGATTGAATCATTGACTATGAACTCAAGAATCTTAATAACAGCTGAACTTAGGCTAATAGGTTGATAGTTCTCAGACTTGGTGCAATCAGTGTTTTTGGATACTGGTGTTATGTTGGCTACTTTCCAGTCTGCTAGTAGCTCTCTAGAGGTAAGTGATGTCTGGAAGATTCTTGACAAGGGGGTCTGCTATCACTTCTGCAATTTCTTTTAATAGCCAGGGACGTTTATTATCAGGTCCTTCCAACTTGTTAACACATAACTTCTGTAAAAATTTAAGAACATCTGTAGACAATACTGTGGTACTTTCCATTGGGGCTTTTATATTATATTTTGATGGGGAAGGAAAAGGGCCATCAGGTTCAGTGGTGAAAGCTGAGTTGAATTGTGGGTTCAGTAAGTTAGCAAGCATCTTAGAGTAGGTAAATTCTTGATTTTGCTCTGTTATCAGCTTTTTGATGAACTGTAGTGGTCTTGGCTAAAGATGTGCTGCCAAAACTTGTTTTGGTCTGTCTTAGCTTTATAAACAAGTTTGGATTCAAAGTTTGTTGCAAGACCTGTGCCAAGTTTTTAAGTTTGTTCTGGCTTTTGGAATATTTCTCTCTGTTTTTTTTCTTTTTTTTGGGGGGGGGGAAGGGGGGGGGGTGCTTTTTACATTTCTTCCATTGTCCAGCATCCTATACAATGCTGCCAAGATCCATTCTAATATTCTCATAATTAATGAAGGTCTTCTTGATTTAGCAATTTGTTAATCCGAGGAATATTATTCTGATATATATGGTGACATGCTCACTCTTTCCAATTTGGGGGCATGTATGAGGTGGACAGGAGAGCTTCTGGTCTTCTGATAAATACCAAATCAAGAAGGCTTGATACTGTCCATCTCTAAACACATTGGCTGGTTGACAATTTTGTGGAGAAGGGCATCATAAATGTCTAAGATTGGGCTTGTAGAAACAGATGGGATGTAAGGAAATGGGTCTTTCCAGGTGATGTTAGGCAGGTTGAATTATTATGATATTTTTTTGTGTATAGCCTAGTAAGGAAAGTAATTTCCTTTCCAAACTCTGGTTTGAAAAGTATTAGAGAATTAAAAAATATGTAGTTTTATTTGATTTTGTATATAAACTTTTGTTTTAATTTGTTTTAGTTTAGTTTTACTACTGATGATGGTCACTGTATATGTGACCAAAATATCTGGTATTTTTGTGAATTTCTATACACCGTCTATTAAAACGGACTTTATCCCTATTTAAAGCTTTTATTTTATTGTCATGTCAGGTGTGGTCTCAGAAATTATCTTAATTCCAATTTATGAGGTTACAAAGACAAACAAATACATTTAATAAATATAGGAAAAACAACAACATTGATATGGTTTAAAATCTCATCAAATTACAGGAATTACATTTTCAGAACTAAAACCAGAGAAAAAAAAACTGAGAACAAGAAATAAGGTATAATCTTGTTTTATAAAAATTCCAATAGGTATGGACCTGTAAATTAGGCTAGGTAAATTCCCAAGACTTGGAAATCAGAAGAAAGGGTGTAAATGTATGAGCAGTCTGCTACATAAGCAGACATGTTAAGAAAACAATACTGACTTCATAATATGCAAAATAATCCAAGTTAACATATTTCCCAGAAGGAGAACCTTTATCATCACTTCTTTCACTGTTGCACAATTTTTTTTTAACAAAATTGTTAAAAATAAACAGTATAAGTGCATGACCAGTCCTGGTCATATGGAGAAATGTTAAGAAAATGATTCTTACTTAATAATATCCATAATAATCCTAGTTAACATATTTTCCAGTGGGAGAACCTTTATCCTCAATATTTTCCTCTTTTTTCAAGTTTTTTAATCATATTTTTGAGAATTATGTCAATTCTCCAAGTCATGAAAATCATTTTAAAACAAACACACAAGAGCCATCTAGGTAACCTAACCTAAATTTATCAATATTCGCCTATTTACATCTTTTTGGTAGATGGCAGTGATTGTGGTTAACTTTCATATATAGAATATATTATCGCTTCTAATCAGCAGTTGTACCAAACCAATCCTGCTCAACTCATCCTCAGGGCTATACTGTGGTGTTTATCCTCCCCATAGTATAGTGCAGACGGTTTGATATCATTCTATTTTCCCCTTCTTTTTTTAGTTTTAATTTTGTGTTTAAAGCTTTTTCCAATAGGCAATGTTTAGAAGTCCTCCAAAAAAAAAGTCCCCCCAGATCCCAAATCAAATTCCACTGAAAGTGTCATAGTGAAAGATACCCATCCTGGCTGGTCAAGCACATTATCTGAAAGTTCTAATGATAGCTCCAATTTGGAGAATAGGACAATGATAAGTGTAGGGGCTAATGTAACCATAAATGATGATAATGGGTTTCAAGAGGTCGTCTCTAGAAGCTCTTAAAAAAGAAAAAAATATCCCCAATCAAAAGCATTTCCCCTCTCCCTGCCCAAGATCCTCCCTCCAAAAACTTAGGAATTTACCTTAAAATTACTCCCACTACCCCCTTTGAAATAAAAATGATCACTGCAATAAGAGTTGCAATTTTTAAATTAGCTGCGTTCGTATTCGCCGTTCTATGAAATGTTTCGCTTATAAAGCCGTTCTTTGAAATGCCGTTCTTCATTCTTAGTACCGTCGTTCTTAGAACGACGAATTGAGCCTCATACTCAGTTAAACAACATTAGTTTTATTTTTGGGTGCAAAGTTTTAAAATAAAAAAAAAATGACGGAAAAAAAGTTTATTGATATTCAATTTTTTAGATTTTGTTGATGGTGTCTTTCATATAAAAAATGGTAGTGATTTGTTTTTCGTATATGTGGCACAGTTTTGAAATTTTCAGAAAGTTCTGGAAGCATCTTGGGATAAATTGCTTTCCAAACTTACAAAAATTCCTTAGGGATCACTTGGAAAAATAATGGGAGGAATTTCTAGACATTTTAGATTACAACTAATACTAAGAAACTCCAGCTAAACCCAGGTTTCAATACCCTTAGGAATATGTTCAATTGTTCAAACGTCTTAAGCTAAAAATTTAGAAAGGACATTTGGCTGATTAAGTGTTAGGCTAAGTGCCACAACTATGATTATTGTCCATATTATGGAGTAAAAAATATTTTCTTAACATGTGTCCCTATGTGGAGTCCACTATTTAGGATTGCATCCCCATTTCAACTAATATAATGTCTATGCCCATTCATAAGCATTCAAAAGCAAGAGTGCCCATTTGCACTCTATAGAACGGTGCAACAGTCACTCAACAGTCACTTTGCTTTAGTAACTCTATTGCATGTTTTGCTACATTTACAAGTGTATTTTCCATTTTTGTTGTGCTGGTTCATTGAAATTTTGTCTGTGACTTTGAAATTTTATCTGGCTAAGGAAGGTTCTTATAAGCCGTTTTTTCAGTTAAAACGAAGTTCTTAGAACGGCAAAATAAAACGCAATTTAAGAGTAAAACCGAGAAAATCTTTTTAGTACTAAGAACGACGAACGGTGAAAACGAACGCAGCTATTGCTAAAATCAATGTTCTCTCTTAATATTAACCGTGATGGATCTCTACTAATAGCTCTAGAAGATCAGAAATCAGCAGATACAATAATCAACCTAAAATCCCTTCTGAATACCCCAATTATTGCATCTAATTGGAACCCAAAACAATCACCAACAAAAATAGTAGTTTATAATGTTCCCCCAGAGATAACTACTCAGGAGTTAAAAGAAGGGCTGTCAGATAGGGCTGGAAACACAATCCCAGTTGAGGATGTTACCCAACTTGGAAAACCTAACTCTAATGGCCTAAAAACTAGTAGACCCTTCTTATTCACACTGAAGGATAAAATTGATATCCCAGAAAAATTATTCCTATTTGGGCAAATCAAACCACACAAGGAATACAAACCTAAGCATATCCAGTGTCAGAAGTGTTTCAAACTGGGACACACAACAAACAAATGCAATGAAATTCTCCGAGAGTGTAGTAATTGTAAAGCTTTCCATCCTAAAGAGCTGGCAACTTGCAACAACACTCAGCCTAAATGCATCAATTGCAAAGGCCCTCATGAATCTACAAATAAATCATTATGCCCTGCATACAAGAAAAGAGCTCTAACACTCCAAATATCAACAGAAAAGGCCATCCCATACCCCTTTGCAGCAATGGAAGCAAATGCCGCCCAACGATACCAAATAAAGCCTGTAATGAAACCAACCAAAACCCCCAAGTCAAATTCCCCCAATGCATCAAGCACCCCATATAAAACACCATCTTCTAAGCACCCTAGCTCAAATCCCTATCAGAAGGAATCACAAAGCCAACAAGCCTCCTTGTCCGGTGAGATGAGGTCAGCCTGGCCCCCCCTCCCAAGAAGAAACAAACCAGAAACACTACCAGGAATCAATCCCTTAACCAACAAACAGGATGCACAACCAAAAATGCAATCCCCAAATATATGCTTATTCATTCTAAACTGTAATGCAGTTCAGGCCATGAACATACATCAACTACAGAAAACAAAAATTATTGCAGATTTGGCAAAAATCTACATCCCAGATGATATGCTCATTCAAGCAAAAAAAGATCTTGCTTTACTTTTAACAAAGCTGAACATTGATACACAGAAATATGAAGAATAAATCAACAACACAACATTTATCAATACTCCAATGGAATGTAAGATCACTCACAGAAAATAAGCTAAATGAACTAATATCATTTATGAATAATAATTCGATTAATATTGCTTGCCTCCAGGAAACTCATTTAACCCAAAATCAACAAATTAAGTCTCTGGGATATACTATCCTGAGAAAGGATAGATCTTCAGAGAGAAAAGGAGGAGGGGTAGCTTTATTAGTCAATAATAATATAAAATTTTGTGGCATTAATTTTCCAGATTTTGAAAATGATGTTGATGTAATTGGTATCAGTGTTTGGCTGAATAATTTAAAAACCAATATAATAAGCTTTTATAGCCCTAATGGTCAAACTACAGATGCCAAGGATTTCTTTAATTATATAACTAATTCTAATATGTTAAATAATATCATTATTTGTGGTGATTTCAATGCCCACAGCCATTTAATGACACAAATTGTGTCATTAAATTTTTTGAAAAAAATTTACATAAATAAAATTGATAGTCTATATACAGACCAATTTGCTATAGTTTGCTCCCTAAATGAGCCTGCTGAAACTTCATCTCATACCTCCAAATATATCAACACTAAAGCAAATTGGTCTATGTTCCAAAATAAGCTAAATGATGAAATTACAAGTTTCACCCACAGTTCATGCATTTCCAACACAACAGTTGACACACATGCTGAAGCCTTGACATCTTTACTAATAGATACAACTAATCTTGCTATCCCCAAGACAACACCTAAGAAAACATTCCGTAAACAGATTCCTAAAGCATGGTGGACAAATGAGTGCCTAAACAAATGGAGGATAAAAAAGGCAGCTAGGACAGAATTCATAAAAAAAACATCACCTACTACATATTTAAAAAAATTACAAGCAGAAACTAATCTAAAAAGGACTATAATAGATGCTAAATATAAATACTGGAATAATTTTGTAAATAATCTCTCCAGAGAAACGCATGAGCCAATTATACATAAAGTCATAAGCCACATCTGTGGGAAAAAGACTTCCCCCAACCCACTCCTGTATGAGCTTATACATAATAATACCCATTATGACAATGATAATGAAAAGGCGAACCTATTTGCAACTCTTTTTGTTAATAAGCTAACATCATAAATCAAAACAAACTGTCCACAATTCCTATGAATCCAAGTTACCAACCACGCCCAGGATCCGAGTACATAACTAACCCATTTTCAATCCAGGAATTGAATAATGCAATACATCATATTAGGACCAAAACTAGCAGCAGCTATGACAATATACACCCTACATGGATAAAGAATCTCACACCTTCATACAGACAAGAACTGCTAAATTTTTATAATCAAGCTTGGGAATCTTATAGGTTCCCCAATATATGGAAATGTTCGTCCCTCCTACCAATCCTAAAGAAAAATAAACCAAAAGATAACCCTGGGTCTTATAGGTCCATAATGATTACACCTGTGATGGGGAAAATAATGGAGAAAATGATATATCATAGACTCCTCTGGTTTGTTGAAAAAAAATAATATGATCCCACACGCTCAAACTGGATTCAGGAAATACCACTCCTCAACAGATGCTTTCATTTTGCTAACAAATGCAATAAATGAATCTTTCTCAAAAAATAAAATCATAGTGGCAGCTTTCCTACATTTTTAAGGGGCATATGACAATGTGAACCACCAAATCCTTTTAAATAAACTTGCAAACCTTGGAGTACCCCCTAAGCTAGTATCTTTATTAAATCCTTCATAGAAGTGCGAAGTTTCATTGTTTGTGTTGGTTCAGCCTCTTCACCCCAAAAGACAATATCCAAAGGCCTACCTCAGGGAGCTTCCTCAGTTGCCTCCTATTTGCCCTATATCTCTGGGACATGAACCTACCCCACACGAATCCACAATATGTTGATGATCTGGTGCTATGGTCATCTGGCAACACCTTTCAGATAGCACAGTAAAATCTACAAAAGTCACTTTTCCAGTTTGAAAAATTCTCTCAACATTCAGATTTACCCATTGCACCCACCAAGTCAAAAATAATCCAATTTCACAGGAAGCGAAACCATGTTAATGCAAAACTAACTCTAAATAAAACAACTATCCCAGAAGATAATCATATTAATTACCTAGGTCTCATGCTTGACCAAAAACTTAATTTCCACCTCCACATTTCAAACACAATAAAAAAATGCTATAGAAAAGCAAATATACTAAAAAGACTTCTTTCAACACCAGAGGGTTGTAAGGAGAAAACCTTAATCCAGTTTTATAATTTACATATAAGACCCCATATTGACCATGGGCTCATCGTCTATGGTGCATGTGCAAAGACCCACATACAAAAAATTGAAACAACACAAAATGATATAATACGTCTCATATTTGGTCTTAGGAAACCCACAAGCACCAATTTTCTGATTATGGAGAGTAGATTAACAACAATAAGGGAGAGACATAGCTTTCTCTTGACAAAACATCTTACAGAAATTGAATCAAATAGCTCACACACACTACATAATTGGTTAAGAAATCCAGCCATGTATAGAAGTATTGCAGATGAGTATGCCAATATTCAAAAGAAGTTCCCTGTACCAGCAAAGTCTATTGCACCCACATTCCCCCAATCCACTTCATAGAATTGGTCATTTCCCATAATAAATACTGGATTTTCAAAATGGAATAAAGATTTAACCCCCATTGCTTTTGTCCAGAAAAAATTTGCAGAGCTTAATACAATTACCTATAAAAATCACTTCCAAGTATTTGTTGATGGGTCAAAAAGGAATGAGAAGGTTGCAAGTGGTGTTTTCCTTCCTCACCTGAAAATTGCAATGGGAGAGAGATTATTTAATAATTTATCTATAATGTCTGCTGAGTTAAATGCCATAGTCATGGCATTAGAACACCTTAAGCAAAACCAACCTGTGATTGCAAATTCGAATAATAGTATCATCTATGCCGACTCTCTATCATGCCTTGAGTTGCTGGCCTCAGCTCCCCAATATTAGTTGGACATTGAAACTTATCATTGTGTCGGTATAATTAATAGGGTTTCTTCAAGTGGTATAGAAACTTATTTTCAGTACATTCCTAGCCAATCTGGCATAAGTGGTAATCATCAGGTTAATGAAATAGCAAAATATGCTATAAATAATAACCAGCCAAGTGGGAGGCCAATCCCAATTAGAGATATTTACCGATGGAGGCTATCAGATATTAATTTTGATAAGATTAATCCTACCCTTCCCCCCTTTCCCAATAAGTATCTTTCTAAAATTTATCAAAGAATTCGTTCTGGAACAAATGGACTAAATTTCCTTGCATTCTCATATAAGCTTTCAAATTCAAGTGGTTCAATTCCCCTGTCCCCTCTTTGCAGGCATTGTAATATGAATAATGAAACAATTGACCATTGTCTATTTAAATGTAATATGCTGACGTCTGCACAACATACCTTGCTTTGTAAACTGTTAAAATACTTCAAACACCACAAAATTTCACTATCAGCCAAGAGCCTAGCCAACTATACCTGCACACAGAGCACAGAAATCGATATCTATCATCTTATATTTGCTCCTTGAGTCAAAAGATCTACTGAAAGATATCTGAGAATATCTAATAAATAAGAGACAACCAAGACAGTAGCTCTGTAGCCCACAGAGTGAAGCAAAAAGAAGAGGGCTAAATAGTACCAACTGAATAGCCTGCCTGCTGTGAATTAGAAGAAGGCCTGTTTTTTAGCACCAAGATCTTCTAAGATCTTACATCTTTCTGCAAAGAATATTGTTTTTTAACTCATCTTTGTCATAAGATCTTACAGCTCACTGATGTTAGCAAAAAGTGTGAAGACTGCAACTGTTCTGCCATATAGAACAATGATGAGAGAACTTTGATAATCTACTTATCATTGTTCTCAGACCACTGATCAGAGCAGAATGATGAAAGAGGTTTGCACAAAACAGCCAAAGATGTAAGATCTTTGTTCAAAGATTTCTCTTTTAAGCATTTCTGACAAAAGATGTAAGATCTTATCAAATTGATGAGTGAAAAAAAGCCCCTTTTATTTTCACAATTTTGTTAAAAAAAAAAAAAATTGTGCAACAGTGAATGAGGTGGGGATAAAAGTTCTCCCCCTAGAAAATATGTTAACTAGGATTATTATACATTTTACAAAGTAAGAATTGTTTTCTTAACATGTCTCTGTTTGACCAGGACTGGTCATATACTTATACCAAATATACATAGATATGACCAGGAACATTGTTTAGGAGTGGCAGGGGGGGGGGAGCAGTTGCCCCCCAATAATGCAGAGAAAAAATATTATACATCCCATGCCCTTTGACTATCCAGATATGAGCCCCTCTTGCGCCCCCCCCCCCCCAATAAAAATGCTGGTGAATTGCCCCTGGATTTGACTGTATTTGTCTGTTTTCAAATAGTCTATATATGAAAGTTAAAAGCCAACACTTCTATCTGCCAAGAATATATTAATAGGCAATTATTGATAAGTTAAGTTAGATTAGTTAATGGATCTTGGGGGCTTGTTTTATAAACAATTTTCAGTCAATATCTACCAAATCATATTATTGAGTTAGGACTAAAGTGAATACACCATTCGATGCCTTTTTTAATGCTGATTATGAATATAATAAGCATTTCTATTGGAAATGAATTTCAGCCTCCCCCCTATATCTGCCAATTCAGGGTTAGGTTGGTTAGGTATATATAGGGGGGGGGGGGGCTGAAATTCATTTCTGATAGAAATGCTTATTATATTTGTAATCAGCATAAAAAAAGGCATTGAATGGTGTATTCACTTTATTCCTAACTCAATAATATGATTTGGTAGATATTGAGCCAATTTTCAAGACTTAGAGAATGTGCATAAATATTGAAAATATGATTGAAAAACTGGAAAACAAGTAAAAGAAATGAAGTTAAAGGTTCTCCTACTGGAAAATATGTTAACTAGCTTTATTTTGCATATTATGAAGTAAGAATTGTTTTCTTAGCATTTCTCTTTATGTAGTGGACTGCTCATACATTTACATTGAGGAGGGTAACATATTCGCTTTGGCAATACCTTGGCGAAGTAAATATTTGTCCTGGATTCATTACTCAGAGTTTTATTTTCCAAGCATAACCACTTTTCGTTAAGTAAAAAAAAGCCTGGGTATTTTTATGACAACAATTTAGAGATCCTACTGTAATCTAAAATGTTTCTTTATAGTATAAAAGCTATTAATGATGAGAGTTAATAAATAAAAGAATGTCCAATGCTACCTTAACTGTTGTTTTAGCTGCTCATTTAAATACTCCTCTACTTTAACCAATGATTGCATTTTCAGAATTTGAAATGCTCATTTTAATTCACACGCTCTATGAATAAAGATTTTAATAAATTTAGAGGCCGCTTATATAAATCACTAACGATCATTCTTTGAAGAACTCACTGATTCTAAAACCACCAAAATCCTCTTCAGATAAGGTAAGGCCTTCATTTTCCTGGTATCTCTGTATTATGCTTGGAAAGCCATTGAAAATGTCTGACCCCCCTTGATTCAGGAGTAACAATTTCATCTTCTGTTTTTACAGGTGAGGACAATGACATCAAAGTCTGGTTAACAAATCTTGGCAGCCTGGTCCCCTTAATCTACCACTGTGTGAAATTATGAAATGAACAATGCTGTTAAGAAAGTAAATTAAAGTCTAGCTTACCATAAGGGGTAAATTTTTCATAGTTCATATTACTGACTTACAAATAAAGTAAACACAGCCTAGGCTACCACTTAATGCCTCTTTCATGCTCTTTCCAAATAGCCTATCATAATCATTTTGGTAAAATTCTACTTTAGCTATTTTTGGGTATCTTAGGGTAAATTTTGGCAAATTTTTACTAAATCAGGTCAATATCTACCAAATCATATTATTGAGTTATGAATAAAGTGAATACACTATTTGATTCCTTTTTTATGCTTATTATTAATAAAAAAATCATTTCTATTGTAAATGAATTACAGCCCCCCCCCTATATAGGCTATACCTAACCTAACCCTGAATTGACATATATCGGGGGGGGGGGGCTGAAATTCATTTCCAATAGAACTGCTTATTATATTTGTAATCAGCATTAAAAAAGGCATTGAATGGTGCATTCACTTTAGTTCTAACTCAATAATATGATTTGGTAGATATTGACCCTAAATCATAGGGTAAGACACCCAGTAGTCGGCCACCTGCCTATTATCAGACAGAATGTAACTAACAGGGAACCTACCTCTAGGCTAATATTCTTAAAATAAACTACTGGTTGTTTTTGGTTATTAAAAACGTAACATGTCCCTGTTAGGTACATTCTATCAGAGAATAGGCAGGTGGCCGACAGGAGTATACCCAATGGATATTACCTAAAAATTTCTATTCTATAGAATGTAAAAATAATATCCAACCATACTTAGTTATTGCCAAAATTATCCAACTAGTTAGCTATCTGAAAAGTCCTTTTAAGCAAATAAGAAATTATCCAACTAGGGAAATAATTAAAATTTAAAAGAAAAATAGTTTTATCTTGCTAGCCAAATACAATAAAGCATAAGAGCCAACTTAGTATCTCTAACTAGGTGGATAATACTTTAACTTAATGCTTGTAATATATATCTAACTAGACAGACAAGTCAATTCTTCATACAAATTATTGATAATATCCAACTAGTCAGACAATTTTTTCTCTTAGACATAGCATAAACATCTAACTTGGTGGATAATACTTTATCCCAGCCCTTCTGATATTAATCAAACTAGGTAGGCTAGTTAAGTAACTTCCTGCCTAGTTAAATAGGCCTATATATCAGAAGATCTAAGATTCAGCATTATCGACTTAGTTAGATATTCTTGCTGTGCCTAAAAGAAACAATTTATCTGGCTAGTTGGATATTATCCCAAAACTGCATAGCCTAATGGAATTTACTTATCCTCCTAGTTAGATATATATCAGCAAGTGTTTAGACTTGGTATTATCCAGCAAGTTAGATGTTCATTTTGTTCCACCAAGATAAATAAATTATCTGGTTAGTGGGATATTATCCCCGAACTGCTTATAGAATCTTCTTATCTGCATAGTTGTATATATGTATGACACACTAAGCAACATTATTATCCAACTATGTAGATATTCTCTCAGCCCAAGAGAAACAATTTATCTGGCTAGTTGGATATTAACCCCAAACTGCTTAGAGAATGTTCTTATCTGCCTAGTTGGATATATATCAGAAACACTAAGCCACATTATTATCCACCTAGTTAGATTCTTGCTGTGCCTAAGAGAAACAATTTATCTGGCTAGTTGGATATTATCCCAAAACTGTATAATGAAATTTACTTATCCTCCTAGTTGGATATATTAGGAGTGTTAAGACTTGGTATTATCCACCTAGTTAGATGTTCATGCTATGACTAAGAGAAATGAATTATTCGGCTAGTTGGATATTAACCCCAAACTGCTTAGAGAATCTTCTTATCTGCCCAGTTGGATATATATCAGAAACACTAAGCAACATTATTATTGAACTAGATAGATATTCTCTCTGCCTAAGAGAAACAATTTATCTGGCTAGTTGGATATTAACCCCAAACTGCTTAGAGAATCTTCTTATCTGCCTAGTTGGATATATATCAGAAACACTCAGCTACATTGTTATCCACCTAGTTAGATATTCTTGCTGTGCCTAAGAGAAACAATTTATCTGGCTAGTTGGATATTATCTGAAAACTGTGTAATGGAATTTACTTATCCTCCCAGTTGGATATAGGCTATATCAGAAGTGTTAAGACTTGGTATTATCCACCTAGTTACATGTTCCTGCTGTGCCTAAGAGAAATGATTTATCTGGCTAGTTGGATATTAACCCTAAACTGCTTAGAGAATCTTCTTATCTGCCTAGTTGGATACGTATATATCAGAAACACTAAGCTACATTATTATCCAACTAGGTGGATATTCTTGCTGTTCCTAAGAGAAACAATTTATCTGGCTAGTTGGATATTAACCCAAAACTGCTTAGAGAATCTTCTTATCTAGCTAGTTGGATATATATCCAAAAGACTGAGCCATGTTACCAACCAACTAGGTAGATATTATATATATTGCATAGGCGGTCAAACGTTCAGCTAGGTGGAGAAAAGTGCAAGAGTCTTAAAAATGTTTTTATTTCTTTAGCTAGATATTTTATCTTGATACTAAGTGTAGTTGGATATTATTTTTACATTCTATAGAATGTAATTTTTTAAAGAATATCCATTGGGCACCTTCCCGTGGCCGACTACTGGGTGTCTTACCCTATTAGGCCATTGACTTACAAATGAATTCAATATACCACTTGATGCCTTATTTATGCTCTTTCCAAATGTAATAACCATTTTTGGGTAAAAATTTATAAGGTAAATTTCTACCAAATCATATTATTGTCTTACAAATAAAGTGAATATACCACTTGATGACTTTTTTTATGCTCTTTCCAAATATAATAATCATTTTTGTCTGAAATGAAATGTACCCCCACCCCTATATATACCAGTTCAGGTTTTATTTTTGCACATAAGGGGGGGGGGGTAGGGGCAAATCTTATTTCTGTTGTAATTGGAAGGTAAGTTTAAAATTTACCACCATCCCCCTAATTTGGAAATATATAGGCCTACCCTGATTTGATATATATGGGTGGGGTAAATTTCCTTTCTGGCAAAAATGATGATTATATTTGGAAAGAGCATAAAAAAAGGCATCAAATGGTATATTCACTTTATTTGTAAGTAAATAATATGATTTGTAAAAATTCACCATTTAGAATTGGTACTGCTAATAAGGAGACATGTTAAGAAAACAATTCTTACTTTAAAATATGTATAATGGTCCTAGTTAATATTATCCAAGGGGAGAACCTTTATGATCAAGTCTTTCCTCTAAAAATCCTTCTTTTTCCAGCTTAAAAGAAAAACAATTACAATAAACCTCCATGCTAAGAAACAATGCATAAATCTTTTGAAATTGCTGCTATAAATTGCCAAATAAGTTGTTCTATAGATAGCAATCATCCCAGTCATTGTTAATTCTGGTTTGTTTTTTTACTGAGCAGAGGTGGAAATACAAAATATTAATACAAGAGTGGTGAAAATACAAAATATTGCTATGAATATACATATACATACAGAGTATATAGTACATGTTAGGTTAGGTTTTTATATCCATTTCATTTCTTTTCAATTTCATGCATATTTTGTATTTTTGCCTCTGCTCATTAAAAAAAACTATTTTCACCACTGCTCATTAAAAAAAAAAAAAAAAACAGAATTAACAATGACCAGGATGAATGCTATCTATAGAACAACTTATTTGGCAATTCATAGTGGCAATTTCAAAAGATTTATGCATTGCATCATAGCATGGAGGTTCATTGTAATTTTGTTCTTTTAAGCTGGAAAAAGAAGGACTTTTAGAGGAAAGTCTTGATGATAAAGGTTCTCCCCTTGGATAATATGTTAGCTAGGATTATTATACATATTTTAAAGTAAGAATTGTTTTCTTAACATGTCTCCTTGTCAACAGTACCAATTCTAAACTTATACCCATTTTTGTCAGAAATGAATTTTACCCCCACCCCCGTATACCAATTCAGGGTATATATTTGCACATTAGGGGGGTGGGGTAAAGTTTAAACTTCATCCCATTTACATCAGAAATAAAATTTGCCCCTCCCCCCTACTGTGCAAATATATACCCTGAATTGGTATATATAGGCTGGGGGTAAAATTCATTTCCAACAAAAATGATTTATTATATTTGGAAAGAGCATAAAAAAAGGCATCAAATGGTATATTCACTTTATTCATAAGTCAATAATATGATTTGGTAAAAATTTACCTAAATTTTTTGTAGTTTATATTATTGACTTACAAATAAAGTGCAAATACCACTCAATGCCTTTTTTATGCTCTTTATAGACAGGCCTATAATAATTACTTCTATTGGAAATTCAAATTTACCCACCCCCACCCCCCCCCTAATATGCAAATATGTACCCTGAATTGGAATATACCATGAATTGTTGACAGCAAAGTTTTGAATCACAGCATTAAACAAAACTTGAAACAGTAGGAAAATGTTTCATACTTGAGTTGCCTAATACTACTACTACTACTAACAACTCACCACAGCACCAAGCTGCCTGAGGCCAACACAGCTACGCACAATCCTCCTCCACCCCAATCTATTCAAAGCCTCCCTTTTTACACCCGCCCACAAAGTTTCCATTTCCTTTAAATCTTTCTTTATGACGTCCTCCCACCCCAGACAGGGATGACCTGCTTTCTATTTAGCCCTAGATGGCTGGCCGAAAAGAACAATCTTCGGCAATCTGTCATCCTTCATCCGCACAACATGCCCTAACCACCTCAACCTTTCTTTCATTATAGCCCTAGAGAGCAGTATTGAACCACATTTTTTGTATAGCCTATTGTTTGAAATATGGTCTGTCAGCCGGGTACCCAGACCAATCCTTAAGCAATTTCTCTGGAAAACATCTAGCAAATTTTCATCCACTTTTTGGAGCATCCATGCTTCAGAGCCATATTTGACCACTGTCATCACTGTAGCTTCTAATATTCTAATCTTGGTTAGTAGACTTATCTTCCTATTCTTTCATACTTTTTTTAACTGTGAAAAAACACCCTGTGCCTTGGCTATTCTATTTTGAACATCTTCAGTGCTCCCACCATCTTTACTAATAATACTACCAAGGTAAGTGAAGCTGCCCACCTGATCAATCTTTTCATTACCCAATCTCACCTTTGCATCTTCACTTATTCCTAGCCTTAGTGACTTAGTCATCCTAACATTTTCAAACCAATTCTAGCACCCCAAACTCACAAAACCTCTAAAACTTCATTCATTTTGCTCACACTTTCATCTAGGATGCTTAAATCATCAGCATAATCCAAGTCCAGGAGACTTTTTCCTCCCCATTTGATTCTGTGGTCTCCCATTGCCTATCCTGTGATCCTTAAAACAATGTCCATCAAAATAATCCATATAAAGGGGGATAGAATACAACCCTGCTTAACTCCAGATTTAATACAAAACCAGCTGCTAATCTCATTTCCTACCTTAACCACAGCAGTGTTATTCTTGTACATAGCACTAATCATTTTAATGTATTTGTCTGGTATATCATGCAAGGATAAAACCTTTACTATAGCTCTTCTATCAACAGAATCAAATGCTTGCTCATAATCAATAAAACTGAGGACCAAAGGTGTTTGAAAACCCAGGCACTTCTCAATTATTAGCCTAAGAGGGAAAATTTGGTCGACACATCCTTCACCTTTTCTAAAACCGCATTGTTATTTTCTTAAGACATTGCCTGTAGCCTATTTCAGCCTAAAAAGCAAAATATTGCTGTGTAACATGTCACTTAGCGAGATCAAACTAATCTCTTAACAATGATTCTACTTACTCTCATCGCCCGCCTCGCGAAGTGGTTTCACTAAGGTTTTCATAAAATCGTAAGGCCGCCTCTACCTTTAAGTGATAAATTTCATGATCTTCAGTAACTTATTTCTAACCTCCGAGCCACCATATTTAAAAAACTCATTTACCACCCTATCAGCACCTGGAGCCTTATTATTCTTTAATCCTTTTAGTACTGTTGCTAATTGCTCCTCACAAAACAAATCTTCCTTCACATACAAAGTATCACAAACTTTTTCATTTTCTCTATATTTTTTCCTGCAACTCTATCTTGGTTAAGCAAGTTCTCAAAATGTTCAGCCCATCTCTCTTTAGTTTTTTCCTTATCGCTAATTGCAACCTTCCTATCTTTTACTGGGCAAGTCGAGATTGACTACTCCCTCTCAATTTTTCAATATGTCAATAAAATATTTTACTATTATGCCGTCTAGCTGCATCCTACAGATCTTCGGCAATTTTATCCATGGCCTCCACTTCACACCTCCTTACTTCATATTTTAATGCTTTCTCCACTCTCTTTACATTTCTTTTGTTTTCATACGATCTATCACTCAGATAATTCTTGTACAAGTCTTTTGTCTTTTCTATTAAGCATAAAGCTTTTTCACTAATATTCTTAGCTACAGTTCTAGCTTTCTTCCCTAATACACATTAGGCAACTTCACAAATTATTTTTCTAAAATTATTCCAACCATCTTCCACATTATCAAATTTTAAACTCTTAAGCTTAGTATTTAATTGTTCCTGGAAAGTTGCTCTCAAATTATCACCCTGGAGTATACCAAATCAGAACTTCCTGGAAGGTAGTTACCCTTTCGAAATTTCAGCTTTAAATTACCACTAGACGCTGCTAGATGTTGATCTCTACTTTTAACATCAATAATAGCACTCCTATATACCCTAGTATCTTGTATTAATCCTGCCAGTCTTCGGTTTACTATAACATAATCAGTAAGGTTTGCTATCTTACCATCATGTAATACTAGGTTAATTTATGAGCCATTTTATGACAAAACACCATAGTTGTTATAACTAGATTGCTATACCTACAAATTGCAACAGTCTGTATCCATTACTGTTTTCTTTTTCTTCACCAAATTTTCCTAGGGTGGAATACCATCTATCCCTATTTCTACCAACCTGGGCATTAAAATCTCCCATTAATAACATCATATTTCTACCTGGGACCTTGTCTATTTGCTCCTGTAACTGTAAGTAAAATTCATTAAAATTCAGTAAAATGTAACTGTGAGTCCCTAGTATCTCTGTCAGTTGGTTCTACAGGGGCGTATACTACTATAACTGATACCCTGAACTTTCTAGTCATAAAATGAGCGATTAGTATTCTATCATTAATACCTTCCCAGCCCAAAAAAGACTTGGCAGCTTCTTTATTCATCATGAGCCATACTCCCTGTGTATGTACCCTGTCCTTCCTGGCTGAGTAAATAAATACTATATTACGTAATTTGATACTTACTACCGCTGGGATATGAGTTTCTAAAACTCATAATAAGTCCAGTTTGAATTGTCTGAATTCGTCTGTCAAAATGTCAATACGATAGTTATTTTTCAATGTCGTAACATTCCAAGTTCCAATTTTCATGTTCTTTAAATTATTGAAATTGTTTTCGCCTCAGGTAAAGCAATGGTCCCGGATACCACTACAGGATGGGGACCAACACATCTTCTCAAGTCTACACCGAAGTGCTTTGAGGTTTGAATTGTTATAAGCAGGGGCATCCCATGGCTTGTTTTATTTTGGGGACAATCTTGGTAAATTTTACAAAATCACTACCTGATTTATGCCAAACTTTCTGCAGAAATCAAGAATTTTGCTAAATTTTGGCTGATTTTGCAAAAATTTCTGCTGAAATTTTTGCCTTTGGTGAAAATTTTACTGAATGTCAAAAAAGTTGGAGGGATGGCACACCCTTCCCACCCCCCCAGGGATGCCCCTGGTTATAAATAAGTATTTTTGGAATATGATTCTCTTTGAACAACTTATTTATAAACTGGTTATATGTTTTTAAACACTTTTCAATAACTTAACTAGTGTTGATAATTTCATTGGGATGTTACAATTCATGGTATAAATTGCACATTAGGGGGGTGGGGTGGGTTATTTTGAATTTCTGATAGATGTGATTATTATATTTGTAAAGAGCATAAATAAAGGCATTTAGTGTTATGATTGCTTTATTCATAAGTCAATAATATGAACTGCTTAAAATTTGCCTATCTTGGAAAGGGGTTAGGTTAGGAAAATAAAACTTTTAGGGATGGGTCTACAGCCTAAGTATGTGCTGGGAAGGTATTTTGAAGCTCATTACTCCACTCCTTCTCCCTCTAGAGGGTTCTAAAATTTGTCTACATGACATTTTGACCCATTGAAATTTTGACAAAACAACATTTTACCTTAATTTTCAGTTATCAGTTTCTTTTTTTCTTGCTTTAGTTCTGAAAATGGAATTTCTGTTATTTGAGTAGAATTTTAATCCATATCAATGTTGTTTTTTTTTCAAAATTTAAGGAATGTATTTGCCTATCTTTAAAACCTTATAAATTGGGATTGAGCAAAGTTGTGAAGCTGAAAACAATTTTGTTTGTACTTCATTTAAGCAGAAGATCTATTTTGCAAGGTTTCACTTTCATAACACACATATTTTTAAAACTGATCAAAGGTCAGGGCCTTCTAGAGGGAGGAGTGGAGATATGTACTTTAAAATACCTTCCCAGGACATACTTTAGCCTGTAATCCCCCCTACTATTTTGGCATTAGGTAAAATTTTTGCCAAAGGCAAAAATTTTTCAAAATGAGCTAAAATTTAGCAAACTTCGTGATTTTTGTAGGAAATTTGGCATAAACCAGGTTGCAAATTGATAACAATTATGAAGATCTCCCCCCTAATAAAATGAGCCTTGGAATGCCCCTGCTTAATTGTACCCACACATAGAAGTTATCAACACTAGTTAGGTTATTGAAAAGTAGTTAAAAACATATAAGTAGTTTATAAATCAGTTTTTCAAGAATAACATATTCCAAAAATACTTATTTATAACAATTCAAACCTCATTTATTAGACAACTCAAATATAAAATGTTTTCCTACCATTTCAAGTTTTTCAAATGCTGTAAAAAAATGGTGCTGCATTTTCCAATTTGCAACTTTGCTGTCCACAATTCATGGTATATTCCAATTCAGGGTATATATTTGCTCATTAGGGGGGGGGGGGGGGGTGAATAAATTTGGATATCCAAGAGAAGCAATTATTATATTTGTAAAGAGCATTAAAAATTAAAGAGATGTACTGAACAAGGTTCTGGAGATAAGAAAGCTAGATTTGGCTGATGATCTAATGTTAACATTTTCCTGTCCAAAGTTCACAGGGATTGCAATCAAACCCCCCCCCCCATGGGCTTCATGCCCGAGGGGCTTGTCTTCTTTGATAAGTGTATTTTTATAGTCAAGACTTTGTTAGTACAACTGAAGGACCAAGGTATAACAAGAGTACATCCACTCATTGGTCAACATACATCTGAAAAGATGAATCTTGATGGTTTTATTATTACCCCCTCTTTTGACCTCCCTGAATTTATTTCTATTTTGGGTACTGAAAAAAAAGGTCAAGACATATATTTCCTGTGTCACAATCTGCAACCACTGCCAAAGTATGTCACAATAAACCTAGATGTTCAAGATTTGCTAATAGCCACCTAACACTGTCTTTTCCTATTAATAGACAAAATAATGCACTATATTTAAGGGCCCTAATTGTCTTGGCAACCATCATACTAAAGACAATGCATGTCCTATAACACAGAATGTTGAAAAGGTTATTGTTAAGGTAGTAGAAGAAAAAATCACCATTGATGCTGCAAAAAAAGTATGCAGATATCCTTAAATCAAGCATACAACTGGAAAAGTTAGCTCCAGTTTTTTTTTCTAATGAAGAATTCCGACCCCCTGAAAACCTTACTCTAAGTCCAATTATGTTAACACAACAGAGAGTCCTAGAACCCCTAGTGAAGAAAATAACAGATGAAATCTTAACAGTTAGAATTCCTGAAATGATCAATTCATTTCTATCTTCAAAATTTAAACAACTGAAGATTCAATCTTAGGTTGTTTGGAAAAAAATGTTGGTACTTATGTATTATATATTACAAACTCAAGAACTTGTATTACCAACATGAGACGTTACCTGGTTTTCACAGTTTTTATACCAGACAACTAGTTTTGGTTTGGTGGGAATCTAAACGGTAGCTATATTTTAATTAAATATTTAGTTAGTGTTTTGGTTAGGTTAGGTTAAGTATTTAATAATAATGTGCTCTAGGTGGCCCCCCTTCCATAATTCTTTGTTGTAGTTTCCATAATTTTGTTATTAAACTATTACATTTTCATCATATTTTGTTTTATTTCACTAGCATTCACCAAACTTCAGTTTTTGGTTGTGTATTTTACAACATATAAATAACAAAATGTTTCAGGATCTTATCACTTCATGTGCATCAACTAATAAGATATTTAGATTTCATCCCAAATCATTCTATTTCTGAGGATTATTTGGAATCAATTGACTGTCCCAATGTCAAATTTACTTTCAATATCAACATTAGATGTCACAAAAAAATCTTACTCAACAAAAAATCAACTCAAAAGAAATGCAAGTGCACTCTCACCAATTTCAAAACAAAAACCAACAAAAAAAAACCTTTTGTATCAACGCCAGTACACAATTTAGAATGAAAATAGTTCAATTTAACACAACAGGTTTACCCATTAATTTTCTTGTTGAGTTCAAAAGGTTTTTGGATGTTGGATCCCCAAAAATTGTTTGCATTCAAGAATCTCATTTGTCCTGTAGTTGAAATCTTAATATTAAAAATTATACAGTAAATAGAAAAGATAGGGTTCTTAATATCACTTCTCAAAAAGGTGGAGGTCTTTTAACACTTGTGAGAAATGATTTGATTAGCTCAGTGGTTAATGTTGATGTCCAGTCATCTTTGGAAGTATTAGTTACAAAGGTTGAGATGGATAATCAGCTTCCTCTGTCAGTTGTTAATTTATATATAAATAAACCTTCTTCTTTTAAAAGTCTTACCTTCAAGTAACTATTTGACCTTCCCTCAAATGAACTAATAATCAGCAATTTTTAATCATCATCCACTATGGGATTCAATCCACCCAAGAGACTTTCAATCATTGTTGCTATTGGATTCAATCTCTATCAGTCAGTATTCCCACATCCTAATTATCTAAGAATTTAGGAACTTATGTGCATTCCTTCAATGGTAAAAATTCAACCATTGAACTTTGTTTTCTTAGTAGCAGACTCTCTGTTTATAGTAAGGCGTCCAGGTTCCCTGATAGTCTTGGCAGTCAGTACTATCCAGTTATTACAGAACTGTCTAAAAGATCAGTGTCAGACCAAACCAGTTTCAGACTATTGCTTTTGCCTTCAATTTTTGTCAGTCAGTATTCCCACATCCTAATTACACCTAAGAATTTATGAACTTATGTGCATTCCTTCAATGGTAAAAATTCAACCATTGAGCTTTGTTTTGTTAGTAGCATACTCTCTGTTTATAGTAAGGTGTCCAGGTTCCCTGATAGTCTTAGCAGTCAGCAATATCCAGTTATTACAGAATTGTCTAAAAGACCAGTGTCAGACCGGACCTGTGTTAGACCAGTGTCATCCTATTGCTGGTGGATTCAATCTCTTTCAGTCAGTATTCCCACATACTTATTATGCTTAAAAATTTCGGAACTTATGTGCATTCCTTCAATGGTAAAAATTCAACCATTGAGCTTTGTTTTGTTAGTAACAGACCCTCTGTTTATAGTAAGGTGTCCAGATTTTCTGACAGTCTTGGCAGTTAAAACTATCCAGTTATTACAGAATTGTCTAAAAGACCAGTGTCAGAACAGACCAGTGTATCCAGACTATCCAATTATTAAAGAATCGTCAGACCAAACCAGTGTCAGACAGTCAGCACTATCCAGTTATTACAGAATTGTCTAAAAGACCAGTGTATCCAGACTATCCATTTATTACAGAATTGTCTAAAAGACCAGTGTCAGACCAGTGTCATTTGAATTGTCTAAATTATTATATTACAGAATTGTCTAAATTGTCATATTACAGAATTGTGGTCTAAAAGACGAAATTATCTTCTTCCAATTTATCCTCCTCCTATTTAACAGCAGGCGGGCTTTTCAGTAACACTATTTAGCCCTTTTCCTTTTGCTTCACTCTGTGGGCTACAGAGCTACTGGCTTGATTGCCTCATATTTATTAGATATATTCAGATATCTTTCAGCAGATCTTTCGACTCTAGGAGTTCAAATATAAGATGATAGATGTCGATTTCTATACTCTGTGTGCAGGTATAGTTGGCTAGGCTCTTGGCTGATAGTGGGATTTTGTGGTGTTTGAAGTATTTTAACAGTTTAGAAAGCAAGGTATGTTGTGCAGACGTCAGCATATTACATTCAAATAGGCAATGGTCAATTGTTTCATTATTCATATTACAATGCCTGCAAAGAGGGGACAGGGGAATTGAACCACTTGAATTAGAAAGCTTATATGAGAATGCAAGGAAATTTAGTCCATTTGTTCCAGAACGAATTCTATGATAAATTTTAGAAAGATACTTATTGGGAAAGGGGGAAAGGATAGGATTAATCTTATTAAAATTAATATCTGATAGCCTCCATCGGTAAATATCTCGAATTGGGATTGGTCTCCCACTTGGCTGGTCAATATTTATAGCATTTTTTGCTATATCATCAACCTGATGATTACCACTTATGCCAGAGTGGCTAGGAATGTACTGAAAGTAAGTTTTTATGCCACTTGAAGCAAGATTATCAATAATACTGAGACAATGATAAGTGTCAATGTCCATTCTTCTTCTATTTAACAGCAGGCGGGCTTTTCAGTAACACTATTTAGCCCTTTTCCTTTTGCTTCACTCTGTGGGCTACAGAGCTACTGGCTTGATTGCCTCATATTTATTAGATATATTCAGATATCTTTCAGCAGATCTTTCGACTCTAGGAGTTCAAATATAAGATGATAGATGTCGATTTCTATACTCTGTGTGCAGGTATAGTTGGCTAGGCTCTTGGCTGATAGTGGGATTTTGTGGTGTTTGAAGTATTTCAACAGTTTAGAAAGCAAGGTATGTTGTGCAGACGTCAGCATATTACATTCAAATAGGCAATGGTCAATTGTTTCATTATTCATATTACAATGCCTGCAAAGAGGGGACAGGGGAATTGAACCACTTGAATTAGAAAGCTTATATGAGAATGCAAGGAAATTTAGTCCATTTGTTCCAGAACGAATTCTATGATAAATTTTAGAAAGATACTTATTGGGAAAGGGGGAAAGGATAGGATTAATCTTATTAAAATTAATATCTGATAGCCTCCATCGGTAAATATCTCTAATTGGGATTGGTCTCCCACTTGGCTGGACAATATTTATAGCATTTTTTGCTATTTCATCAAACTGATGATTACCACTTATGCCAGAGTGGCTAGGAATGTACTGAAAGTAAGTTTTTATGCCACTTGAAGCAAGATTATCAATAATACTGAGACAATGATAAGTGTCAATGTCAAACTTGTATTGAGGAGCTGAGGCCAGCAACTCAAGGCTTGATAAAGAGTCAGAATATATGATAATATTATTCGAATTTTCAATCAAAGATTGGTTTTGCTTAAGGTTTTCTAATGCCATGATTATGGCATTTAACTCAGCAGACATTATAGATAAATTATTAAATAATCTCTCGCCCATTGCAATTTTCCGGTGAGGAAGGAAAACACCACTTGCAACCTTCTCATTCATTTTTGACCCATCAACAAATATTTGGAAGTGATTTTTATAGGTAATTGTATTAAGTTCTGCAAATTTTTTCTGAACAAAAGCAATGGGGGTTAAATCTTTATTCCATTTTGAAAATTCAGTATTTATTATGGGAGATGACCAATTCCATGGAGGGGATTGGGGGAAAGTAGGTGCAATAGACTTTGCTGGTACAGGGAACTTCTTTTGAATATTGGCATACTCATCTGCAATACCTCTATACATGGCTGGATTTCTTAACCAATTATGTAATGTGTGTGAGCTATTTGATTCAATTTTTGTAAGATGTTTTATCAAGAGAAAGCTACGTCTCTCCCTTATTGTTGTTAATCCACTCTCCATAAGCAGAAACTTAGTGCTTGTGGGTTTCCTAAGACTAAATATGAGACGTATTATATCATTTTGTATTGTTTCAATTTTTTGCATCTTGGTCTTTTCACATGCAAAATAGACTATGATCCCATAGTCAATATAGCGTCTTATATGTGATTTATAAAAATTTAGTAAGGTTTTCTCCTTACAACCCCAAGGTGTGGAAAGAAGTCTTTTTAGTATATTTGCTTTTCTATAACATTTTTTTATTGTGTTTGAAATGTGGAGGTGGAAATTAAGTTTTTGGTCAAGCATGAGACCTAGGTAATTAATATTATTATCTTCTGGAATAGTTGTTGTATTTAGAGTTAGATTTGCATTAACATGGTTTCGCTTACTGTGAAATTGGATTATTTTTGACTTGGTGGGTGCAATGGGTAAATCTGAATGTTGAGAGAATTTTTAAAACTGGAAAAGTTACTTTTGCAGATTTGACTGTGCTATCTGAAAGGTGTTGCCAGATGACAATAGCACCAGATCATCAGCATATTGTAGATTCGTGTGGGGTAGGTTCATATCCCAGAGATATAGGGCAAATAGGAGGCAACTAAGTACTGCTCCCTGAGGTAGGCCTTTGGATATTGTCTTTTGGGGTGAAGAGGCTGAACCAACACAAACAATGAAACTTCGCACTTCTATGAAGGATTTAATAAAGGATACTAGCTTGGGAGGTACTCCAAGGTTTGCAAGTTTATTTAAAAGGATTTGGTGGTTCACATTGTCATATGCTCCTTCAAAATCAAGGAAAGCTGCCACTAGGATATTATTTTTTGAGAAAGATTCATTTATTGCATTTGTTAGCAAAATGAAAGCATCTGTTGAGGAGTGGTATTTCCTGAATCCAGTTTGAGTGTGTGGGATCATGTTATTTCTCTCAACAAACCAGAGAAGTCTGTGATAAATCATTTTCTCCATTATTTTCCCCATCACAGGTGTAATCATTATGGGCCTATAAGACTCAGGGTTATCTTTTGGTTTATTTTTCTTTAGGATTGGTAGGAGGGACGAACATTTCCATATATTGGGGAACCTAGAGGATGCCCAAGCGTGATTATAACAATTTAGCAGTTCTTGTTTGTATGAAGGTGTGAGATTCTTTATCCATGTGGGGTGTATATTGTCATAGCTGCTGCTAGTTTTGGACCTAATATGATGTATTGCATTATTCAATTCCTGGATTGAAAATGGATTAGTTATGTACTCGGATCCTGGGCGTGGTTGGTAACTAGGGTTCATAGGAATTGTGGACAGATTGCTTTGATTGTTTGATGTTAGCTTATTAACAAAAAGAGTTGCAAATAGGTTAGCCTTTTCAATATCATTGTCATAATGGGTATTATTATGTATAAGCTCATACAGGAGTGGGTTGGGAGAAGTCTTTTTCCCACATATGTGGCTTATGACTTTATGTATAATTGGCTCATGCGTTTCTCTGGAGAGATTATTTGCAAAATTATTCCAGTATTTATATTTAGCATCTATTATAGTCCTTTTTAGATTAGATTCTGCTTTTAATTTTTTTAAATATGTAGTAGGTGTTGGTTTTTTTATGAATTCTGTCCTAGCTGCCTTTTTTATCTTCCATTTATTTAGGCACTCATTTGTCCACCATGCTTTAGGAATTTGTTTAGGGAATGTTTTCTTAGGTGTTGTCGTGGGGATAGCATGATTAGCTGTATTTATTAGTAAAGATGTCAAGGCTTCAGCATGTGTGTCAACTGTTGTGTTAGAAATGCATGAACTTTGGGTGAAACTTGTAATTTCATCATTTAGCTTATTTTGGAAAATAGACCAATTTGCTTTAGTGTTGATATATTTGGAAGTATGAGAAGAAGTTTCAGCAGGTTCATTTAGGGAGCAAACTATAGCAAAGTGGTCTGTACACAGACTATCAATTTTATTTATGTAAATTTTGTTCAAAAAATTTAGAGACACAATTTGTAGGTCAATTGTGGAGAATTTGGCACTTTTGGGGTTAAAATATGTATTTAGGTTTGGAGGGGTAGCAACAGCTAATTCATTATTATTTGAAATCATATGCTTAATAAATTTACCAGCTTTATTTGCTGGTTTATTCCCCCACAAAAGGCTGTGGGCATTGAAATCACCACAAATAATGATGTTTTTTAACATATTAGAATTATTTATATAATTAAAGAAATCCTTGGCATCTGAAGTTTGGCCATTAGGGTTATAAAAGCTTATTATGTAGGTTTTTAAATTATTCAGCCAAACACTTATACCAATTACATCAACATCATTTTCAAAATCTGGAAAATTGATGCCACAAAATTTTATATTATTATTAACTAATAAAGCTACACCACCTCCTTTTCTCTCTGAAGATCTATCCTTTCTCAGGCTAGTCTATCCCAGAGACTTAATTTGTTGATTTTGGGTTAAATGAGTTTCCTGGAGGCAAGCAATATTAATGGACTTATTATTCATAAATGATATTAGTTCATTTAGCTTATTTTCTGTGAGTGATCTTACATTCCATTGGAGTATTGATAAATGTTGTGTTGTTGATTTATTCTTCATATGAATGTGTATCAATGTTCAGCTTTATTAAAAGTAAAGCAAGATCTTTTTTTGCTTGAATGAGCATATCATCTGGGATGTAAATTTTTGCCAATTCTGCAATAATTTTTGTTTTCTGTAGTTGATGTATGTTCATGGCCTGAACTGCATTACAGTTTAGAATGAATAAGCATATATTTGGGGATTGCATTTTTGGTAGTGCATCCTGTTTGTTGGTTAAGGGATTGATTCCTGGTAGTGTTTCTGGTTTGTTTCTTCTTGGGAGGGAGGGCCAGGCTGGCCTCATCTCACCGGACAAGGAGGCTTGTTGGCTTGGTGATTGCTTCTGATAGGGATTTGAGCGTGGGGGCTTAGAAGATGGTGTTTTATAGGGGGTTCTTGATGCATTGGGGGCATTTGACTTTGGGGTTTTGGTTGGTTTCATTACAGGCTTTATTTGGTATTGTTGGGCAGCATTTGCTTCCATTGCTGCAAAGGGGTATGGGATTGCCTTCTCTGTTGATATTTGGAGTGTTAGAGCTCTTTTCTTGTATGCAGGGCATAATGTGGGGCATATGCAGGGCATTTGTAGATTCATGTGGGCCTTTGCAATTGATGCATGTAGGCTGGGTGTTGTTGCAAGTTGTCAGCTCTTTAGGATGGAAAGATTTACAATTACTACACTCTTGGAGAATTTCATTGCATTTGTTTGTTGTGTGTCCCAGTTTGAAACACTTCTGACACTGAATAGGCTTAGGTTTGTATTCCTTGTGTGGTTTGATTTGCCCAAATAGGAATAATTTTTCCGGGATATCAATTTTATCCTTCAGTGTGAATAAGAAGGATCTACTAGTTTTTAGGCCAGTAGAGTTAGGTTTTCCAAGTTGGGTAACATCCTCAACTGGGATTGTGTTTCCAGCCCTATCTGAAAGCCCTTCTTTTAACTCCTGAGTAGATATCTCTGGGGGAACATTATAAACTACTATTTTTGTTGGTGATTATTTTGGGTTCCAATTAGATGCAATAATTGGGGTATTCAGAAGGGATTTAAGGTTAATTATCTTCTTCTTCTATTTAACAGCAGGCGGGCTTTTCAGTAACACTATTTAGCCCTTTTCCTTTTGCTTCACTCTGTGGGCTACAGAGCTACTGGCTTGATTGCCTCATATTTATTAGATATATTCAGATTCTTCTATTTAACAGCAGGCGGTTATGTTGCATGTTGATTTATTTTAAACTACTTCTTCTTGTTTCAAAGTTGTGATATCTTTTTTCATGCATAAATTTATGAAAATAATATTTACTTTACAGTTTTACATTTTATAATTTAGTCATCAAGTCTTCAAATGCAGCAGGTATTTTTTATGTATTAAATTTGTCTGTTTTGTGTTATATTATTATTACTATCATATATATAAGTCAATTTATAAATTTATTAATTTAGAAAACGTTAAAATAAATTAAGTTAAGAAACAATAACGCCAAAACCATATGTGTTCTAAGTGTTGCCATTTTTCTAATTGTTTTCTGTTTTCTTTTATGCTTTCTTTAATTTAATTTAATATTTTTTCTTTAAATTTCAAACCCAATCCCAGCAAAAGGGACAGCTTCAATGGTATCTTCTTTCTTTACTTTCGAAGGTTGGTAAACAACTGTAGTTTCTATTTCTTGCCAAATGTTTTTTTATAGCATACCATTTCAGTTTTTTTTTACTTTTCTAGCACTTTAACGTTATATTTGATGACTGTCATCTGTTTCATTTTTTGGAAGTTTTGTTTACCTTTATGCTGTTTTAACACAATAAATGAATGATTTTTTATGTGAAAGTCTTCAAGCGGCCCAGTATGTACCATAGGATGGCTTACTATGCACCACACCTGATCCATACTGGGCCAGGTGGTACATAGTGATCCGCTGAGATTTTTCCCTAGATGGAGCCAGTATTAAAAACGGCAAAATTATAAAAAAAAGCTACTTGTTATGTGCTACGTTATGATGCAAGAGAAGTAACAAAACACCCAACGGGTTGCAAGAAAATTCACTGTTCCAAAATCCGGCTCAATATGGACCACTCTCCCCTACATATAATAACTGTCTATTTATGGAAGCTCAGTTTCCCCCAATATCTGTCCCGAATTTTGATAAAGATTTTGATATGGAGCAGTTAAATTCTACAATACAATCTCTAAATGACTCAGCAATGGGTGAAGATTTGGTCCACAACAAAATGCTTATAGCTTCTCCATCAATTTTCTTTGTCCCTCTTCTTGACTTGTTTTATAGATGTTGGGATTCTGGTTCTGTTCTGATAGCTTGGAAGTCTTCAATTTTAGTTCTAATAAATAAAAGTAAAGGAGATCGTTATGATTCTTCATCATACCGTGCAATTGCTTTAACCTCGTGCATAGCTAAACTCTTTGAGAAAATGATAAAGGTCAGGTTTCAATCCCTTATTATCCCTTATTATTAATCTACTTATTGTTGAACAAGCAGGTTTTTTTGAAAAGTAGGTCCACTCTTGATAAACTAATTCAACTTGAGTATGATGTAAAGAAATCTTTTAGAAGAAAGTGAGTTTTATTGGCAGTTTTCTTTGACATGAAGAAAATGATACTATTTTGGCTGATGTGCCCTCAATAAAATTTGTCTTATATGCAGATGACTTGATCATTTGGACTGAAGGCCCTTCTCCTGAAGCTTGTCAACCCAAGCTCCAGGGAGTGATTGATGAGCTGTCAATATGACTTAATAATTTTTTTTTCTATCCCAAAAATTACTGGCATGTCTTTTTCTAGGAAAAATGATCATGCCAAGATTGTTCCTCAATCAATCTGATTCTGTGTAACCGGTATATTCATTTTTACAGGAACGTGAAGTTCCTTGGTGTCTGGTTTGATAATTAGTTAAATTGGAATGTTCATATTTCTTATCTGACAGATGCACTGGAAAACAGCTGAATTTTATGCGTGCTGCTGCTGGGCAAAAATGGGATGCTAGCCAAGATGGCCTTCGAAAACTATTCAAGTCCATGACATATGGAAAGATTGAATATTGTCTCCCTGTCTATTAAGCTTCGAAAAAGTTATTTCTAAAATAGAATCAGTAGCACATCATGGCCTGAGACTAATTACACGTGCACTAAAAAGTACACCCACAGCAGCACTGTTCAATGAGGTTAATATCCCTTCTTTAGAAGAAAGGGTCTTGAAACTATCCTCTAATTACTTTATTAAAGTTAAAACTAATCAAAACCCCTATGTTTTCAAGGAGTGTCTCACAAATCACACATTTTCCTGTGAAAATTGAAAGCTATTTAGTAGTCCAGCCATTGTCAGGTTGACTTCCCTGCTGTAAGATATTGGTGTTCCTGAAAATCAAATCTTTTCTTACCAGACTCAGATTTCTTCCAACCCTCCGAATAACATAGATAATGCCATAGATATAAATATCCCTGGCATGTATTGCCCTAAGATTAAGGTGAACACTCTAAATTCTTCATCAACTAACATTTGCTAAAATGGCAAAATTTTGTAATTGGAGAAAGATGTTTACTGATTGATCAGTCTCCAAGGATGGAAAGGCATCCATAGGTAATTTTTCTGAATGGAAGAGTTTATCAGTTGGAATTAGAGTTTCAGATGGAACCTCTATTTTGCATGCGGAATGCCGTGCTATCCAAAAAGCTGTGGATACTATGCTGGAAGCTGAATCGGGTGCTTTTGTTATCTTCTCTTTTTCTAAGAGTGTTCTTTCTGATCTGAAAAAGAGGCAAGCAAAAGTTTTTCCAATCATTGTTCATCTACAGGAAAGGATTCAGAAAATAATGTCTTTCCATGCTCTTCAGCTGAAAATTATCTGGGTTCCTTCTCACATAATGATTAAGGGAAACAAAATTGCTGATAGTATTGCAAAACAGACGATTCACCACCCAATTACTTGGAGGGTTACTCTCACTGTAAATGAAGTTAATAACCTCTGCTGCAATAAAACCCGTATTGCAGCAAATATATATATATATATATATATATATATATATATATATATATATATATATATATATATATATATATATATATAAATATATATATATATATATATATATATATATATATATATATATATATATATATATATATATATATATATATATATATATATATATATATATATATATATATATATATATATATATATATATATATATATATATATATATATATTGGGTGAATGATGGACGTGGGGGGGGGGCTAGTTGCCCTCCAATCCCTTTCGACTTTTAAAAAGGGCACTAGCCCTTTGAATTTCCAATCGAATGAGCCTGTTTTGAAGTTTCTACGACAACGCCTTCTATAAAAAACCTTATATGCCCCCAGGGCATAACTTAAAAAATTTGCCCTGGGGGTTGCGGGGGAGTGTTCTCCACAAAAACATATTTTCTATCTGGAAATCAACTACGCTGAACAAAATGGCTATCTCCCAATTTTGATTGGATGTGTTTGGGGGAATGATGGGCGGGGGGGGGGGGCTAGTTACCCTCCAATCACTTTTGACTATTAAAAAGGGCAAACACCCTTTGAATATCCAATCGAATTAGCCTTTTTTGAAGTTTCTATGACAACGCCTTCTATAAAAACCCTATATGCGCCGAGGGCATAACTTAAAACCTTTGTCCTAAAGGTTTTGGGGGAGTGTCCTCCTCAAAAACATATTTTCTATCTTGAAATCAACTACGCTGAACAAAATGGTCATCTAAAAATTTTGATTGGATGTGTTTAGGGGAATGATGGGCGTGGGGGGCGGGGGCTAGTTGACCTCCAGTCCCTTTCGACTTTTAAAAACGGCACTAGCCCTTTGAATTTCCAATCAAATGAGCCTGTTTTGAAGTTTCTACGATAACGCCTTCTATAAAAAACCTTATATGCCCCCTGGACATAACTTAAAATCTTTGCCCTGTGGGTTGCTGGGGAGTGTCCTCCTCAAAAAGATATTTTCTATCTGGAAATCAACTACGCTGAACAAAATGGCTATCTCACAATTTTGATTGGATCTGTTTGTAGGAATGATGGGCGTGGGGGGGCTAGTTGCCCTTCAATCACTTTTGACTATTAAAAAGGGCTAACACCCTTTGAATTTCCAATCGAATGAGCCTGTTTTGAAGTTTCTACGACAACGCCTTCTATAAAAATCTTATGTGACCCCAGGGTATAACTTAAAACCCTTGCCCGAGGGTTGTGGGGGAGTGTCCTCCTCAAAAAGATATTTTCTATCTGAAAATCAGCTACGCTGACAAAATGCCTACCGTAAAACCACCATACAAGGGAAACTTTTTTGTGTTTTTTGTTAATTTCTCGTCAATTGTTCGTCCTAGAACAATGAAACTTATGCCATTGGATACATCTCAATGAGAGGAAAACTAGTGCAGAATCCGCGATTTTTTTATCATCAATTTTTTAGTTTTTTTTAAGAGGCGTCCCTTGATTGGGCCCACTTTCCAATCTAGGGACAGTAACTTGAATCACATTGTTAGACCTTGTTTTTGCTGTTTAAATTATCAAGGGACACTAAATAGGTTAAAAAAAAAAGATTATTGTCATTTACAGGAGCAATATATGGCACTATTGCTTATAGACTGCACTTTTAGACCCCAAGTTTCTTCCAAAACAACTTAAAAAAAAAAATAAGTTAAATGTGGTGAATCACATAAATTATATCTTATGCACTGTGAATCACATAAATTATGTTAGGCACTGATCTAGTTGGTTGGCAAACTTCCAATATTTTGGAACTTCAGAGCCCCTTTATGATTCAACTCTGGAGGCTGGAGAAATTGTATAATGTCAGACTTACTGAATGTGGCCTTGTCCTCCTCTGCCAGGAATGCAAAGTAAGGCAAGGTGGTCTTCCTTACAAATTCGGCCGTGACTTTCCCATGCTGCACTTCTCTTACTCTCCCAATGTAAAGCTTCTGGCTTTTGTTCTTCCGAGTGTCACTGGGGTCCTGGAAGCTCACTATAACCCAGGATCAAATAGTCAATTTGGCCTCTCTTTCTGGTTCTTCTCTGTCAACTTCTGGTTCTGTGCCCAAGTCAGAAGAACTTGAGCCTTGCAAATTGCAATCCTCAAGTTCAGCACTGGTGCTGGAGTCTTTGTTAAAATAGGTCACTAGGTCGTCATCATTTTTCTTTGATTGAATTCCTTGTCTTTATAACTTTGTTTCTGATTTGTGCAAAGCTTGTTTGGCTGATTTTCTGACTACACACACTAGTTTCCTTTTTTCTAGGATTAGCCATTTTCTTCTCTTTGGCAGAACGTGACTGTGTGTTAGGTGGGAGATCGACTGGTTTGTCTACTGGCATTGAACACTCTGAATCTGATTCTTCAGATGTCTGTTCTCTGGTTATGCCAGTATCCCTTCCTCTGACACTCCGGCCGGCAGGCACCGTTAGCCTTTTTTTTCTGCCACAGCCTGCTGCGTTATTGTTTCCATCTGCCAAACCCAAGGGCTCCTCAGGACCAAACCTGATTTCTCTGAGATAAGAAACAAGACTGTCTTGAAGTTCACCGCAGTTTCTATCAGTCGGGTCACCAGGTGGCAGACGAGCAAGCCCTATTTCTGGCTTAAACAGGTAAATCCTGCACTTTTCAAAACCAGCTCCGAGGTTTGCTGGAGTATTTGCTTCAGTTGACCTGAGAAGAGTGTTCAGAAGTTTTGGAAACTTGAGTTTTTTCAATGGCGCTTAAATTTCTTCCTGGTCCCATCTTCCACTTGTCTAGAATTTCTCTCCACTTTCGTTTGAAAGGAGCAAAAATGCTACATCAAGTGGCTGTAGAATATGAGTTGCATTTGTTGCAAGGAATTTGAAGATAATGTTGTTTTTATCAGCTAATCTGAATACTTCTGGGAGCAGGGGGGATAAAAGATTGTTATCAATCAGTACTTTTTTCCCAGGTAGCTAATAACACTTGGGCAAAACAACCTTTTTGAAATACTCTTCTAAAGTGATACTATCAAACCAACCAGACTTTGTTCTGTTGTACCTTGCACCGGTTGGGCCGCCAATAGTCTAGGCATCATACAAATGGATTGCCCTGTAGCACACATAGGGAGGCAGCACTATACTACTTGTTGTACCTGTCATCATTAGCGAAACACTCGCTTTTGAGGAGTTCATAATCTTTTCTGGATGCTTTGTGCTGCGTTTCACAATCACTTTTTTCTTCCCTGGCTCATCAGTCAGATTTGTCTCATTATAGTTTATGATATTTTGAGGAGGAATTCCTTCTGTGTCTTTTGTATATTCCTAAAAAAAATCCCTAACCAAAGCTTGATTTACTTTTACTCTCGGTCTTTTTATGTTTGAGGCCAGTCTCTCTGATAATTTACTAATGTGTCTTTCTAGAAATTTCTTCGCCCACCACATGTAAGGAATATTGTCCTTGAGTCTGCCAGATGATCTCCCTTGGCGATCTAGGTGATACTTCACAAAACACCTCAAGTCAAAACCTGTCATGGGATAGCCCATCTGTCCACAAGCCACCAAGCTTTTCACAAGTTCTTCCTCTTGAAACTCGTCAATCTTGGGAGGTCTTCCCATCTTTAAGATTTTATTACCCTTTTTTCTTGCACTATGATGTCTATAGAGGACACATTTTGGGATGCCAAATTTATCACTAACTCCTCTATAAGAAATTCTGTTGTCAACAGCGACTAGAGCACGTTATAGGACTTTCTTGGCCACCTGCTTCCTTCTTACGCTCATGTCCCTTGATTGAGCACTTTACAACCTGAAAAAGACAGACTTTGGTAAAAAATAAAACTAAAATTTAGAAACTAAATCTTTTCCTTTGAGAATTGGTGATAGTCATCCTCGAAAATATAGCTATCCATCTAACTAGCTCTCAGCCCCGCTTGACTCATCCATTTGTAGCACAAGATAACACTTCCAGACCTAAAAATAAATCAAAATAACCCACTCTTGCTTTATTCTTTTTTACACAAAAAATCACTAAATTAAACAAAATATGGCACAATTCTATGTAAAATGAATAGGCTTACTGACAGTAATTTTAGTTTGGCAGTATCCTTAAAACTTCTCCACATATCTTGGCCTAAGCAACTTTCCTGGAAAAATGTCCCTAGATTGGGCTGCGTCCCTTGTTAGGTGGTTTCACGGTATCTCAAAATTTTGATTGGATGTGTTTGGGGGGATGATGGGCGTGGGGGAGGCTAGTTGCCCTCTAATCACTTTTGACTATTAATAAGGGCACTAGCCCTTCGAATTTCCAATCGAATGAGCCTGTTAAGTTTCTACGACAACACCTTCTATAAAAATCTTATATGCCCCCAGGGCATAACTTAAAACCCTTGCCCTGAAGGTTTTGGGGGAATGTCCTCCTCAAAAACACATTTTCTATCTGGAAATCAACTACGCTGAACAAAATGGCTATCTCAAAATTTGGATTGGATGCGTTTGGGGGAATGATTGGCGTGATGGGGCGGCTAGTTTCCCTCCAATCACTTTCGACTATGAAAAAGGGCACTAGAACTCTCGATTTCTAATCGAATGAGCCCCTTTTGAAGTCTCTACGACGACCCCTTCTATATGAAGTGCCCTGCTTTAAAAAAAAATCTTATGCAAAGGTTCTTTCCCTGTATAGTGTATCAGATAAATACACGAAAGTTATTAGTAGTATATATGAGAATAACATTACTGTTGATGCTGTAACTTAATAATTTTCAGGAAGGGTATAAAGTGCTCATGAGCCTCTGAAACTAAAGGGGTGACCTTAAAATCAAGTCTAGTCCAAAAGTTGGCTGTTAATCCTAGTAATCTCTGGTCCATTAAATTATGAATAGCTTGTGCATCATTGTAGAAAATATCGTAAACCTCCTTGTCAGTCAGGATTGTCAAATTCTTAACTGCATAATGTTGCTTTTCAGTTTAAGGGAGGTCGCTTACTTCTTATAGTGTATTTTATGTATTAAGAAAGAGTTCTTTGTGCAAGGAGTTCTCTCTAATATTCTTCTTGAAATCATTAAATTTTATGCCAAAACATCTGTAACCTCAGAAGCAACACACAATCTTTAACAAGTAGGATATTTCCTTTTTTATTCCAATCGTTGCATCACCTTCGCAAGAAGTTCATATTCAGGAGTGCTTAGATCTAAGCAAATTCTTTTGATGGGGATGTTAAATTTGGAAAATTTAAGGATTAGAATATTGTGTCCGTGGAACACCTGCTTTAAAGAATTTTCCTCCCTCTACACGATTAAAAATATAGCCTATATGTACTGACACAAACAAGGCGAATCCTCCAATATAATTTGTTTAAGTAAAATATTCATCCCCCCTTCCATTCTCTATCTTGCCCAAGTGTAAAAGATATTTTGATAATTGGAAAGACCTAATTGTATTAGGTCTTTGAATGTAAAAAGGTATGTTTGAAAGATAGGAAGCCTTACTAATGGAAAGATAATGCTTCCTTTACCTAAAAAAAAAAACAAAGATAACAACAATAGAAATTGGGAAGAAGAAAATATTAGTATAAGACTGAACAGATACTGAGACCAACAGCAGAAAATTGTTTGGCCTAGGCCCCCTGTTCCTTCAGCTATCAGTTCTTCTTGCTTCTCTTTACCTTGCTGCACATGCAATTAATGGAAATGTATTCAAATCTAATTTGTCATTTCTTTTCTAGCTCTTGACGTTTCAACTAGATGGGATACTAGCATACCACTTCTTTCTATAAAAAACATGGTTAATACACCGTTATGCATATTTAGTGCCTTGTTTGTAACTCTATTTACTGGTGTTAATTCAGTGCTTACTTCCTCTACAGCTACTCAGAAATATCATACTACAGCAGAGCTGGAAGAACTTTTCAATAATTTAGTCCTGCTCAATAGAACTTTAGCCAGAGTGGGAAGCATTGGAAAGAGTGTCCAAGATAGAAATTTAACATATATAGAAATAAGTGAAAATGTCAGTCTCAGACCTATTGGGAAGCCAATGGTGAAACTAGTTGGTAATATGCATGGTGATGAGGCTCTAGGAAGAGAATTGCTTCTACGATTAGCTAGTTACTTAGTTTCATCATATTCTTCTGATAAGCGGATACAGACTATACTTAGATCCACTCACATTGTTATTATGCCTAGCATGAATCCTGATGGATATGAAATGTCTGAGGTAAGTTGTTTTTCAGATATCAGGGCTTTGGCTTTTAGCATATAAAACTAATTCAGAATAGTAATGGCAGTTTTTTGCCATAAACAACATTTTTCCATTGCCATAAAACATTGAGTTGTAAAGTAAAATAAGAAATTTATCAAGTGTTGCAAAACTGTGTTATTTTAAAACACTTTTAGTCTTCAAGAAGGGTGAGAGTACATATTCACTCTGCTCCCCCTCCTTTCTTACTGGGTGCCCAAGACTTACCCAGCACTGTGAGCTGAGCTCAAAGTCTGGTGAACATTTAATTTCTGTGCTGAATTATTGGAAGAAACTTGACTTTACAAGAAAATTATCAGATGACTTCAGTCAAATTGTAGAACTATTACCTGAATTACCTTAATTTGTACTTTAGAGCAAATTAACTCCATAGTTGATATGGATGATCAAACATCAAATGCATCCCACTGGTACTTCCAGGGAACGACATTCCGTTTGACATCTACTAACTTCTTAAAAGCTTTATCATTGGGTACTTTGACTGTTGTATCTGTGAGACTATTCTGGTGGTTTACTACTTAGCAGGAAAAAAACTGTTATTGGTGTTGAGTTTTGACAGATGGCTTGAAGAGCTTCTTTCAATGTCCCCTTCTAAGACTACCAATATTTTGGGAAGTTAACATATGAATGGGGGGGGGGGTTCTTGTGAAGTTAGCTTATATGTCAGAAGCGCAGCAGCTCTTTGTCTTTGGTAAACCAGTGTAGATAATTTAGGTCCATCAAACATTCATCATAAGGCTTGCCTCTCATTTTTGTTACTGCCTTAGTAGCCTTCCTTTGCACCCCTTCCAAAAGCTGTATTTCACCCTTGTATCATGATGATGCTATGCATATTCCAAAATCAAGTATTGTCCTGACAAGGGCCTTGTAAAACCTCCTTGAAGACCTACTTGAAATTGTTTACTTCAGGAGTCTAAGGACAGAGTGTGCATGAGACACAGTCTTCTTGCAGTTTGAATGAAGTTTACACCGGTTGTCAACAACAATATCAAGATCTCTTTCTTCATTCACACTATGCAGCTCTTGTATGTTGTTTACAGCCGGATTGACTATAGTATATCTTAAATCTTTAGAAAAATATCAGTAGTATCTAGTCCAAGGCCTACTATACTTGATGGCAAAATGGTGCAACACAGCATATTTAAATAAAGGTATTTAGGTTCTGATTTTAAAAAGGCTATCAAAATACGTATTTTGCAGTTTTAATAACACTTAATCTATTTTTTTTTTGTCAGCTCAATTGATTGATAAGTTGTAGATTTTAGAAGAAATTTCCTAGGCTAGAGACCACAGTTTCTAAAAATAAAGACTGATTGTTTTTGTAAAACAGTTTTCTTACCATTACAAAGCCTTCATAGCGTTATGATGGTATTCTTCATTATATGTTATTTTCTGCTTTTAAATGTTTTATTAAAACATTTAAAACAACACAGCTTTATTAAAATAAAACTGTTAGAAGAATTGGTAGGTATGTCCAGCATGTACAAGACACATGTGCTTGTTTTAGGTCCCTAAAGCCCCTTAATATTGGTCAGATAAGAGATTACCAAGCTGCAGTATTTGTGTTTCAGTGTACCCCCTGATGTTTTTAAGAATTTTTACCAAATTAATAGTGAACTGCATAATTATGGAACTATGCAAAGTGATAATATGGTTCATGATTTGCGTCGTGGTACCAGGTCTTCATTTTCAATGAAACACCTGGGTCCATCAGTATGGAATGAGCTACCATTGAGCATTAGAGCGGCGGAACATGTACTCAATTTAAAAAGAATTTAAAAGGTTATTTTGGGGGGGGGGAATTTGTTTAATTACATTATGGCTGGTAGGTTGGGTAGGGGAGGGAGAGGAGCTGGAGAGCTAAGGGTGGGCTGGGAAGGTAAGGGTGGTAGGGGCTACGGTAAGGTTGGACGTGCAGGGTGGGGGTGGGGAGAGGGAGTTGAGTATTATGAGTGATGGAGAATGGATTTGTTATTATTATTTTTCTTTTATATTTTATTTATCTATTATTATTTTTAATTCAGCTATTTAATTATTTATCTATATTTTTTTATATATGTAGGTTATAGCTTATCTATTTTGGTTTATTTATAATAGTTTTAATTAAATAGTTGAGGTTTATGTAAATAGTCGACTTAATAGGTAAATAGTAGTGTGGACTTTGTGCGATCGCAAACACTCATAGCTTTTCTTGAGTCCAAAAGTGATTTTTAATTTACATATTTGTTTGTGAATGTGGATTAATAAACTTATGAACTTATGAAAAAAAAAAAAAAAATGAGGATGAGGAGGCGTTTATGTCTCCAAAGTAATTAATATTATTGGCACTACAAGCCTCTGTTTGACGAGAACTATCGGTAGGTTTGTTCCTGGTGAAGCAATGACACAGACCAAAAGACAATATGTGCACCCAGGCTATCAAAATAGCGTATTTGAACTATGTTAAGAACAGCTTTGGGATCGGGGTGGAGCAGGTACTTGGGGACCAAGTAGACTTTGAATTTTTTCTAGATGATATTTTTTAGTTGAAGGACCAACAACTTTACTTATATTCACCTGTTCCTAAAAGAGAAACTTTAAATTGGTACCATAAATCAAACAATTCGTTGTCATAAACTGTGAGCAAATTTTATTAATTCATGGTAACGATAAAGTATACTGGAATTCTAGAAAAAATAATTTTGAAAACAATAAATATATCAAAATAATCTTCTTCTTACGTTGATTCCAAATATATAAAGTTCATCTACATACATAAAATCAAATGTATGGCTTTCTTTCAGAACCTACAACTCCAGCATTGTAGGTTCCGCGCTAATTGATACGATACTACTTATGTCATATGACCATGTGACTGTAATACATTTGCTAAAATTTGATTCATAATCCTTCTCTTTTCAAGAACATTTTGCTGGGATTGCCGCAGTTTTTTCCAGAAGTGTCTGGTGTGTATAGTTTGATACGCTTTTGACCGCCTAAAACTCGACATTTTTGGCTTTCGTTTCGCTTTGTACTTGATTTTGACCTTTTTTGTCTCCCCATTGACGCGTAGCCTAACAACACTAGTACACTGCAAACGTGGCGATACCATTTTAATACGTTTGCTAAAAGGTTTTTCATAATCTTCTTCTTTTCGAAAACGTTTTGATGGGATGGCTGCAGTTTTAGCCAGAACTGTCTGATGAGCATAGTTTGATAAGCTAACAGTGTTTGAATTAGCTGAGTTAGGTTGGTCAGGTCCTCTTCCATTGCTATTTAGTAGGATTTTGATGCCACAAGTGCATTGTTTTGCTTTGCTGGAAGATCCGAAGCACCTCGTTGATCTATATGAAATGTTTTTGTCAGCTGTTATTACTGGACTAAGGTCTTCAGGGAAAATAAATCCAGAATACCTGGCTCTTAAGGCCACTTCCTCCATCAATTGTTGATAAAGAGCTGCAAATCGAGAGCTTTGATCTGAAAAACTAATTGCTTCCATAGTTTTATACATTGAACTATACTGACAATGACATGTAACATCTATTTTATGTCCTAAATGACGTCATAAAATACTGACGTCGTCATAATGTAGTATTTACTTTTTACGCCATGTATGGTTGTAACCTACGATTATGACGTCACTTGCTATCTGGAATATGAAAATGTATTTTTTTTTTCTAAAATACTGACTTTGTAAAAAAAAAAAAAAAAAAAAAAAAAAAATTTTATGAAAGGCACTAGATGGGGAAATTTCCTTTAAAATGAAGCATTAAACAACTCTCTATGAGGTTGCAGGGACCTGCTAGTTAAAAAGAACAAAATGACTGGGGTACAGGGGTATAGAGTAAAACAGTTTTCATACCATTATAAAGCCTTCATAGCTTTATGATGGTATTCTTCATTATGTGTTATTTTTTGCATTTAAATATTTTATTTTTAATACTCAAATCTTAGTCACCATAATGCTCCAAATTTTCAATGATTGGAATAGTCTGTTTTTGTTACGGTGATACCAAGTATAACTTTAATACTACTTATCAAACGTGTGCATGTCAGAGATACCTCCCCCCCCCCTCTCTTCTTAAGAAATGCCTGAAGAATATTTCAAGAATAATTGTAAATTGTCATTTAGTTTGGCTGTTTATTAGTTTGCTTTTTTCTATTTTCAGACAAATTAACCTCTTTAACCTGCCAATAAACCTTTTGCTTCATATCTGGCTTAAATTTGTCTCTCTTTTTTTATATAAACACTACTCACATTTGCAATTAACTTTGTTTCTATTTCAGTTTTAGTGACGACCTGATATGTCTTGTGCTAATAATCTCCCTAGATACTTAAAGTACTAGCTCTTGGTTGTTACTGCTCACAATTAGGTTGGATTTCTTTTATTTGTTCTTGTAAAAATAAAAATAAAATCATTTTTTCTTTGTCACTGCTCCTTGGGGAGCTGCAGTGTCATCTTACTGGTAATGCAAAATAAACAATCTGGAGAATCTGTTGGCTTGAAATTTAAAAAGAAGTTTTTAGAAAAAAAATACAGGTATGGAAATTAAGAATCAATGAAGATAGTATCAATAATTGTTCTCCTAACGAAATTATGTTGTCTTGTAATATACAATCTCTTTCTGAAGATCACCTATCATAGCTTATCAAAGGGTGTGAAAAATACTTTCAAGCAGATAATTTTTAGAAACTTACATGGATTCAATATCCATATAGAGCTGAAGCCCCATCTGAATTTACTTTTTTAGAAGAATAATTTATTATTGTCTTTACAATAATGCATTAATTCCAGAGAAATTGCTTAAGGATTGTTCTGGGTACCCGGCTGACTGACCGTATTTCAAACAATAGGCTATACGAAAAATGTGGTTCAATACCGCTTTCTAGGTCTATAATGAAAGAAAGGTTGAGGTGGTTGGGGCATGTTGTGTGGATGAAGGGTGACAGATTGCCGAAGATTGTTCTTTTCGACCAACCATCTAGGGCTAAACGGAAAGCAGGTCGTCCCCGTCTGGGGTGGGAGGACGTCATAAAGAAAGATTTAAAGGAATGGGAACTTCGTTGGTGGGTGTAAAAAGGGAGGCTTTGAATCGATTGGGATGGAGAAGGAGCATGTGTAGCTGTGTTGGCATCAGGCGGCTTGGTGCTGCGGTGAGTTGTTAGTAGTAGTAGTAGTAGTAATAATGCATTGATAATAAAATTTTGTAGTAAGCAAATTTCTAGATTTTTGCAGGGGCGTAGTTTCAGAATTTTTATTGGGGACGGACAAGAATTTTATTAGAGTGCTACTGAAGAAAAGTTACCATTTACCAAAGACACTACTAGGTTAAATTCATAATATTACATTCACAATATTACATGATAAAGAATAAACACGCACTAAATAAACATAAAATTAAGTACTAGTGATCAAGGTTTTACTGAAATTATCAGTAATGAGTTGCTGCAGGCGACAGTAGCATAGTTTAAAAAAAGCTTTTGTGGTGGCTAAGGTGAATTTCATATACATTTGGCTTTTTTCAGCAGGCTTCACCACTAATGCTGCTGAACTTATCCCCCCCCTTTACTTCCTCAACCTCATATCCCAGCGGAGGATGCTCTATCTTATAAATGAATCAAGCACCATTCTAACAGCCCCATGTATAGTGCTATTTAGTTGCACGCAATTTTGAACAGATTTTGACTCTGTAAGATGCTAAACTTTACTATGCGTGATTCATTGAAATATTATTTGTGACTTTTCGTTGAACTGATTTGGTAGTGTGTACGCTGCCTTATATTAATAAATAGCATATAAATAAGCGGACCACGTAAAGCAAAAGCAAAAATACAGGATAATTCCAAATTTTATTACAAATAATTCTAAGTCCAATATTATATTGTAACACGAATCTTATGATATTTCAAAATTAGACGAATATACATATAAAATAAACCTACAATACACACAGACTTGTTACGAAAATTGTAGTCGTCTATGTTTCCTGTTTCATGCATTTGCCAACAGTGCAGGTGAAAATAATCTTTCTTGGCCCGTGGTGTTGCGACAGTACGTCTTCAACCATCGAAGGCAAGAAAAAGGTCTTTCATACGACGCAGAATTTATAAGAGTAGTGAAGTACTGTTTAAATAGATCAAATATAAGAGGAAACACATATTTCAAGCGTTTTTCAGCAAAAACAGACGCTCTTTCTGGAACGTTTTGTTTTATATATCAACTCCGTAAAAACACTGTAGCTCAAACATGCTGCGTTCAAAATCGAGCTTATTGTATTTACACACAAAGCTTACAGTGTCTTTGTTCATTTCGTTTGCACCTAGCATTACGCTTAAGTTTTTCAAAACGTCCAAACTGTTCTTTTCTAGCCTACTTTCAATATCTGTAGTTAAAACATCAATAACAGGATACAACACTGTATTTTTGAAAAACTCTTGCACTGTCTCATATGGAACTATTGTACCCCCACCTAATTTCACTGGAACTTTACGTTTCCGGGGCAATTCAGGACCTCTAAAACCACATTTATTAGCTAATTTTGAGCTGTGAAGGCAATCATAAACTATCATATGACATCCGCAACGTGTACTGTTGGTAAGAAAAAAACTTGCTTTTTTAATTTAATATTTACTTTAATATATTAAATATTTAATATCTTTTTATTTAATTTCACGGTTGAAAAAAGAATGAAGCATGGCAAAATACATGGGAAATATATAATTTGGGTTATATGTTTGGATACTAGGGGGGGGGGGTAAATTGTAGTGCTGCTGCATTCAAAATCTGTTAACTACAATTATTATACACATTATACTTCCTTCTCAACCGCCTCAATTCAATACTTATAAAAAATTTATGGAGGAGGGCAATTTTTCTGTTTCTTTTTTTTTCTACACCAAATAAAATTTCTTTCTTAAATCAAGGGATGGGGGAAATCCAGGAGGCGAATAGCCCCCCCCCCCCCCGTGATTGGCGCCACGTGATTGGCGCCACTTTCAATAGCAACAAAAGAATAATACCATTCAATATTCGGGATTTTAGGTTCTTAGATCTCTGTAGGTCTGAATTGCTTCAGCACTGCCCCATGGGATAGCCTAGACTAAGTATCAAATAATTGCTTAATCTAGCTTAACATGCAAAATTAACATACCATAGTCTAATTCAGATCATAGGCAGCACAATCGTGCTACCTAAGTAAAGAACGATGTTGGCACAATGTATTATTATTTATTTTATTTTTTTAGACCAGGGCACTTCGTATCGAAGGATTTGTCGTAGAAACTTGGAAAAGGGCTTATTCGATTGGAAATTGGAATGGCTAGTGCCATTGTTTAATAGTCAAAAGTGATTGGAGGATAACTAACATCCCTCTCACACCCACTATTTCCCCAAACCAATCCAATGAAAATTTTGAGATATCCATTTTGTTCGACGTAGTTAAAAAGTCCATAATTTTTTTTTTGAGGGCGACAATCCCCCCACAGCCCTCAGGGCAAGGGTTGTAAGTTATGCCCGGGGGGCATAGAAGGTTTTTTTTTTTTTTATAGAAAGCGTTGTCATAGAAACTTCAAAAAGGAATCATTCGATTGGAAATTGAAACGGCTGTAATATCTGTTCGTTTTGGGTTTCATTTATTTATTGATAATCATGTTTGGTAGTTGTATCCTTGGTAGAATATTTGATTCTATTTTTGTTCATTTTTGGTTTAATGGAGTTCTTTACTTTTTCTTGAAAAACTTATTTTTTGCAAAAAAGTTTTTTTTATTAATTTCTGTTCCTTTTAAATTGACCTAGTCTTTTTAAGGGAGAAAGACTGAGCCTCTTCTGAAGTTAAACAACCATCCCTTCCATAAGAACCTTAAATACCCCCTGGGCATAAATTACAACCCTTGCCCCTAATCTCTGAGGTTTGTTTCAACCCCAAAATCCTTGTTATATGATATCAAGACTATTTTGAATAGAATGGCTATCTCAAAATTTCTATTAGACACATTTCGGGACAATATGACGTGTGTGTAGGGGTGAGAGGTTAGCTGCCCTCTGATCCTTTGACTCTTAAAAAGAGCCCTTGAGCCTCTGATTACCAATCCAATGAGCCCCCTTTGAAGTTTATATGCACACACTTTCTATAAAATCCCCAGGGCACAACTTACAACCCTTGCCCTGAGGGCTGGGGGGGACTTCTTATCCTAAAAGACATAATTTCCAGACCTTTATGATAGGCTTAACAAAATGGCTATATCAAAATATTGATTGACAGTGTTTGGGAAGTGATAGGCTTGGAGGGAGACAATTTGCCCTCTGATCACTTTCGAGTAATAAAAAAGGCCCTAGTCCTCAATTTCCAATTGAATGAGCCCTTTTTGAAGCTTCTACGACAAAACTTTCTATAAAAACGTTATATGCCCCAAGGGCATAACCTACGACCCTTGTCGTGAGGGCTATGGGCGGAGGGTTGTCATCCTCAAAAGCATAATTTCTAGACCTTTCAACTACTTTGAACAAAACGCCCATATCAAAATGTTGATCGGAAATACTAGAGGAAATGATGGGCGTTGGGGGGGGGATTCTCCCTCTGATTCCTTTCGACTATTAAAAAGGGCAATATATCTCTGAATTTCCAATCGAAGGGGTCCTTTTTGAACTTTTTGCGACAACACTTTCTATATGACATTATATGCCCCTAGGGCATAATTTACATCCTTAGCCCTGAGGGCTGTTGGGGGTTGTCATACTCAAAAACAGAATTTTCGGACCCTTCAACTACGTTCAACAAAATTGCTATATCAAAATGTTGACTGGAAGTGTTTGAGGAAATGATAGGTATGGGGGGGGGGCATTCATCCTCCCACCGCTTTTGACTATTAATAAGGGCACTAGCGCTTTCAATTTCCAATTGAATGAACACTTTTCTAGGTTTTCACGATAACGCTTTCTATAAAACCTTATATGCCCCCAGGGTATAACTTACAACCCTTTCACTGAGGGCGTTAAGGGGAGTGTCATCCTCAAAGACTTAATACTTAACGGACTTTTCAACTACGTTGAACAAAATAGCTATCTCAAAATTTTTATTGGATGTTTTTGGGGAAATGATGGGCGTGGGAGGGGTGTTAGTTTTCATCCAATCACTTTTGACTATTAAAAAGGGCACAAGCCCCCCCAAGTCTCTATTACAACGCTCTATAAAAAACCTTACATGCCCCCAGGGTATAAATTAAAACCCTTGCCCAGAGGGGTCTGGGGGGGGGGGCTGATCATCCTCAAAGACATAATATCCAGAACTATCAACTAGTTGAAAAAAATGGCTATCTTAAAATTTTTATTGGATGTGTTTGGGGAAATGGAGGGCGTGAGAGGGAGGTTAGTTGCCCTCCAACCAATTTCGACAAGCCTATTAAAAAGGGCACTAGCCCTTTCAATTTCCAATTGAATGAGCCTTTTTTGAAGTTTGTACGACAACGTTTTCTATAAAAAATCTTATATACCCCTTGGGCATAGCTTACAACCTTAGGCCTGAGGGCTCTGGGGGGAGTGTCATCCTCAAAGACCTAATTTTGAGAAATTTCATCTACGTTGACCAAAATGGCTATGTCAAAAATTTTTGGATGTGTTTGGGGAAGTAGTGGGCTTGAGAGGGGGGCTAGTTGCCCTCCAATCACTTTTGACTATTAAAAAGGGCACTGGTCCTTCCAATTTCCAATCGAATGATCCCTTTTTGAAGTCTTTGCTATAACACTTTCTATAAAAACCTTATATGCCCCCAGGGTATAACTTACAACCCTTGCCCTGATGGCTTTGAGGGGGTTGTCATCCTCAAAGACCTAATTTCCAGAACTTTTAACTTCGTTCAACAAAATGAATATCTTGTAATTTTGATTGGATGTGTTAGGGGAAATGCTGGGCGGGAGAGGGGGGTTAGTTGCCCTCCAATTGCTTTCAACTATTAAAAAGGGCACTTGTAATGTCAATTTTCAATCGAATGAGCTCTTTTTTAAGTTTTACGACAATGCTTTCTATAAAAACCTTATGTGCCTCCGAGGCATAAGGGACACCTCTTGCCCAAAGGGTTGTGGGGGGATTTCATGCTCAAAGACATAAGTTCTAAAGCTATTGACAGCGTACAACAAAATGTCTATCTCAAATCTTTGGTTTTATTACTTTGGGAAAATGGTGGTCGCGAGAGGGGGACTAGTTGCCCTCCAATTACTTTCGACTATTAAAAATGACACTAGCCATTTCAATTTCCAATGGAATGAGCACTTTTTGAAGTTTCTATGACAATGATCTCTATAAAAACCTGACATGCCACTCATGACATAACTTACAACCATTGCCCTGAGGGCTGGGGGGGGGGGGGGTTTGTCATCCTTAAATACCTAATTTCCAAAACTTTCAACTACGTTGAACAAAATGACTATCTAAAAATTTTATTTGTATATGTTTGGGGAAAAGGTGGGCGTGAGAGGGTGGCTAGTTGCCCTCCAATCACTTTCGACTATTAAAAAGGGTACTAGCCCTTTGAATTTCCAATCCGATCTGCCCTTTTTCAAGTTTCTACGACAAACCTATCAATTAAAACCTTATGTGCCCCCAGGGTATAACTTATAACCCTTGCCCTGAGGGCTCCGGGGGGGTTATCATCCTCAAAGACCTAATTTCCAGAATTTTCAACTTCGTTGAAAAATATGGCTATCTCAAAATTTTTATTGTAAGTGTTTGGATAAATGGTGGGCGTGGAAGGGTTTTTAGTTGCCTTCCAATCACTTTTGATTATTAAAATGGCACTAGCCATTTCAATTTCCAATCGAATGATCCCCTTTTGAAGTTTCTACGACAACGGTTTCAATGGAAACAGTATATGCCCCCAGGGCATAACTTATTTTCCATGCCCTGAGGGCTGTAGGGGGGGGGGTAGTATTCCTCAAAGACCTAATTTTCAGAACATTCAACTGTTTTGAACAAATTGGCTATCTAAAAATTTCGGCTGGATGTTTTTGGGGAAAAGGTGGGGGGGAGAGGGGGGTTAGTTGCCCTACAGTCAATTTCGACCATTCAAAAGGGCACTAGCCCTTCGAATTTCCAACCGAATGAGTCTTTTTTGAAGTTTCTACGACAACGCTTTCTATAAAAAAAAAAAATCTTATATGCCCCAAGGACATAACTTACAACCCTTGCCCTGAGGGCTGTGGGGGATGGTCCTCCTCAAAAATATAATTTCTACCTGGAAATCAACTACGCTGAAAAAAATGGCTATCTCAAATTTTGAGTGGATGTGTTTGGGGAAATGGTGGGAGTCGAAGTGGTTTTAATTGCCTTCCAATCACTTACGACTTTTAAAAAGGGCAATGGCCACTCCAATTTCCAATCGAATGTTTTTACAACAACTCCTTTGATACGAAGTGCCCTGGTCTAAAACCAACCAAAAATACATTGTGCCAACATCGTTCTTTACTTAGGCGGAGCTGTTGCGCTACCTATTATACTAGTTTCAAAGGTCTGGTCGCTTATGAACAAAATAGAAGAGGTTAAACTATGCTTGAAAAATGAACTTGTTGATATTGCGTGTATCTGTGTATCGTGATCTGTGACTGAAGAGTATGTTGTATTTGATGGATTTGATACCTATTTCTAACCAAGAATGACATTACAGTAACATATGGTGGTGGTTTTGGTATTTTTTATTGATCATCTAAAAAAATAGAGTTTTCAATTTCAGCAATATACCAAATAAAGATGGTTTTGAAGTCTTATGGTTGTGGCACAGGCCTAAGAGGCTACCTAAGGAAGTGGTATAACTGATGATATGCGTTGTTTACTATCCACCCCATGGCCCTTAACGTAAAGACCTCGTGAATTACTTACAGAATTACACTGAAAAATAAACGATCCTTGTAATCTAACTCTGGTATCATAATGAATGGCGACTTACTGACTTGGATGCCAATTGGCTAAACAATTCTCTGTCACTTAAGCAGGTTTTCAATATGCCAAGAAGAGGTAGCCATACGTTAGATCTCATTTTTAGCAACTGTCCTGAATATTACAATACCCTAGAAACATTACCCCCATTGGGTATGAGTGACCACCTGTGTTACCTTGGTATCTACCGATTTTACCCCAAATAGACAAAAAAAATATTGTGGTGTACAGGCCATACACACCTGAGCGAGTGAATCTCTACAAGAATGGCCCACAGATCGTGACTGGCGTGATCACGTTCTGTAAGTAACTGTTCGAAATAAAATTTGGAAATTTCCCACAAAAAAAATCTAGTCTAATGGAAAACCTTATGCAAAATCTATTGAAAAACCAAGGATTATTCAAGATATTTGGGATCTGATAAAATTGAAAAATGAACCTGAGGAAATTTTTCAAAAGATTAAGAAATACAATTTTGTATAAAATAAGATGTTCACGTGAGCAGTTTGGTTCTTAAATCTGATATCCAACCCAAGGAAGTTCTATGATACAGTTCAGTACATTATCGGTAAAAAAGTGGTAAAATTTGAAGCGAGAAATGATAATGATATACCCCTGCTACCTAGTAAAATTAATGATTTTTTTGCATAAATTTTTAAATTTATGCACGACTAACAATCTTACCACCTAATATAAATCAGTTTCAAATATCCCTGTCCTAGAGATGAGTTCAGTTGCTAAAAAGTTGAAGGCACCTGATTCTCGTAAATCTAGCTACCCAAGTTAGATACCGATTAAATTGATTATTGAATGTGCTAGTCTTTTATCTACTCCTTCAACCGCAATTTTTAACCAATAATTTGTTGATGGTCTTTTCCCTATCATTTTTAAACATGCGTATGCTACCCCTATCCCGGAATGTAAGGCCCCTAAGGATATTACTAATGTTAGGCTGATTAAAAAATGGCTTTCGAAAGGGTTTGAAAGTTTTATTTTTGATTGTTTATTTGAGGACTTAAAAGTTAACATAGATTCTCAACAATTTTGATATAGACCCAGGCATAGTACTGTTCATTATTTGGTTGTATTGCTGGTTACCATCCTTAAACATTTAGAAAAAATGGGGCTTATGTTGATGAATTACTTGTTGACATAGTTAAGGCTTTTGATAGTCTTGACCATAATGTAGTGAGGGAAGAAGCAAGGGTCATGGGTGCCCGTCCATTTGTTGCACGTATGCTTGCTAGTTTTCTTTTTAAAAGATCTCTGTGTGTCCAAACTCCCTGATCATGAGCCATCTGGATTTAAACAAAAATTTTGTGGTTTACCATAAGGACTAAACTAGGCCCACTTTCTTTTCGTATTGTTTTTAACCACATTTTAGCTACAATTCATCATCATCATCATCATCGTTTTATTAATACTAAACTCTAATAAAAACGTAAAGAAAAATTATTTCGCCCAAGAAGCTTGGCTTGTTGTGGGCCATACAACACAATAAAAAAGCACTAAAAGAACCATAAATATTACCCTAAATCAAACAATATATATGAAATAAAGATTAAAGAGAATAAACACTACCACACAGGTAAAAAAAAAAAATATATATATATAATAACAACGATATATAAGGGAAAAACGCAAAAAGGAGAAACACTAGGAAAAGAGAAAACAGGGAAAATAAATGAAGGAGAGAGAAATTGCTAAACTGGAAAGACACGACGAAAAACTTCCTTTGCAGAAAGAAATAACGGGACATCCGGTGGGATTGAATTCCATAATTGAATTGATTTATAAACAGGAGACCTCTGGGCTGCTGTAGATGAACGTTTGGGCAAAACGACGCGAAAAATAGATCTTTTTGGCTACCCGCACTAAGGAAGGAAGGACATTTTCTTTATATTTATGCTTCAATAAATCCTCCCGTGTTTTACTTTTTACATGCTACCTTCAAAAGAGACACCTTCAAATGCGCAACATTGATCAGACCTATAGACATCTATGGGCATTCGGATATAGAATTCTTTGGCCCCTTCCCCAGAGGAAAATATTTTTCCAACAGACTTCACATACGACACAAAAATGAACTTGTTGCACATTCAACATCATTAGCTTCAAGAACAATAGACCAATCATTACTCTGAAGACTAAGAATTAAATTAGAAATTTCTTTATCTGTAAAAGTTCTAAAAGAAGACTCACCTTCCTCATTCACAGCAATCTCAGTTTTAGGCACAAAAAGGGATAGATAAATAAGGAAGTGATCAGACAAATCAGTGAAGACAAGACCAGAAGTAAACTTCAATTTAGGAGAATGAGAAATGAAAATATTATCTATTAAAGTGGTAGAATTTCTTGTAGGATCAACACGAGAAGGAAAAAAAATTGAAGGAAGTAGCCCAGAAGAAGAAAACACATCAAAGAGATGGTCACATTCCTCACTTGATCCAACATTTAACATATTACAATTAAAATCTCCCAAAACACAAATACTTTTTTTAGAGAAAGTCCCCACACCAGAAAGCTGATCAAGCAAATCACAGAACAGATGTGTTGGAAAAGGAGGGGGCTTATAAAACAAACAAACAGTATCACATGCAAACTGGCATTTCAGATAAATGACAAGAGGATAAACAGTCCTACTATTAGACACTACTGAAGTAAACAAGGATTCAAGGTCATACCGTCTACTAAATTTAATATCAGATTTTATAAATAAAGAAATGCCCCCTGAGCACTTTGTTACCATTCTAGGGACATGGATAGCAATATAACCATGCATATCATAAGCTGTTAAATTTTCACTATCAGATAACCATGTTTCTGTCAATCCAGTCAAACAGTTTGTGGTAACAAACTGTAAGTAAGGAGCGACCCGGCTCAATGGTAACCGAAACTGTAGAAAACGGAATTTTGATACCAATAGATACATCAAAAGAATCAAATTTAAAAAGGGAGAAAGACCCCCTAAAAGTTATAGAACCTTAAGGAAAATCACACCATCATATTCAGCGTATCAGAGAACCCTACTGCAGAGGTTTCAAGCTCCTATCTACAAAAGTTTGGAATTTTGCATTTTTTGCAGAAGAAAGATCACGGATGCGTGAAAGATCACGTCGTAGCGACCCAGTGGTCCTAAAATAGAGGGATCATTGAAAAGGAAATTAAAATTTCTATTGCCCTTTTTAAGTGACCAAAGAATTGGAGGGTAACAAAACCCCCTCCAAAGCTAACTTTTCTTCCCAATGTCACTCCGTCCAAATTTTGAGATATCCATTTCGTTGTATATAGTCAAAGATATAATAACTGTACATTTTAGGATGGCTTAATTCCCCGAAGTCCCCGGGGGGAGGGCTGAAAGTTATGAACTTTTCCCATTGTTAACATGATAGTATTGGTTATTGGTAAGTATACAGACATTTTCAGGGGGATTTATTCTGGTAGTGGGGGGGGGAGTGGGTCGGGGGTTATGTGGGAGGATCTTTCCATGAAGGAAGTTTTCATGGGGGAAGGGACATTGCTATGAAGGGGGCGCCGGATTTCCCAGCAATATTAATGACAGAGATCAGAAATTTAAATAATAAAAAAAAGTTTTTCAACTGAAAGTAAGGAGCAACATCAAAACTTAAAACGAACAGAAAATATTACGCATATGATTGGGTTCACCCCCCAGTCAATACCTCGCTCTTTAAGCCAAAGATTTTTTAGTACTTTCATAAGAGCTATTTATTCTAATTAACGGCCTTTGTGATTAAGGGGTCATTTTTAAAGAATTGGGATAAAATTCAAACTTTAGCGTAAAGAGAGAGGTATTGACTAGGAGGCGAACCCCCTAATATACGTATTAAAAATCTATGAATATAGAAGTTCGTTACGTACGATAATTCGTAAGTTACGTATATTTATAGTAGAAAGGGGGGTACCAGCCCCGTACGAACTACGTGGTTTATGGTTTTTGTCAGTGAGAATGAAAAAACAGGAACTTTCTCACATTTATGTCTGTTTTATGGTTTTTGTCAGTGAGAATGAAAAAACAGGAACTTTCTCACATTTATGTCTGTTTTATGGTTTTTGTCAGTGAGAATGGAAAAACAGGAACTTTCTCACTTTCATGGATTATTGAGTCATTAATCAAATTGTTTCCGGGGAAGTTAATTAACCTCTGACAGATGACGTCAAGTTAAATAATGTCCTTGATGTTTTTCCAAAGAGAATGTTTCCGGGTCAAAGTTTAGATCACACATCACAGATGATGTCATGATTGATTGATTTGACGTGAAAGGGAATTAAATTGTTGTTTCTAAATATAATTGTTTCCGAGCGAATGTCTATTAATGTCTTTGGAGTTCTACCAAGAGAATTGTTTCCGAGTGAATGTTTTGATCTTAGCAATGAAGAGATTGATTCACGAAAGGGTTTCCAAATAATTTGAAATGTGTCAGCGCAGAGATGCCAAAACAAAAGGAACACGCTGAAATTACGTTTAGGGATTATTTGGGCGAAACCGTTTTAGCCATTTTATGGAATTATTTCGGCGAAACAGTTAGAGACATTTTAAAAGATGATTTAAAAGATGATTTTAGAAGAGGATTTGAGGGTGAAACTCTATGGTCGTCATAATACACAAGTTCAATTTGAACAGTGTTGTGAGGTCCTCTACCCCAACCCCAAAGGGTTCCGAACCCCCGACCCCCACCCCAAAGGGTTCCAATCCCCCTACCCCAACCCCGAAGGAAGCCCCCGGTCCTCAAAGGCCCCCCAAGCTCCCAAAGGGCCCCCGGTCCCCAAAGGTCCTCACCCGGTCCCCAAAGGTCCACCGAGCCCCCAAAGGCCCACCTCCGGTCCCCAAAGGTCCCCCAGGCTCCCAAAAGGCCCACGGACCCCCAAAGGCCCTCCCCCGGGCCCCAAAGGTCCACAGGACTCCCAAAGGACCAATCGGCCCTCAAGGGCCCCCAGACCCACAAAGGCTCTCCCCGGGCCCCCAAAGGCCCTCCCCCAGTCCCCAAAGGTCCCCCGGGCTCCCAAAGGACCACCCAGTCCTCAAGGGCCCCCCGATCTCCAAACACCCACCCGGGTCCCCAAAGAGCCCCAACCCCATTTTGTTAATACTTTTTTGTGCATTTGAGACACAGAAGGGTCCCCAAATTTCAAAAAGCTTTATTATATTTTTTCAGAACAAGTTATTTTCTTAATGTCCCTCCTAAACCCATTTTCCAACTTGAAGTACTTATCTTTTTCGCTCACAACTATACTTTACAGCTTTTTGGATACCTCAACATCAAGAAATACTTTTCAAAGACCATTTCAGAGCAAGTTACTGTCTTAATGACAATCCTAGACCTGTTTTAAAACTTTAAGTAATTATTTTTGTCACCCAAATCTATAGTCTACAGCTTTTTAGATACCTCAGCAACAAGAGATACTTTTCTAGGACCATTTTGGAGATCGTTAGTATCTTAAAGACACTCCTAAACCCATTTTCCAACTTGAAGTTCCCATCCTTGTCACCCACAACTATACTTTACAACTTTTTGGATACCTCAACACTAAGAAATACTTTTCAAAAGGCATTTCAGAGCAAGTTCCTTTCTTAATGTCCCTCCTAAACCCATTTTACAAATTGAAGTACCCATCCTTTTCACCCACAACTTAGTTATAGGTAAGAGTTTGAAGTTTTACCTTAGAGACTTAGCTTAGACTTTTAGTTTGGTTTAGTTTTAGTTAAAAGTTTAGAGTTTTTTTTTAGCTTAGACTCTTAGCTTAGAGTTTTTGTTAGAGTTCTAGTTTAGTTTAGTTTTAGTTAAGAGTTTAGTTTTTAGCTTATAGTCGTAGCTTATAGTTTTATTCAGAGTTCTAGTTTAGTTTAGTTTAGCTACAGTTTAGAATTTAGAGTTTTAGCTAAGAGTCATAGCTTAACATTTTACTTAAAGTTTTAGTTTGGTTAACTTTTAGTTAAGAGTTTTGAGTTTTAGCTTAGAATCTTAGCTTAGAGTTTTTGTTAGAGTTGAAGTTTAGTTTATTTTTAGTTAAGAATCTGATGTTTTAACTTTTATTTTCAGTTAGAGTTCTATTTTAGTTTAGTTTTAGTTAAGAGTTTAGAGTTTTTAGCTTAGAGTCTTAGCTTAAAGCTTTAGTTTGGTTTTGTTTTATTTAAAATTTTATAGGTTTTTTTTTAGCTTAGAGTCTTAGCTTAGAGTTTTTGTTAGAGTTCAAGTTTAGTTTAGTTTAAGTCAATAGTTTAGAGTTTTTAGATTAGATTCTTAGCTTAGATTTTTATTAAGAGTTCTAGTTTAGTTTATTTACAGTTAAGAATTTAGAGTTTTATCTTGCATTCATAGCTTATAATTTTACTTAAAGTTGTAGTTTTAGTTTATTTTTAGTTAAGAGTTTAGAGTTTTAGCTTAGAGTCTCATCTTAGAGTTTTAGTTAGAGTTCTTGTTTATTTTAGTTGTAGTTAAGAGTTTAGAGTTTTACCATAGAGTCTTAGCTTAGAGTTCTAGTTAGATTTAAAGTGTAGTTTTTAGTTATAGTTAGGAATTTAGAGTCTTAGCTTGCAGTTTTTGTTAGAGTTCTAGTTTAGTTTTTGTTATGAGTTTGGAATTTTAGCTTAGAGTCTTAGCTTAGAGTTTTTTGTTAGAGTTCTAGTTTAATTTAGTTTTAGTTAAGAGTTTGATGTTTTACCTTTGAGTTTCAGTTAAAGTTCTAGTTTAGTTTAGTTTTAGTTGAGAGATTGGTGTCTTACGTTAGAGTCTTAGCTTAGAGTTCTAGTTTAGTTTAGTTTTAGTTAAGAGTTTAGAATTTTAGCTTAGAGTCTCAGCTTAGAGTTTTTGTTAGAGTTCTAGTTTCTTTTAGTTTTATTTTACTGTTTTGTGTTTTTAGCTTAGAGTCTTAGCTTAGAGTTATTGTTAGAGTTGAAGTTTAGTTTAGTTTTAGTTAAGAGTTTAGAGGTTTTTTTTGTTAGAGTTCTAGTTTAGTTTAGTTTTAGTTAAGAGTTTGATTTTTTACCTTTGAGTTTTAGTTAGAGTTCTAGTTTAGTTTTAGTTAAGAGTTTAGAGTTTGCCATATAGTCTTAGCTTAAAGTTTTTGTTAGAGTTCTAGTTTAGTTTAGTTTTAGTTAAAGCTCAGAATTTATAGCTTTAACTTAGAGTCATAGCTTAGAGTTTTACTTAAAGTTATAGTTTGGTTAAGTTTTAGTTAAGAGTTTAGAGTTTTTAGCTTAGAGTTTTTGTTGAAGTTCTAGTTTAGTTTTAGTTAATAGTTTAGAGTTTTAGCTTAGAGTCTTAGCTTAGAGTTTTGTTAGAGTTGAAGTTTAGTTTAATTTTAGTTAAGAATTTGATGTTTTACCTTTGAGTTTCAGTTAGAGTTCTAGTCTAGTTTACTTTCAGTTTAGAGTTTAGAGTTTTTTAGCTTAGAGTCTTAGCTTAGAGTTTTAGTTAGAGTTCTAGTTTAGTTTAGTTTTAGTTCATAGTTTATAATTTTAGCTTAGAGTCTTAGCTTAGAGTTTTTGTTAGAGTTCTAGTTTATTTTACTTTTGATTTCTAGTTTATTTTACATATAGTTAAGAGTTTGGAGTTTTACCTTAGAGACTTAGCATAGAGTTTTAGTTTAGTTTAGTTTTAGTTAAGAGTTTAGAGTTTTTTAGCTTAGAGTCTTAGCTTAGAGTTTTTGTTAGAGTTCTAGTTTAGTTTAGTTTTAGTTAAGATTTTTGTTTTTTACATTAGATTCTTAGTTTATAGTTTTAGTTAGAGTTCTAGTTTAGTTTAGTTTTAGTTAAGAGTTTAGAGTTTTTAGCTTAGAGTCTTAGCTTAGAGTTTTTGTTAGAGTTCTAGTTTATTTTAGTTTTAGTTAAGAGTTTAGAGTTTTTAGCTTAGAGTCTTAGCTTAGAGTTTTTGTTGAAGTTTTAGTTTAGTTTAGTTTTAGTAAATAGTTTAGAGTTTTAGCTTAGAGTCTTAGCTTATAGTTTTTTTTAGAGTTGAAGTTTATTTTAGTAATAGTTAGGAGTTTAGAGTTTTAGCTTAGAGTCTTAGCTTAGAGTTTTTGTTAGAGTTCTAGTTTAGTTTAGATATAGTTAAGAGTTTGGAGTTTTACCTTAGAGACTTAGCTTAGAGTTTTAGTCTAGTTTAGTTTTAGTTAAGAGTTTGGAGTTTTTTAGCTTAGAGTTTTAGCTTAGAGTTTTTGTTAGAGTTCTAGTTTAGTTTAGTTTTAGTTAAGAGTTTGGTGTTTTACCTTAGAGTCATAGCTTAGACATTTAATTAGAGTTCTAGTCTAGTTTAGTTTTAGTTAAGAGTTTAGAGTTTTAGCGTAGAGTTATAGCTTAGAGTTTTAGTTAGAGTTCTAGTTTAGTTTAGTTTTAGTTAAGAGTTTAGAGGATTTATCTTAGAGTCTTAACTTATTTTTTGTCGAAGTTCTATTTTAGTTTAGTAATATGTACGAGTTTAGAGTCTTAGCTTAGAGTTTTTGTTAAAGTTGAAGTTTAGTTTTGTAATAGTTAAGAGTTTAGAGTTTTAGATTAGAGTCTTAGCTTAGAGTTTTTGTTAAAGTTGTAGTTTAGTTTAGTTATAGTTAAGAGTTTAGAGTTTTAGATTAGAGTCTTATCTTAGAGTTTTAGTTTATTTTAGGTTTAGTTAAGAGTTTAGAGTTTTTTAGCAAAGAGTCTTAGCTTAGAGTTTTTGTTAGAGTTCTAGTTTAGCTTTAGTTACGAGTTGAGAGTTTTTAGCTTAGATTATTAGCTTACATTTTTAGTTTATTTAAAATTTATTTAAGAGTTTAGATTTTTACCAAAGAGTCTTATCTTAGTGTTTTTTTTAGATTTCTAGTTTAGTTTATTTTTAGTTAATAGTTTAGAGTTTTTAGCTTAGAGTCTTAGTTTAGAGTTTTTTGTTGCAGTTCTAGTTTAGTTTATATTTTTAGATTAGAATTAGAGTTTTAATTAGAGTTCTAGTTTAGTTTTAGTTAAGAGTTTAGAGTTTTAGCCTAGAGGTTTAGCTTAGAGTCTTTGTTATAGTTCTAGTTTAGTTTAGTTTTAGTTAAGAGTTTAGAGTTTTAGCTTAGAGTCATAGCTTAGAGTTTTAGTTAGAGTACTAGTTAAGTTTAGTTATAGTTAAGAGTTTGGAGTTTTACCTTAGAGACGTAACTTAGAGCTTTAGTTAAGTTTAGTTTTACTTAAGAGTATAGAATTTTAGCTTAGAGTCTCAGCTTAGAGTTTTTGTTAGAGTTCTAGTTTAGTTTAGTTTTAGTTAAGAGTTTAGTGTTTTTAGCTTAGAGTCTTAGTTTAGAGTTTTTGTTGAAGTTCTAGTTTAGTTTAGTTTTAGTTTAGAGTTTTAGCTTAGACTTAGAGTTTTAATTAGAGTTCTAGTTTAGTTTTAGTTGAGAGTTTAGAGTTTTTAGCTTAGAGTCTTAGCTTAGTTTTATTTATAGTTATAGTTTAATTTATTTTTATTTAAGAGTTTATATTTTTACAATAGAGTCTTAGCTTAGAGTTTTAGTTAGAATTAAAGTTTAGTTTAGTTACAGTTAAGAATTTAGATTTTTAGCTTAGAGTCATAGCTTAGAGTTTTACTTAAAGTTATAGCTTGATTAAGATTTAGTTAAGAGTTTCGAGTTTTAGCTGAGTCTTAGCTTACAGTTTTTGTTAGAGTTCTAGTTTAGCTTAGTTTTACTTAAGAGTTTCGAGTTTTACCTTAGAGTCTTAGCTTAGAGTTTTTGTTAGAGTTCTAGTTTAGTTTAATTTTAGTTAAGAATTTGATGTTTCACCTTTGAGTTTCAGTTAGAGTTCTAGTTTAGTTTAGTTTTAGTTAAGAGTTTAGAGTTTTACTTTAGAGTCTTAGCATAGAGTTTTAGTTAGAGTTCTAGTTTAGTTTAGTTTTAGTTAAGAGTTTAGAATTTTAGCTTAGAGTCTTAGCTTAGAGTTTTTGTTAGAGTTCTAGTTTAGTTTAAATTTAGTTAAGAATTTGATGTTTTACCTTTGAGTTTCAGTTAGAGTTCTAGTTTAGTTTACTTTTAGTTGAGAGTTTAGTGTTTTACCTTAGAGTCTTAGCTTAGAGTTTTAGTTAGAGTTCTCGTTTAGTTTAGTTTTAATTAAGAGTTTAGAATTTTGGCTTAGAGTCTTAGCTTAGAGTTTTTGTTAGAGTTCTAGTTTATTTTAGTTTTAGTTAAGAGTTTAGAGTTTTTGGCTTAGAGTCTTTTGCTTAGAGTTTTTGTTGAAGTTCTAGTTTAGGTTTAGTTAATAGTTTAGAGTTTTAGCTTAGAGTCGTAGCTTAGAGTTTTTGTTAGAGTTATAGTTTATTTTAGATATAGTTAATCGTCTGGAGTTTTAACATCGAGACTTAGCGTAGAGTTTTAGTTTAGTTTAGTTTTAGTTAAGAGTTTAGAGTTTTAGCCTTGAGTCTTAGCTTAGAGTTTTAGTTAGAGTTGAAGTTTAGCTTAGTAATAGTTAAGAGTTGAGAGTTTTTAGCTTAGAGTCTTAGCTTAGAGTTTTTGTTAGAGTTCTAGTTTAGTTTACTTAAGAGTTTAGAGTTTTATCATAGAATAATAGCTTAGAGTTTTTGTTGAAGTTTTAGTTTAGTTTAGTTTTAGTTAAGAGTTTAGAGTTTTTTATCTTATAGTCCTAGCTTAGAGTTTTTGTTAGAGTTCTAGTTTAGTTCAGTTTTAGTTAAGAGTTTGGTGTTTTACCTTAGAGTTATAGCTTAGAGTTTTAGTTAGAGTTCTAGTTTACTTTAGTTTTAGTTAAGAGTTTAGAATTTTATCTTAGAGTCTTAGCTTGGAGTTTTTGTTAGAGTTCTAGTTTAGCTTAGTTCTAGTTAAGATTTTATTGTTTTTATATAATATTATTATATTATATTTTTTTTTGAAGATATAGTATAGTTTAGTTTTAGTTAAGAGTTTATATTTTTATCTTAGAGTCTTAGCTTAGAGTTTTTGTTAGAGTTTTAGTTTAATTTAGTTTTAGTTAAGAGTTTTGAGTTTTACCTTAAAGTCTTAGCTTAGAGTTTTAGTTAGGGTTGAAGTTTCGTTTAGTTTAGTTATAGTTAAGAGTTTATAGTTTTAATTTAAAGTCTTAGCTTAGAGTTTTAGTTAAAGTTATTGTTTATTTTAGTTTTACTTAAGAGTTATAGCTTAGAGGTTTAGCCTAGAATCTTAGCTTAGAGATTTAGTTAGAGTTGAAGTTTAGTCCAAACTAGCATAACCACAAAATTACACAATATTGCATAGAAATACCAAACCATAGGTTAGGTTAGGTTAGGTTAGAGGTTAGGTTTCTCCACGTTTTATTTAGGTTAGATTAGGTTAGCTTATCATGAGCGCGCATGATAAGCTAACCTAATCTTACCTAACTTAAACGTGGAGAAACCTAATCTCTAGCCTAACCTAATCTAACCTATGGTTTTGGTATTTTTATGCAATATTGTGTAATTTTGTGGTTATGTTAGTTCGGACTAAACTTCAACTCTAACTAAATCTCTAAGCTAAGATTCTAGGCTAAACCTCTAAGATATAACTCTTAATTAAAACTAAAATAAAAAATAACTCTAACTAAAACTCTAAGCTAAGACTCTAAGCTAAAACTATAAACTCTTAACTATAACTAAACTAAACGAAACTTCAACCCTAACTAAAACTCTAATCTAAGACTTTAAGGTAAAACTCAAAACTCCTAACTAAAACTAAACTAAACTAAAACTCTAACAAAAACTCTAAGCTAAAACTCTAAGCTAAAACTATAAACTCTTAACTAAAACTAAACTAAACTAGAGCTTCAACTAAAACTCTAAGCTAAGACTCTAAGTTAAAAACTCTAAACTCTTAACTGGAACTAAGCTAAAGTAGAACTCTAACAAAAACTCTTAGCTAAGACTCTAAGCTAAAACTCTAAACTCTTAACTAAAACTAAATTAAACTAGAACTCTAACTAAAACTCTAAGCTATAACTCTAAGGTAAAACACAAAACTATTAACTAAAAGCAAAATATATTAGAACTATAAAAAACCATCTAATCTAATACTATGAGCTAAAAAACTCTAATCTATTAAATAAAGATAAATTAAACTAAAACTTCGAAAAAAGATCTAAGCTATAATTCTATGATAAAGTTCTAAACTCCTAAGTAAACTAAAATATAACTCTAAGAAATACTCTAAACTACGGCTCTAAGCTAAAAACTCTAAACTCTTAACTATAACTAAACTAAACTTCAACTCTAACTATAACTCTAAGCTAAGACTCTAAGCTAAAACTCTAAACTCTTAACTAAAATTAAACTAAACTAAAACTCTAAGCTAAGTCTCGAAGGTAAAACTCCAGACGCTTAACTATATCTAAACTAAATTAGAACTCTAACAAAAACTCTAAGATAATAGTCTAATCTAAAACTATAAACTATTAACTAAACATAAACTAATCTAGAGCTTCATCAACAATTCTAACAAAGGGACTCTTAACACAACGATATAAACAATTAACTAAAACTAAAATAAACGTTATCTCTAAAAAAAACTCTAAGCTAAGACTAGAAGCTAAAACACTAAATTCTTCAATAAAACAAAACTAAAAGAGAACTCTAAATAGAGCTCTAAGCTAAGACTCTAAGGTAAAACACTAAACTCTTAACTAAAAGTATACTAAACTAGAACTCTAACTGAAACTCAAAGGTAAAACATCAAATTCTTAACTAAAATTAAACTAAACTAGAATTCTAACAAAAACTCTAAGCTAAGACTCTAAGCTAAAATTCTAAACTCTTAACTAAAACTAAACTAAACTAGAACTCCAACTAAAACTCTATGCTAAGACTCTAAGGTAAAACTCTAAACTCTTAACTAAAACTAAACTAAACTAGAACTCTAACTGAAACTCAAAGGTAAAACATCAAATTCTTAACTAAATATAAACTAAACTATAACTCTAACAAAAACTCTAAGCTAAGACTCTAAGGTAAAACTCTAAACTCTTAAGTAAAACTAAGCTAAACTATAACTCTAACAAAAACTGTAAGCTAAGACTCAGCTAAAACTCGAAACTCTTAACTAAATCTTAACCAAGCTATAACTTTAAGTAAAACTCTAAGCTATGACTCTAAGCTAAAAATTTAAATTCTTAACTGTAACTAAACTAAACTTTAACTCTAACTAAAACTCTAAGCTATGACTCTATGGTAAAACTCTAAACTCTTAGCTAAAACTAAATTAAATTATAACTCTAAATAAAACTAAGATAATACTCTAAGCTAAAAAATATAAAATATTAAATAAAAATAAAATAAAATTTAAAAATAAAGTAAAATATAAGTATAATATAAAAATATATAATAAAAATAAAATAAACTATAAATAAAAAAAAAAATATAATCTATTACTATAATAGAAAAACAATAAAATATTAAATAAAACTAAACTAAACTAGAACTCTAACAAAAACTCTAAGCTGAGACTCTAAGCTAAAATTCTATACTCTTAAGTAAAACTAAACTTAGCTAAAACTCTAAGCTATGTTTCTAAGGTAAAACTCCAAATTCTTAACTATAACTAAACTTAACTAGGACTCTAACAAAAACTCTAAGCTAAGACTCTAAGCTAAAACTCTAAACTCTTAACTAAAACTAAACTAAACTAGAACTCTAACAAAAACTCTAAGTTAAGACTCTAAGCCAAAGCTCTAAACTATTAACTAAAACTAAACTAAACTAGAACTCTAATTAAAACTCCAAGTCTAAGCTAAAACTCTAAATTAAACTAGAACTGCAACAAAAAACTCTAAACTAAGACTCTAAGCTAAAAACTCTAAACTCTTAACTAAAACTTAACTAAACTAGAACTCTAAAAAACCCCTAAGATAAGACTATGGTAAAACTCTAAACTCTTTACTAATATTAAACTAAACTAAAACTCTAAGCTAAGAATCTAAGCTAAAAACGCTAAACTCTTAACTATAACTAAACTAAACTAGAACTCTTACAAAAACTCTAAGCTAAGACTCTATGCTAAAAAACTCTAAACTCTTAACTATAACTAAACTAAACTAAAACTCTAAGCTAAGACTGTAAGCTAAAACTCTAAACTCTTAACTATTACTAAACTAAACTACAACCTTAACAAAAACTGTAAGCTAAGACTCTAAGCTAAAACTCTAAACTATTAACTATTACTAAACTAAAATTCAAATTTAACAAAAACTCTAAGCTAAGACTCTAAGCTAAAACTCTAAAATCTTAACTATTACTAAACTAAACTAGAACTTCGACAAAAACTATGTTAAGACTCTAAGCTAAAAACTCTAAACTCTTAACTAAAACTAAACTAAACTAGAACTCAAACAAAAACTCTAAGCTATGACTCTAAGCTAAAATTCTAAACTCTTAACTAAAACTAAACTAGAACTCTAATTAAATGTCTAAGCTATGACTCTAAGGTAAAACACCAAACTCTTAACTAAAACAAAACTAAACTAGAACTCTAACAAAAACTCTAAGCTAAGACTCTAAGCTAAAAACTCCAAACTTAACTAAAACTAAACTAAAACTCTAAGCTAAGTCTAAGGTAAAACTCCAAACTCTTAACTATATCTAAACTAAACTAGAACTCTAACAAAAACTCTAAGCTAAGACTCTAAGCTAAAACTCTAAACTCCTTACTATTACTAAACTAAACTTCAACTCTAACAAAAACTCTAAGCTAAGACTCTAAGCTAAAACTCTAAACTATTAACTAAAACTAAACTAAACTAAAACTTAAACAAAAACTCTAAGCTAAGACTCTAAGCTAAAAACTCTAAACTCTTAACTAAAACTAAAATAAACTAGAACTCTAAAAAAAACTATAATATAAGACTATAATATAAAAACTTATAAACTATTAAATAAAAATAAACTAAACTATAAATCTAACTAAAAATATAAAATAAGACTCTATGGTAAAACACAAAACTCTTAAATAAAAATAAACTAAATTAGAACTCTAACAAAAACTATAAGCTAAGACTCTAATCTAAAAAACTCTAAACTCTTAACTAAAACTAAACTAAACTAAAACTCTATGCTAAGTCTATAAGGTAAAACTCCAAACTCTTAACTATATGTAAACTAAACTAGAACTCAAAACTAAAATAAACTAGAACTCTAACAAAAACTCTAAGCTAAGACTCTAAGCTAAAATTCTAAACTCTTAACTAAAACTAAACTAAACTAGAACTATAACTAAAACTCTAAGCTAAGACTCTAAGCTAAAAAACTCTAAACTCTAAACTAAAAGTTTAGTCTTTCATTAAAAGTAAACTAGACTAGAACTCTAACTGAAACTCAAAGGTAAAACATCAAATTCTTAACTAAAATTAAACTAAACTTCAACTCTAACAAAAACTCTAAGCTAAGACTCTAAGCTAAAACTCTAAACTATTAACTAAAACTAAACAATAACTTCAATAAAAACTCTAAGCTAAAAACTCTAAACTCTTAACTAAAACTTAACCAAACTATAACTTTAAGTAAAACTCTAAGCTATGACTCTAAAATAGAACTCTAAACTAGCTGTAAGCTAAAACTAAACTAAACTAGAACTCTAACTAAAACTCTAAGCTAAGACTCTATGGTAAACTCTTAACTAAAACTAAACTAAACTAGAACTCTAACTGAAGCTCAAAGGTAAAAAATCAAACTCTTAACTAAAATTAAACTAATCTAGAACTCTAACAAAAAAAGCTCTAAACTCTTAACTAAAACTAAACTAAACTTCAACTCTAACAAAAACTCTAAGCTAAGACTCTAAGCTAAAACTCTAAACTAAAACTAAACTATACTAGAACTTCAACATAAACTCTAAGCTAAGACTCTAAGATAAAAACACTAAACTCTTAACTAAAACTAAAATAAGCTAGAACTCTAACAAAAACTCTAAGCTGAGACTCAAAGCTAAAACTCTAAACTCTTAAGTAAAACTAAACTAGAACTCTAAGCTAAGACTCTAAGGTAAAACACCAAACTCTTAACTAAAACTAAACTAAACTAGAACTCTAACAAAAAAACTCTAAGCTAAGACTCTAAGCTAAAACTCGAAACTCTTAACTAAAACTTAGTCAAACTAAAACTTTAAGTAAAACTCTAAGCTATGACTCTAATGTAAAACTCTAAATTCTTAACTGTAACTAAACTAAACTTCAACTCTAACTAAAACTCTAAGCTAAGACTCTAAGTTAAAACTATAAACTATTAACTAAAACTAAACTAAACTAGAACTCTAACAAAAACTCTGAGCTAAGACTCTAAGCTAAAAAAAACTCTAAACTTTTAACTAAAACTAAACCAAACTAAAACTTAAGCTAAGACTCCTAAAAACTCTAAACTCTTAACTAAAAGTAAACTAAACTAGAACTCTAACTGAAACTCAAAGGTAAAACATCAAATTCTTAACTAAAATTAAACTAAACTTCAAATCTAACAAAAACTCTAAGCTAAGATTCTAAGCTAAAACTCGAAACTCTTAACTAAAACTTAACCAAACTACAACTTTAAGTAAAATTATAAGCTATGACTCTAAGCTAAAACTCTAAATTCTGAACTGTAACTAAACTAAACTAAACGAGAACTCTGAATAAAACTCTAAGCTACGACTCTAAGCTAAAAACTCTAAACTCTTAACTAAACCTAAACTAAACTATAAATATAACAAAAACTCTAAGCTAAGAATCTAATCTAAAAAAAAAACTCTAAAATTTTAAATAAAACTAAACCAAACTAAAACTTTAAGCTAAGACTCTAAGCTAAAAACTCTAAACTCTTAACTAAAACTAAACTAAACTAGAACTCTAACAAAAACTGTAAGCTAAGAGTCTAAGCTAAAAAAAAACCTCTAAACTTTTAAATAAAACTAAACCAAACTAAAACTCTTAGCTAAGTCTCTAAGGTAAAACTTCAAACTCTTACCTATAACTAAGTTGTGGGTGAAAAGGATGGGTACTTCAACTTGTAAAATGGGTTTAGGAGGGACATTAAGAAAGGAACTTGCTCTGAAATGCCTTTTGAAAAGTATTTCTTAGTGTTGAGGTATCCAAAAAGTTGTAAAGTATAGTTGTGGGTGACAAGGATGGGAACTTCAACTTGTAAAATGGGTTTAGGAGTGACATTAAGAAAGTAGCTTGCTCCAAACTTGTCTTTGAAAAGTATTTCTTGATGCTGAGGGATCCAAAAAGCTGTAGAGCATAGTTGTGGGTAAAAAAGGAAATTACTTAAAATTTTAAAAGAGGCCTATGGGTGTCATTAAGACAGTAAATTGCTTCTAAATGATCTTTGAAAAGTATTTCTTGATGTTGAAATATCCAAAAAGCTGTTGAGTATAGTAGTGAGTGAAAAATATCATTAATTCAAGTCAGAAAATGGGTGTAGGAGGGACATTAAGAAAATAACTTGTTCTGAAAAAATATAATAAAGCCTTTTGAAATGTGGGGACCCTTCTGTGTCTCAAATGCACAAAAAAGTATTAAAAAAATGGGGATGGGGCTCTTTGGGGACCCGGGAGGGTGTTTGGGGATCCGGGGGCCCCTGAGGACTGGGTGGTCCTTTGGGAGCCAGGGGGGACTTTGGGGACTGGAGGAGGGCCTTTGGGGGCCCGGGGAGAGCCTTTGTGGGTCTGGGGGCCCTTGAGGGCCGATTGGTCCTTTGGAAGCCCGGTGGACCTTTGGGGACCGGGGGTGGGCCTTTGGGGGTCCGGGGGCCCTTTGGGAGCCTGGGGGACCTGTGAGGACCGGGGGCGGGCCTTTGGGGGCCCGGTGGACCTTTGGGGACCGGGTGAGGGCCTTTGGGGGTCCGGGGGCCCTTTGGGAGCTTGGGGGGCCTTTGAGGACCGGGGGCTTCCTTCGGGGCTGGGGTAGGGGGATCGGAACCCTTTGGGGTTGGGGTAGGGGGTTCGGAACCCTTTGGGGTTGGGGTAGAGGACCTCACAACACTGTTCAAATGGAACTTATGTATTATAACGACCACAGAGTTTCACCATCAAATACTCTTCTAAAATCATCTTTTAAATCATCTTTTAAAATGTCTCTAACTGTTTCGCCGAAATAATTCCCTAAAATTGCTAAAACGGTATCGCCCAAATAATCCCTAGACGTAATTTCAGTGTGTTCCTTTTATTTTGGAATCTCTGCACTGACACATTTCAAATTACTTGGAAACCCTTTCGTGAATCAATCTCTTCATTGCTAAGATCGAAACATTCACTCGGAAACAATTCTCTTGGTAGAACTCCAAAGACATTAATAGACATTCGCTCGGAATCAATTCTCTTTAGAAACAACAATTTAATTCCCCTTTCATGGCAAATCAATCAACAATGACATCATCTGTTATGTGTGATCTAAACTTTGCCCCGGAAACATTCTCTTTGGAAATACATCAAAGACATTAATTAACTTGACGTCATCTGTCAGACATTAATTAACTTCCCCGGAAACAATTTGATTAATGACTCAATAATCCATGAAAGTGAGAAAGTTCCTGTTTTTCCATTCTCACTGACAAAAACCATAAAACAGACATAAATGTGAGAAAGTTCCTGTTTTTTCATTCTCACTGACAAAAACCATAAAACAGACATAAATGTGAGAAAGTTCCTGTTTTTTCATTCTCACTGACAAAAACCATAAACCACGTAGTTCGTACGGGGCTGGTACCCCCCTCTCTACTATTTATTACAAATAAAAACGTTCGTAAATAAAATTAAACAGGTTTCGAGAAAACCATTTAACCAAATAAAAGTAAAATTAATATTCAAATTTTTTTTTAATTATTCATGTACGGTGAGCCAAAATCAAAAACTGCATTAATTCAAAAACGTCCAAAAACTAAATTAAAAAAAACAAGCTTTTTAACTGAAAGTAAGGAACGACGTTAAAACTTAAAACGAACAGAAGTTATTCCGTATATGAAAGGGGGTGTTCCCTTCTCAACGCCCCGCTCTTTACGCTGAAGTTTGACTTTCTCACAACTCTATTTTTTTTTAAACAATGAAAATCTTTAGCGTAAAGAGCGAGGCGTTGAGGAAGGGACAGCCCCTTTCATATACGGAATAATTTCTGTTCGTTTTAAGTTTTAACATCGTTCCTTACTTTCAGTTAAAAAAACTTGTTTTTTTATTTAATTACATCAAAAGGGCAAGAAATATCAGACCACAAATATGATTTCAGACTATCCCGATTATCTCGTATCCCACGTACATTGAAACAAAATACATTAAAGCAACTATTTAAAGAGAGAGAAGACATGATTTTATCACAAAAATCAATAGTAGTGTGATAATTGCAACTAGAATTAACCATAGATTCAAGAAGAGGGTCAAGTGTGTGCACCTCTTGTTTGCCAGCACTACTTGGTTGCTCAAAGATAACTGATTTAAGAATTGAAGAATTCAAAAGAAAAGAAAAATCACCCAGATTCACCGCACATTACAAAGGCACACAATATCTTTATAAATGAACAAGATATCCAACAAGCAGGCTGAAATAGCAGAGGGTAAATTGAAACTAAAAAGGTGAAACTTATAGGCAACAAAGAAAAAAAAACTGCAAGAAAAAGAACAATAACAAGCTACAAAGCTAAAAAAATAAAATAATAACAAACAATTACAAGGACAAAGGCAAAAACAAAATAAAGAAAAAAGAGAAACAATAAAGAAGAACCACAGGAAAGAGTTATCAACGGTTTATGCAATTCACTTAAAAGAATAATGTAAAAAAACACAAATGCAAGCATAAGTAAAACCATTAAATCATAAATAGAGTTAAAAAAAATAACAACAACAAAAAACAGAGCTAAAAGGAGAAAAATGGTTTATTTCAGTCCTGGGAGGGGCTTGGATGGGCTGTAGTTGACTGATGGAGAACATCAACTTGAGGTGCCTCTTTAACAGTAATCACTTTACCATCAGAAAGCTTGGTGAATACTTCCCTTCTATTATACCATATACACCGCTTCCCAAGCTTTGATTTAGCATTATTATGTAGCTGAAGTCTAGTCTTTGCGACTGACTCAGAAATAAAGACACCACTACCTTGCAAACTTTTCTTTTCTCTGAGAATAAGCTGCTGCATTCTTGGACTACAAAATTGCACAACAAGTGGGCGAGATTTCAAACCTGAGCCTTGTTTTCGAATCCTTCTAACCGAAACTATGTCATTTCTAGTCAAAGGAATACCAGGAAATCTAGTACTGCAAAATCCATGGAATTTGCTTTCAGAAGCTTCTGGATAAGGGTCTTCTTTGAAACCAAATAGGATCAGCTGATTTGAAATTTTCATTTGGTCAAACTGATCGCTCAGACGATCCACATTGAGTTGAATTGGTTTCAGAGATTTTTGCAGCTCTGACCAACCTGAGTCAAGCAAATGAAGAGATGATTCAAGCTTTGACATCCTCAAATCATATTGTTTTAGTGATTTTTCCATAAGCACATCAAAATCCATTTTAAGACCATTGTATACCTCTTGTTTAATGATTTCCATGTTGTTAGCATCAAAAGCAGCAGGCACATGAATAGAGGCAAGTTTTTTAACAGAGGCCTCAACCAAAGAACCAACCTCATTAGAGAATGCCTCACTAACAACTTCTACCATAGTAGTTTTAAGCTTTAGGTCATTAAGTGAATCTGCAATTAGCTTCTGCTTGTTCTTAAGGGTGTTAATGTGTGATGTGAGCATAGCAATCTGCTCATTAATAGATTCAGCTCCACTGTATTCGATGGAGCAGTCTAATCTCATCTCTCTGTGACTAGGAGGTCTATAGCTCTTTTTTGAGTTGTCACCCATGAAGTAGGCTAAAGTGAACTCAAAACTAGGCTAATCAAGCTACAAGCTAACAGCAAAAGGCAAGGGATCTTCTGGCTGGCACAAGTAATTATAAAAAGGGTCTAATAACAGCTAAGCAGAGGTGTAGGCACCAGGCAGAAAAATAAAAAGACTGTACCTGGAGGGTCCCCAATTGCACCCCTGGGATTGGGGCTGCTAGGCTTGCCTGCCTTTTCCACTGGACTGGTAGGCAGGCTAAACCAGTTCTTCAGACAAATTCAATTTAACGAGAAGGTTAATGATGCCAGATATTACACTTAAACAAACAATATAAATTCCAGTGTGCTTCTTAAATTTTGAATTTTTTTGCAATTCGTGAGCGTTTTAAATTTGCTGATGATTTAAATGTTTTTATCACTGCGACTAAGCCTTCCGACTACCGAACAGTCTGACTTTACGAGAATTTTTAATAACCTTAAAGCTGAATTAGGAAGGATAAAATTGACAGTCAGCGAAACTAAGAGCTCTTATATTATTTCTTTTTTCTTCAAAGGTCGACAGTCATTCTTCTCTTGATTCCCTACTGCCGACGAAGAAAACTGTTAAAATCCATGGAATACTTTTAGACAAAGATTTAGGATGAAACTCTTACGTTAACTATCTGACTAAAAAGGCGCCTCACTTTTACATTCATTTTCCAACCTGAAGAGATTTGGTATGCCAACTGAGGTTTTAAAGTCTGTATACTGCAGCTACGTTATACCTTCTCTTAAGTATGGATGTCTAGCTTGGAATCCGGGTTTTACGAAGGATCAATCAGATAGACTTGAGATAGGACACAAAAAATGTAAAAATTATACTTCGACACAACTACTCAGCAGATGATGGTGCACTGAAACAGCTCAACTTGAATTCATTTGATAGTCATAAACATAAGTTGACATATCGATTTAGACTAAATTGTTTGAATTCCCCAACTCTTCGTGGTCTGCTACCCGACCTTAAAAGCCCCCCCCCCCCACTGAAGGATCAGTCACTAGACTGTTACAAATAAAAAAGAATCGTGTACAGCTAATGACACCCAGGGAGACTTTGTAAATCATTTGCCCTTTTTTTACTTAGTATTTTAATAATTTTACCTTGACAAATATTTAATTTTTGATGCACTTTATTTCAGGTATTTGCCTGTCAGTGTTTTGAATGTACCAATAATTTATATTTTTATATTCTGATATATTTTATATAAACAGTCACCATTTTAACCGTAAAAACTGACTCTTCACATACATTAATTTTATGTTAATTTAATTTAAGACTCAATTTCATTTATTGACCATGAAGCAGCACTTGCTGCTTTAATTTTTTGTGTGCTCTTTATTTGTTTTTTTATTTTTGATCCTTGTTTTGTGTTTTCTTTGTTTTATGACATGCTCATGTTAGCTCCAGCTATTGTAGTGAATAAATATATTCTATTCTAAGAAGCTTATATTGGTTTATTCCTATTTTGTAGTCTGAAAGAAACTGCATATTTGGTCTTGGTTCTGAATATGATCCTAAAAGTAACTTCACTCCAAAAAGCCAGCGTACAAATATGAACAAAGTAGACTTGAATCGTGATTTTCCCAGTCAATGGGAGAACATGAAGGGAGACAAGTTTTGGGAAGGAAGACAACCTGAAACAACTGCTATAATGCATTGGGTCTTGGAAAATCCATTTGTTTTGTCAGCAAATCTTCATGGTGGCTCAATGGCTATTGCATATCCTTATGATGATTCTGCGTGAGTTTTTTTTTATTTATCTTATAGAATTGATTATGTAGTCTTATTTTAATATACATATTCTCATATTTATTCTTTAAAATCCTAATAATTTTTGATTTATTGAAGTTATGAAAGTGAATACATTAAAAAAAAAAATTGCAGTAAAGTGCAAATTGTGTTCTGGCCTTGAGAAGAGCTAGGGGTTGTTAGCCCTAATCTTGTTAGTTTCTGCCCATTTTGAGTTTGACTCGTTATTTATTGTTATTTCTGTTCGTTTTGGGTTTCATTTATTTATTGATGCTGATTTGTGGTAGTTTTACGCTTGGTAGATTATTTGATTCTATTTTTTGTTTGGCCTGCTTTTTGTATGATGGAGAAAAATTTCAGGGAAACAGAATTGGAAAGTTGATTGCCCTCCAATCACTTTTGACTATTAAAAAAGGCACTAGCCCTTTATAAAAAAAAACTTATATGCCCCCAGGGCATAACTTGCAACCCTTGCCTTGAGGGCTGGGGGGTCGTCATCCTCAAAGACCTAGTTTCCAGAATTTTCAACTACGGTGAACAAAATGGCTATCTCAAAATTTTGATTGGATGTGTTTGGGGAAATGGTGGGCGTGAGAGGGGGGTTAGTTGCCCTCCAATCCCTTCTGACTATTAAAAAGGGCACTAACCCTTTCTATTTCCAATCAAATGGGCCCTTTTTGAAGTTTCTACGACAACGTTTTCTATTAAAAACCTTATATGCCCCCAGTGCATAACTTACAACCCTTACCCTGAGGGCTGTGGGGAGGTTGTCATCCTCACAGACCTAATTTCGAGAACTTTCAACAACGTTGAACAAAATGGCTATCTAAAAATTCTGATTGGATGTGTTTGGGGAAATGGTGGGCGTGATAGGGGGTTACTCCAATCACTTTCGACTATTAAAAAGGGCACTAGCCCTTTGAATTTCCAATCGAATGAACCCTTTTTCAAGCTTTTACGACAAAGCTTTCAATAAAACCTTAGATGCCCCCTGGGCATAACTTACAACCCTTACCCTGAGGGTTGTGGGGGGAGTGTCATTCTCAAAGATATAATTTCAGGACCTTTCAACTACTTTGAACAAAATGTTTATCTCAAAATTTTGATTCGATGTGTTTGGATAAATGGTGGGCGTGGAAGGGGTTTTAGTTGCCTTCCAATCCCTTTCGACTATTAAATAGGGCACTAGTCATTTCAATGTCCATTCAAATGTGCCCTTTTTGAAGTTTCTACGACAGCGCTTTCTATAAAAAAAAAAAACTTATGTGCCCCAGGGCATAACTTACAACCTTTGCCCTGAGGGCTGTGGGGGGAGTGTCCTCCTCAAAAACATAATTTATATTTGGAAATCAACTACGCTGAACAAAATGGCTATCTCAAAATTTTGATTATATGTGTTTGGGGAAATGGTGGGCGTGGAAAGGGTGTTTGTTGCCTTCCAATCGCTTTCGACTATAAAAAAGGGCACTAGCTATTTCAATTTCCAATCGAATGAGCCCTTTGCGAAGTTTCTACGACAATTCCTTCGATACGAAGTGCCCTGGTATGGAAAAAAATAGTACATTGTGTCAACATCGTTCTTTACTTAGGCAGCGCTATTGCGCTGCCTATGATAGCACAATGAGGCTAGCTGTTTTTACCGTCGTGCGAGCTCCGTGTCAACTTATGAGTCATTTTGTCACCAAGTATCGTATGCATTGTATCTATTGTACCTATAACATTTTTGTAGTATCTCATCAGTGCTATTTTTCTTTTCTTTTACCAAACATGTCTAAGATAGAATATCATCTGTCCCTATTTTCTGGGTCTAGCGTATCCATCAGTCAGTTCAACAGTAACATATACGAACTATAAACGACAGCTTGCACTTTTCAAGATTCATGATTCATTTATTTAAAAACAGCTTTCATAGTATTAGCCAGAGCCTCATAGTAAAAGCAAGAGCTGTCTTTTTAGTACAAGATAAGGATTCTGATAATACCAACTTAAGCAAGATTTAGAAGTCTCCTCGTTCATCCTCAATTCTACTCCTTCTTTATATCTGACTAAATTCTTTCTATCAGATTAAATGCATTATGTATCACGTAGTTCCGTGTTTCCTGGCCCTGGGAGATCATTTTTTGTTTCATATTTTTTTTTCATTATATTTGAAACTTTTTTCGGGTAGCATAATACTTTTTAAGTTATTGGGGCCAGATTCTGGGAATAGGAATGTCTTTGGACTTTTTTTTAAAATATAGTGTACTCTTTTGAGAGATCTGAGTCAAACCTAAAAAACTCCCTTTTTTCAGGAATCACACGGGTGGTTTTGAAAGTCTATCTCCTGACAATTCTGTTTTTGTGCATCTAGCGAAGCTTTACGCTAAGAAACATAGGAGAATGAATGAAAATTTCACTACTAATGGTGCTAAATGGTATGATGTCAAAGGTAATTTTTGTCTCTTCTTCTTCTTTTTTACTTGCCAGTAAGCCAAATTTGTCAGCTAATGGCTAGCAAAAAGATTGCTTTGGTGTAGGGGAAAATACTGGAAAGTAGCCCATATAGCTTGATGGGAAGTATGAGCTAGTGTCCTATTTGTGCCTAATTGCAATGGATGCCTAAGTGCAATTTATGGACAAAAAAGCAAATACTATAGGAACTTCTTTCCAGGTGATAAAATATAGACCAGAAACTAGTCTAGACCAAATAAGTCTTTCCATGGTTGATAGAACTTTCAAAATCTTTTTTCAAAAATTGTCATAAAATCATATAGGTCTATACTTAAAGTAGCTAACACATTCTAATATGCTACTGACCAAGATCGCATGTGAAAAAGACGACGAATTGCTAAGCTTCATATTTTTCAAAGGCAGATAAGTCTGTTACTGCTCCTCCAAAATTCTTAATCTCTTACAAATCTGCATGCTCTGGTTTTGATTTATATGCACGCTGGACATTCACTTTGTGCTCTCTGGCGGCGAGGGAGACAACTTTACTGCATGGTCCATTTGAAAATCTTGGAATGTTCATTATATACTCCATGACTTTACATATTTTCACGTAGTTTTTTCTTAGGATTTGCCACATCCCCCGCAAAAAAATTTACATACATGCCTGGTTTGATTCAGGAAAACATACAAATAAAAAAGTCAAACCTCAACCGACAAAAAGCTTTAGTCTGGCAAAATCCAATTGCCAAAACTCAACCCACAGTAGAGTATTTCTTTGGAAATTGTTTTTTTTGTATTTTTTTTTGGGGGAGGGGGGAATGTGAGTGGGCTATAGAGCTGTAGGGAGGAGCGGATTGAAGGGGTGGAGGTGGATAGAGTTGTGTTTGGATGGTGGTTGTTACCCTGGGGATGTTTGAGAGAAAGTGATTGTCTTTTTTTTTATTATTATTATTTTAATTAGTATAGGGTGTTTTAGGAATATTCATGTAGTTTTTTTTTATTATTATTATTATTAATTTAAGATGCCTTTAGGAATGTTTATGTAGCTCGCTACGCGTTAGCAAAATTTAAATTTTTTCCTAGCCTAGTGATTTATATCTGTAATAGTTTATATTTATGTTTATTATGTAAATAAAAGTCAAGTCAAAAGTCAATCATGAATCAGTTTCTTTGAGCTAGTTTTGTACATTTTAAATTTCAACTTAGCTCTTTCCATAAGTAAAAAAAAGTTACTTATAAAGTTTATTAATTTTTCTTTCCTTTGGTTTTCCTGTGTTTTCGTTTTATAAAGTTGATTTTTGTAAGTTTTTAGTTTTCTTCTCGAAATATATAGAGTAAATCTTACAGAATATCTGTGTCAAACATAGGCGATGAATCGCATTTTTGTTTTAATAGGGTATTAGATACCCTATACCCTTTTACTGCCTGCCCCCCTTAAACTTTCCAACGAGACACTTGCAACTTTGCCACATAGATAAAGAGTCCGACGGCGCATTATCACTGTTATCTTAGAAAAATTACTAGCAAAATATTCACCTATCTCATATTCAATTATGATTGCCTTTCCACTGCAGGAATTGGAGCAAGAAGTGTTACCAATGAGTCATTAAACATTCCTCTCCTTTTATGGAGTAGCCTACTATCCCTGGCGAAAAAAAAGAAAAAAGGATACGCGAAGCTGCTACCCATGCAAAAGGCAATTTCCCTTGTTTCTAAAGATGAACGGGGAAGGCTCAATAGCTCTGGTAGAAGATTTTAGACCATAAAATTGAAAATGTACTTTACTGTTGTGTGATCTCTTCTATTAGATAAGAAGACCTCTAGGCGTTGTTTATTTCTAATCAAATGACCCATCTACCTCTATTTTGGCACAATTACCCCTGACAAAGATAGGAGAGACATCAGTGCTACCTATGCAAAAAATGGATTTTTCCTTGCTTTTACAGACGGGGGATTTCAAGTCACCAGTTTTGGGTTTTCGAAAATAGTTATTCTAATAGTGAATTTTTTATTCCGATCCACTGATCTTTCAGAAGTTTCAAGCTCTTTCAAAATCCCCAGAAGTTTGATTTTGCAGTAAATTTTCCTATTAAGTTAAACCTATTTAATAGTTATTATTTCTGAATCACTTCTAAAAGAAGTAGGTTACTCGAAATAATGACCCCTTTATACTGTAAGAAATCAGGAGACTTCCTTTCGTTTAGTACGAAAAAAAGAAACAAAGAGACAATACAACAATGAGGATAATTTTTAACCCATAAGTAGGGAAAACAAAGCAGATATTTTGGCAAGATCTCCGCTAAGCCCTTTTCAGTGCTAAGTATAGAAAAACTGTATGTAACACAAATAAAAATTACTTTAGAAGTTCTCAAGATAAAAAACAAATTTGTGCCAAAAAATATGAAAATGCAAAGAGGAATTGCCTTACGGTATTGAAAGTGAAAAGGGGAGTGAAAATCAAAACAGAATAAAACGATCATTCGAACTCTGGGTTGGGCAGGGATTTTATCTGTGGCTACAGACTCCTGTTTATTTCCTGGTTTGTATTAACACTTATAGATCTTCATATTTATAATAAGAAGGCATGTGTATTAAGTCTACCTATAACATTATTATCTATTATACCTGTTATACTATTATATTATTACAACAATATCATTAGTATCTCCATTTAATTCTAGGTCTTTAAACAGTAAAAATTAAGTTTGCCTCGTCAACAAGGAGTAGATGATCTGGGCTTTCAAAAGCTTGGAGGGCCAAAGCATCATCAAAATCAACATTTTTATTTTTAAACTTTAGGGATTTGTATGTTGAAGCCTTATGTTCGTATAGCCTCTTTCCCATGTGTTGAAGGTTTTTGTCTATTTAAATCCCTCCCCGGGAACGTACAAGTCCCACTAGGAAGAATAGGATTTGTTTTGTCCCGGAATCGAATAGGATTTGTCCCGGAATCGAAAAAACGTGGAACATTAAAATTGTTTTTGAAGGAAACGGAAAGCTTGTGTTTCCGTAAAAAAAAAAAATATATTTTTCTTTCTAAGTCTAGAGATTTATGGTGTCATTGGGAAAAAAAAAATTATTTTCCTTTATGAATTTGAGTGAAGACTGTTAGATGAGTTTATTATTTCTTCTTTTGCGTTTTCGAGTCTTTTTTCTATAATCTGATCAACAAGTTTAAGGGGGTAATTATTACAGAATAAAATGTCCCTTGTGTAATTTAGCTCAGAGACTACATGAATATCTTAACAAAAATTTAAAATTCTGTCAACTATACAGATTATGAACCTTCTTTACAGATAAGGAGTGGTTTGAATAGAAATATAAATTGCGACTATTATGAGTCATTTTTCTATGTAGAAAATTCAAGGCTGGAAAGCCTTTTTAGAATTAGGACATCCAAGTAAAGAAGTCTCTTTGAATCATTACCCTCCAGCGTAAATTCTAGATCAGTATAAAAAGTATTCAAAGACACCAAAAACTCATTCAGAGAAGCATCTCCATGGTCCTGAATGGACAGATTATAATCACCAAGATGGCCCAGAAAGAATGTTCAAGTGGAAAACTTCAAAGCGGAATTTTCAACGAAATCCATATAGAAACTGCCAAATAGAGAAATAAAACTGTTCCCAATACTAAACTCATGATTTGAAAAAAAAAACTTATCTCTGAATATAAGGAAAATATGTAGAATATGCAATGCCCTATAAAATATGTTTTCATTATGTATAATGGTGTACTTTTTGTTTATGTTTTATAATAATATATTTTCTTTATATTAAATATAAGGAAAATTTGTTGCAGAGTCGAAATATAGTCACAGAAGCCTGTTTACATTTTTATGTTGCATTTGTATACTTGGCATTTTATTCACTTTTTACACTTAGCGAAAGTCTTTGTTGAAATCACCTGTTTTGTTCTTGCTATTTACTACTGAAAATTTTCGTAAATTTTACTCTACTCCCATTTTGAAATTTGTTTCTCCTACTTGCAAAATGGAATAGGCTCTTAATCATTAAGTCAATTGGATGATTAAAATTTGTGTATGACCTTTGGATATTAACTTTTAGATTGTATGTGTAAACTTGAACGCCTTCTTTTACTTTAGATTGTTATATGAGAACATTTAAGGGGGGTCGGCATGGGTGTCGGGAGGGGGAGCAGCTGCGCCCCCCCCCTGGACCTTCAAATTTACATTAGATATGGCTGAAAAAGCAGATGGTTTGGAAAAAGCAGTTTATAAAAAACAATCACACTATCGAGTGCCCCCCCCCCCCCTAGACAATATGCTGCCTAATGCTGCCTACGCCCATGGGGGCGGGTACAACTTTTCGAAATTCAAGTAAGGCGTTTGTTTATATGGCCGAAATCGATAATGGTATAACAGTTTTTGTGACATTTGTTTTTCTGTCAAATTGGCTTCAAGAAAATATTACTGTATTGAATGACGCAAAGCTTCATATGTTATTGGAGCATTTCGGTACTTTTAGAAATTATGAACGATGAATTCGAAACTATTATCAAGTGCTTTGTCTTCAAAATTAAAATTTTGCTTACGATGTTCATTGATAGCCTTGACGCTAATGATGAAGGCTAATGATAGTCATCCCTAGAAAATTTTCTAGGCCCTTGCTCATCCCAGATAAAACTGAAAGAATTATTGTTTTTAGGTGGCATGCAAGATTTCAATTATGTATGGGGAAATTGTATGGATATAACAATGGAATTGTCCTATTGTAAATACCCTCCCCCAGAACACTTAGATCAAGAATGGAATGATAATAAAGAAAGTTTATTGGCATATATTGAAGCAGTGCATATGGGAGTAAAAGGTAAGTCCTGATCGGCACATGTATCATAATCTTTTGGTAATAGAATAAAAGATCAAATCTGTATGTACGGGGTGGCCAAGATGAAGAAACCTAGTGTAAATTAGAAGTACAATTGCAGTCGACTCTCGATAATTTCAAACTCAAGGGACGAGAGGAAAAGTTCAAATTAGCGAGATGTTCAAAATAATAATAGTTGAAATAATCAAGAAGGAACAGGGAAGAATTTCAAATTAGCGAGTGCTTTATTGAGAATACATGACACATAGATGTACATAAATATATATAAGCTTGTTTATATAACTTCTTAATCACTTATGCATATGGAGTATGTTAAAAACCATGCGAAAGAAAAAACGGTTTTGCAAAGTAATCAATGATTTTTTTTTTTTTTTTTTTTTTTTTTTTTTTTTTTTTTTTTTTTTTTTTTGATAAAGCAACTTCCATTCTACATTGATCATTCATTTTCAATGGTGATGAGAGCTGTAAATAAATTGTAATTTTTTTCTGTTCTGAGAGCATAGGAATGTAAGGTGTGGATGGATAATTTATCCTTGGTTAATGTGAGTGGTGTGAGGTTAGGTTCTTCTTTTTTATCCTCCTCCTCTTCATCTTGAAAAGTCAACAATTTGGTATTGGTTAAAGCACCATGGACAGCAATTTCATCGTCCATTTGAACAAAATCCTCAAAGGTAAACTTATCACAGTTTGATAGAAGTAACTATTCTGTGTCTAGGGGAATGACTTCTGATCCTGTTAAATCTTGTGACTGATAACTTTGCAGGGTTTTCTGTTTTCTTAGCAAACCCAAGTTTTTTTAAGCAGTTATGGAGGGTGATAGAATTGGGATTTTTTGAGGCCTTATCGTAATTATAGAGGTTAAAACTATTAAGAAAAGTAAGTAAGTAAGTAAGTTTATTTGTAACCCGCAATATAAAATAAATGTGGAGTAAAAAAAAGAAAAAAAAAGAAAATAATATAATTCACAAGGATAAGTAAAACACAACATAAATAACGTAGCAATATCCATAGAATGACTAGTCTGGAAAAAAAATAAGTGAGGAGGTCACTGGCACATATCTTCCTTGGAGTATTGGTTCTCAGATCGTTAACGATATCGTCAAGCAGCACTAGAGGGTCGATAAGTCCAAAATGAAAATAATCTTGTGATTTCTCTACAACCTTTGTAAATATCGCAGGAATTTACAATATTTAAAATAAGCACTCCTTAGCTGAAGACAGTTTTTTTGCGCATTAAAGGCTGCACACAGGAAAGAAAAAGAATTGCAGGAGAACAAAAACTATGGTAAAGTTTACAAAAGCCTCGGTGGCTGTATCTCCTTCTATTAGGCGAGATTCTACCATATGAGAATCGAATACACTGCAGAGCACTAGCAACCAGAGACGAGCCTGTAGTCGAAACTGTATCAGAAAAAGTAATCCCAAGCAATTTCAACTTTGAGTCACACTTGAGTGACATTGTACTCACATGAAAAGGAGGAGCTGGGTTAGAAATATTAAAACTTAGAAACTCGCATTTTGAAACATTTACAGAAAGTCCAATCATACTCAAAGCATTAATCAGAACATTTAGATTCTTTGTGAGGCCTGTTCTATTATGACTAACTATCAAAACATCATCAGAATAGGCAATGTGACTAACAGCAGTATTTTCTTAAAACACAGTAGGAGACAGCATTCGCAAACAGTCCCCACACAGTTCTAAAAATATATGGAGACAGCACACCACCTTGCCTGACTCTCTTCTTTACTGAGATAGCCTCGGATATATCAGACATCCATTTTAACCAAACCAACGAGTTGGAATACCAGTATTGAAGAACTTTTACGACGGAAGAATTAACTCCTGCTCTAACTAAGTAGTGAAGTGCTTGCGAGTGTACAACGTTGTCAAGAGTGCCCGAAATATCACCCGAGCAAAAATAAAATGGGCTTTTTTACATTTTCGCCGAGACTAGCAGCTAACCCAGTATATGATGGGCATGAGAACAATCCAAACCGGCTCTGAACCCAACTTGATAATCAGAAATATCACATTTAGTCAAAACTTCAGGCTATACGGCATACTCGAACAGCTTGCTCATGAAGCAAGAAACTCTAATTGGTCGATAACTGGAACTCTGATCTGCGTCCTGTCCGTTTTTCCGAATTGATGTTACAATTCCCGAATGAAAACTGTTTGGAACTAATGACTGGGCTAAACACATCTGGAATAGGACCTGATTGTGTGTTAACAATAATGGACACTTAATGGTGAAGTGATTGTAACACAGACCATCCATATCAGGAGCACCTTCTTTCTTAACCCTCTTTAAAGCCCGATAGATATCACTACTAGATATCGACAATATATGGACTTGCTGAAGAACTTGAGGAATAGTATTATGCAATAAGGAAGAAAACATGGACTGGATAGAATTATTAAATGTAGAAAAAACACGAGTAAAATGAGCAATAAAATCATTGATTTTGATAATCGAAACGGTAGCAGGCTCACACTTGCTGCTATTAATTACATTGGACCAAGACTTCCGAACCGAAAGGCCATCCAAAGCATTCAGGCGGGCTTGACGCAAAGAAGATCTAAACTGACGTTTTGAATTTTTCTTAATTTTAAATACTTCGTCAGACTTGGACCAATCACAAGCAATCCAAAGGCGAAGCCAAAACTTTGTGCATTGTTTAGCCTTTTTCACTTCTGGCACACATTCCACAACGGTTTTCTGGTGCCAAATCTAATACGTTCAACAGGAACTGAAACTGAAGCAGCTGACTTCAAACAATGCACGAGCTGGCAATAGTAACAATTTAAATCAATCTGAGCTGTCGGTGACCTTACAGAGGTTTGTAAAAGGTGAAAAGGCACTTTCAGGCTTGACAATAACGAGCAAAGAACGTATACAATCAATTTCAGAATTTACTCGTTTCTAATTTGGCTTACCAAACCATTTATTATGGTAAGAAAAACGGTCATAAGCCAGTAGAGCAGGCGACTCAATTTCACAAGGTAAAGGCAAGTGATCATCCTCAATTTCATCATCCAGAACAATGACAGAATCACGATTGATCCATTTGAAACTATAATATGATCAGGGTTTGATCTAGAACCATCATGGTTATGAATGTAGGTAAACTGTTTATCTTTATTGACTAACTGATAGCCACTAGGCAAAGCATCAAAAACAGGTTACTTCTTTCAGATTGGGACAGAAGATTGGCATTACAATCCTCAGCCACAATCCAATTTAATCCCTAATTGGTCACCCTTAACAGAAGTGTTCTGAGTTGCTTGCAAGAACCCGTGAAGACAGATAGGGAAGAAATGTTCTTACGATAGTATGGCATATTGACATTGATGAGGATTACCGCACTTTATTGCCAGTAAATTATGATCAGAAGAAATAAGCTCAGGGTTCTGAGCGAGGTGAACTAAAGTTGCAAGGCCCCCAAATAGGTCGACCGCGCGTTTTTTAGCTTCACGTACAAACGTATTGTAGGTGAGTGACCGTTTAAGAGTATCTGTATTGGCTTTAGTTAGAAAATCTTCCTGTAGGAAAACTATATCATAATCAAGAAGCTCATCAATAAGATCTTTGTCTGGTTCCGTTAATATTGAGTGAAACAAAACGAAATCTATTGCCACTAGCAATCATTTTTTATTCCTTATTCAGAGCTTTTTTTACACTGGGCATCTGATACTATAGGAAACATGATTTCCCCCGCTGTTGGTGCAATTTGGGCTTTCAGTGGAAGGATTATCACCTGTGTTACAATGTCCAGCAGCGCACCCTGAACACTTTTGATTAGTCGATGGGAGTGGGCAATTACCGACAATGTGGTTCGGCGACTGACAACGGTAAGATCTGGGAGGTAATTTCTGGAAAGGTCTAGTTTTAAAAAGCTCGTATCCCAGACACAAAGCCTCATTTGTAGCTTTATTTAAGGCACCATCGTCTAGAAATTCAAGGCGTAAGGATCTGAAACTTCCAATTTTATTTGCATCAACAACACCGGGAATTACACTAATAAGCTAAGATTTGTGCACAACAGCAGGGATGTTACTCACAATACCAAGTACTTTTTGATTACCAAGTACACAATACCAAGGACATGAGTGGATACATTTAGCTGACTAGTTGCAGCGGCGGCGAGAGAGACGGCTGAGGCCTTATCTCGGGTATGAACTATGCATCTTTTCTTGACAGGATCAGATCTCACACTTACGATACCATCATGACCATCCAGGGTATCAAGGGTCTCTTTGCGCTCAATAAGATCTTTGAGGTCAGTTGGTGTTTTTTTTTATAATAACTGCATAGGACGGTTTTGAAGAGACAGAACACTCTTGCATTAACGACGGAGGACATCCAATTGCTCTAGACAGGAGAGTTCTCACACACTCAGACAAAGAGCGTAGCTCAGACAAACAGGAGTTTACACGGCAACTCAAGGCACAAAAAGCATCGGCAGGAATAAGTGGTACTTCACTAGGGTGGCGGATAACAAAGACTGGCAGACCAACATCATCAGCATCATACTTTGTGATAATATCGATAATATCAGAGACAATGTTAATAAACGCATTTGTACCCACTCTCTTAGGCTGAATTTCCCCAGGATGGCAAAACTGGAAGATTTGCCTTCTTGCTTTCGAAATCTGTGTGAGCGGGAAATATTTAGACATATGTTTGTTAAAAGATATGGAGAAGACACTTTTCGATTCTGTTGTGGAAAAAACTTAAAACAGGACTACAAAGGGGCAATCCAGTGGTCGATGCAATCAGCACCGAATGCTGAATAAATACAGAATGAAGGAACCTAGAAACAAGGGAAATGTAACCCTCAACTGTTCCCACAATTTACGGGTATCTTAATACCGGCGGGTACAATACGCCACTTGTGGGAGGTTCCTTCCCCTCTTCTGATAGTTCCCAATTCGCTTCTTAGCGATAAGAAATCAAAAATGGCGCTATAAAAATTGATACTATCGATCCTGTGCCAATCTATCCTAGAAAAAAGATAGTGCTGATGAAAATAACCAGGGAAAAGGGCTTAATCTAATACTTGGAGAAGGTCATACAAACACTATTTGACAAAAAATCTATCTTTAGAGGGTAAACAACAACAGGAAAAAACCTCAAAATAATTCAGAAACTTTTTTAAGTTACCAGCAAAGATGCAAACTCAGCCACAATAGCATTGAATATACTACAGATGGCATTGGAAGCTACTCTCATTGTCTACTCTTATTATTATTATTATTGTCACATTCTCACTTTTATCAGTGCTATCTAGCAGAATTTATTTATCTTTATAGAGTGTTTCCAACCAAGATGTCCTTGTTGCAAATTTAAATTATCGAAAGTGTTTCTTTTTCAAATTATCAAGTTTTTTTTCAAGTGACTCCGAAAAAATTTCAAATTATCTATAGATTCAAATTATAAAGATATTCAAATTTTGTAGAATCGACTCTACTGATAAAATTAAATTATAGGATAAAGGGTAAAGATCCTCAGGAGCCATGGCTGGCGCACAGGGCGTCGTATTGACGTTTCAGTTGCTGTTCAGTTTTTACAATGACCAGTAGCAAGCCTGTCCCCTACCCTTACTGTGGTGGGGATAGAACCCTGTGCCCCGAATATAAGTCAGTTAACAAAACAGTAAAATACTAACAAACTTTTAATAATAGAAAACGTTCAGATATTTCAACCTCATGTCCCGAGCCCATTTTAAGAAAAAAAAAGAAGAAAGATCAACTAAACTGCATTAAACAGAATATATAAATAAAATATAAAAACAAAAACAAAAAGCACAGGTGAAAACAAAAAAAAAACTCACAAATTCAGAATATTCAATATGTCAAGTGTTCGTCACTTTCAAATAATATGAAAAACAGGTAAAATCAGGATAACTATGCAGCAGAGAGAAGGTTCCTTTTTGGTTTGTTAGTTAAATTTATCTAAAATTCGTAACTCATTCTCTTTTACATTTTCTATTTATTTTTTTTATTTTCGCCTTTTATTTTATTTACATGTTCTGTTTAATTTAGTTTAGTTTTTTTTTTTTCATTGAAAAAGGCTTTTGGGTGAAAAGCCGAAATATTCGGAACTTTTTGTTTTTATTATTACAAGTTTTTCGTTTTTTTTCCTGTTTTGCCCACTGTCTTATTTAAAATATTATACACGTTTTCAATAATTTCATTTGTTTAATTTGTAGGCCTATTTTATAATTTTTACTCAAAAGTAGTAAATACACATTATTATAAGTGTCAGTATACTGAATATTCAATGCTCACATGAGGTGTTGAAATTGTTCATCATGAATTCTGACGCTCAAATTAGCATATCTTTACAGGTGTCCAAAAAATTTTGCCAGTTTGATTTGGTGTGCCTTTACAATCGTATTGTGTATTTTTATTTTTAACTTGTTTGATTGTATGCGTGTTTTCCTCTAAATTTTACCCTTTAAGTTGCCTCACGATTGGAATCGTAGGTAGACATGTCTAGTGACCTAAGATGCAGATAAAGCTGGGGAAAGTCTAGATCCCAATGCACTGTTGGTCCCATTTTCTTTAGTAACACCGTAAAGACTGAAGTTGATGTAATGGAACTATTTTAGCTATTCGTTCCGCAGCTGACGGAGAAAGAACAGGCGTATGGGACTTTCCAGAAAGATGGTGCCACGGCGTATGCTTTACGGTTTTCAATGTGATCCGTCCGTGAAAATTTCAGAAAAGTATGCACGATTTTTGCGGGTTTATGGCCTTTCATATTGCGAAATCTGTCCACTTACAATTTTTACTTGTGGGGTAACTTAAAGAGTAAACTTGTACATTAACAACCCGCCCACAATTGAAGAGCTAAAAATGAATAATCGTAATACTACTGCAAGTATCCCACCAAATGTACTGGCAAAAGTTTTTTAACTTTCGCTGTGGAGGATGTGTGCGAAAACTGTGACCCTTTGCAGGAGGAATCGAGAACATTACCTGGTGAAGGGGGGAGGGAGGTTTCAAGACACAGTTAGTGTGTTTCGGGCTACAATTTTTTAGTTTTCCCTGAAGGAATGGTCTTTATAGGCAATGTTGTAAGAAAGAACCCCCCCCCCCCCCTTCATGTTTGTATGTATGGATGTATAGCACATAAAATAGTAGAAATGGCTTTCACGGATAGTAGAAATTTTATATAGTCAAAATAAATTATGAAGATAGACAATACATAGCAATTTGGACCTACCCAGGGGGGGGGGGGGAGTCCACCCCAAGTTTTATTTTGAAAAATATGCGTTAGAATCCTCACTAATTCCCTGAAGTCGGAAAATGGTGTCCTAAAAACATAATTTTCAGGTATTGGCCCCCTCCCCACTCGTTGGGCAAAAGTGTCCGATCTTCACTAAGCGTAAGTTCTGTCTACATATACTGCCGGAAATCATTTACTAACGGTAAAGAATATTAGGAATAATTAACTAACAATGTTAAATAAATAGAACGAATGGAATAATTTAGTTACATAAACGAGTACAAGGAGAAAGGAAAGTCAGGACTGGTTGGAGATATGTCATCAAAGGTGATAACAAGCGTTGAGTTCCAGGATTTAATCGTGCAATAAATACCTCTGCTGAGTGACTATACGAGGGGAATATAACCGGCACGGTCTTCAACAAAATAGCAATAATACAATACAAAGTAAAAATATCTGTATATATTCATTTTTATTTGAGTGCCTTTATAGCCTACTCATAAAGCCTACTTTTCATAAATGTTGTAAATTACAGATTTTCCGGAGCATATTTGTTTAGTAGCTTTACCCAAGGATAGATAAGTATGGTTGATAGGTCGATGTGAATATGTACAAAAAAGACCAACACAAAGTGAATATGTCAAATTTTTATCCTGGACATTCGGGTTTATCTTTTGAGTAACAATAGTTATGTATTGTCGTGTTCGACACGAAAGTACGCATTTCACACTTTTTCAAAAATGAATTTGAAACTTTGACTGATCCATCTGCTGGACCGTTATTCTTAGCTTGCTTTTTCTTAGCTTTATCCTCTTGGGAGGGAGGGATCACTGGCTATGCTGAAAACAAAATCATTGCATTGCATATGATTGCATTTGGGTTTAGATTAAAGTATACATTAAAACATTCGAAGATTGGACATTTTGCATCATTCTCCAAGAAAAGCCCAAACGATATCACTATTCTGGCTCAGTGAATGGATAGATCTGAAACTAATGAACTCAAGATTCAAGTATCTTGTCATTTTTGCGCAAGTCACAACTGCAGCCTTGTTGCAAATTCGTATTTTTAAAGGGGAACGTAAATCTTATAGGATTATTGTAGTTTTACTGTAAGATTAAGAAAAGGTGACACACGGCCCTTCTTGGGCCAGATAATGCAACGGTTGAGATGAAGTGAATCGGTGAAAAACACTTCTTATTTTTCTCAAAGATTTATGTGACTTAGAAGCTACTAGTCAATGCTCAAAACATGGTCGCAAGTATTGTCTATAAATGTACACAGTTAGTTCCTATCGAAAAGCGAACGTTTATCGGGCCAAATCATCTTCCAAAATATAGTTTTTTTTTTTTTAAATAAATAATTTTCAGGTTAACATTGAAAATTACTAACTCTGCAACGGTAGATACGACGGCAGAATCAAAGTTTTTCTAAAGATAAATTCTTCAAAATACTCAGTTAAGAAAGGTATTAACTTACTTTTTTGTTAAAGCATTATATGATAGTGCCCACAGGTACCAGAAACGTTTTTGATACTATGCAACCGACGAAAACTCGTCCAGCTGCCAAAAAGTAATCTACTATGTTATGTGTATATTTACAAGAATGTGTCTTTTTTCTACTTTGATTTCTTGAAACAATGCAGTGTTTTATTTTTTGATTTATTTTTTATTTATTTTTTTACTGAAAAATAATTAAAATATAGCTACTAATATTCTGATACGGCTACCAGGTTTTTGCGGGGATGGGGGAATTATCCATTACAAAAGCATGTTTCATCATAAACAAAATGTCTCTCACATTTTCGCGTGTTAATTTGTTAGTAAAGCTTGAAGTTTAATGGATTTGTACAACGTTTTATTTTTTAGGTTTATTAAATGTAAGCAAAAATTGTTAAAACTGCAGTATATATTTGAGTAAATCGTCCGAGTTTGGTAAGCACTACAAGTAATTATATTAGGTCGTCTCCGAGCTAAATGTAGAAAAATATTTTGTTCCAGTTCAATTCTTCTTGCCTACCTCCAAATAAGAATTGAATATGCCTCCAATATGCCTCTGTGATTGTATCTAGTGGCAAATATCTGCCAAGAGATTATTTTCGTTTTAGAAAAAAAGTGTAACACATTTTTGTTGTGAGGTTGACAAAAGAAAAGTTGTCAGTAGATATAGTCATTTTAAATTTTAGGCCAAGTAACTGCCGAAGATACTGGGGAAGGAATTTCAAAAGCCGAAGTGCATGTGGAAGGTAATGATAAATACATGTTGACGTCTAGTGCAGGAGAGTACTGGAGACTTTTGTTACCTGGAAACTATAGAATTTCTGTCAAAGCAAATGGGTGAGTATAACTTATATTATATATTCAGAGAATAATGAGTGTCAGTGCTGTTCAGTATATATTATTTTAATCTAATTTTGAACCATCTTTGGTTTCTGAAATGTGCCAAATTTTTGAAAGTCAGTGTTAAATTGTGTGTTTCTTCAGACCTGGGGCGCGTTTAGGATTTGATTTCGGGAGGAAACTCATCAGCTAACAACTATAAGAAGCTCAGAAACTTATCAGCAACATAGGCTATTGTCTATCTACAAAACCATCTTACTAGCAATCACAGTCTCTTTATGGTTTTTTTTTATGTAAGATCGTTACTAAGCTCATTATTACTATACTACTACAAAGATCTTATTAACCAAAATTCTTAATTCTCATTACCATAATTAACCAATCACTCATATATCAGATTTTTCGTGTGAATTTCGTCCAACATCGAGATCGAGAGTGTGTTTCAGAGTTTGTTATACTGGACCAAAAATCGCATTCTCTTTCAGGTTTTTTATTTTTACTACTACAAAGGTCTTATTAACCAAAATTTTTAATTCGTATTACCCTAATCAACCGACCACTCATAGACCAGATTTTTCATTCAAATTTCGTCCAATATCGAGATCGAGAGCGTGTTTCAGCGGTTGTTGTACTGGACCAAAAATCACAGTCTTTTTATGAGTTTTTTTCATTAAGGTCATTACTAAGCTGATTATTACTATACTACTACAAAGATTTTATTAACCAAAGTTCTTAATTTCCATTACCATAATTAATCGTGACCACTCATAGATCAGACTTTTTGCGTGAATTTCGTTCAACATCGAGAGCGTGTTTCAGCGTTCTGTCATACTGGACCAAAAATATGGAACTCAATTCCAACTGAAATCCTGGAACATTCTGATAAATATTTGTTTCAGAGGTTGCTGAGAAACTGTTTGAAAGTTAAATCAGCAGCGTAATATGCGCTGGTTTTTAAGATTGTATTTATATTTGTGTTTAAATAAAAATATTCCAATTTAAAATCTAACTTAAACAATTGATGAGGATATTATTCTGATACATGTCGATTTCTTCCCAAAGTCGCTCAAAACATCTTCAGTATCCATATTAACATCTGATTTTATAAGTGTATGTGTGAGGCTGGTGAACATGCCCTCTCCTGTCTTATTTGGGATACATGATTTCAGTTAATATAAAGAAAAAGGACCACTCTGCAGATTCAGTTGTAACAAGCCTGGAGAACACGGTCAAGAGGAATGTACAAATGAAAAAACATGTTTGTCACACATTTCAAATATTTTAGGAATTTTATTGGGACGATGAACTAGGTCTATGACCTCTATTTGCTTTGTCACATAGTCAGCTCAGCGAGGAGACTAGTCTCAGAAAAATTTCTGGGTGTAGGTTTGCAGTTTCGTATTAGCTTCGGTCTATACAACATCAACAGTAAAACCAGGCAGCAGACGCAGGATTTGAAATACTGTTGCTCGAGTATTAAGAAGCCTCTCGTCGAGAGTCGTCGTACAGCTAGGGGAAGGGAAAAGACGGATAGGGGAAAAGACAAAGTCTGTTTAAAAGGAGAAGTTCCTGAAGAGGATAATGACCGCCAATGGCGCCGTGATATTTAGGGATGAGTTCTTACACTTTCAACTGTTTGAATTGCTTTTCGTCAGTAGAAAGAAAATCCCCATCTATCAGTCCTTTCAGTGCTGAATTTCATAGATTGATATATTTAGTAAGCTTTTGTCAGTAGACTTAGATTGAACTGGTCGTTGGCAAAAAATTTGGAATAAATTTGAAAAAAGAAATTCGTTTTGCTGTCTGTAAGTCACGTTCTTCTAACAAACCTTACGAACCACCTAGCAGAGCTTGGCTATGTATTGATACAGCGAATAAAATCTAATTTTCTCCCTTTTTTTAATTTATGCGCAGTCATTAGAAGCTGTATAGTTCTTTGGCAAATTCAGGAAAAGACTTGTGGAACAGGTGAAGTCCCGCAACTGATGCTAAATTTTCATCCTCTAATAAGATAGGAAGTAGGCTTGAGCACAGTAATCAAATGAATGACAATTACTAGCTAATTCTAAGAGGTATTTCTTTAAAATATAGAACCTAGATCATGTTCGCAACGGTAGCTGCAACCTAGTAAAGAACGCACGACGGACCCTAGTAAACAAAAATTAAAGAGTGTGTTTTAGTGAAATACATGTATAAAAGGAAACAAATATTTGCAAAGAAGATAAATTTTGTTTGCTCTGAGGTACTTCAAATAAATTATCAGAGTGTACAGGTAACTTCTGCAAGCAATAATGTAGATTATTCTTGGGGAGTAGGTCCAGATCCCTAGGCCTCTACTATGTATGCTACTTCTTCAGGCCCACTCTCCGCCTCCCCCCCCCCCCTGTAAGTACTCTTTGCTCAGGTATTTAATGTGTTCTTAATTTAAATATTAAATTCTTAGATATAAGTTAGAATGAATCCTATTTTGTCTTTTCTATTAACTTTTCTTTTTCTCTAAAACATTGTGGCTATAAAAAGAAATTTTATTATATTTTACGCACTCGCTATGGTACTTACCAAAATCAATAGACACGAAGGAAGCGCATATCAAGAGGGTATCGTCTTCAAGGCTGCCTCGCATTTTCTTACAATTCTATGGACTTTTCCCATAACCTCCTTTAATATTCAGGAAATTCAATTTTCTCCTTGTTTAATAATAATTCTACTCCTACCTGAGAAAAATCGTGGATATGATAAAAATTCCTGGGAGAAATTGCAATAGTAGAAAAGCTAAAACAGTTTTTATAAATGCTCGAGAAGCTCACATGTCTTAAACAATCTTTCATCATAGATATTGTGGAAAACATTCTACCCACTGGTTAAAAACATATATTGGTACATCACTTCTTGTGGAATGTGGCAGAAATTGTGAAAAAGCAATTGGTTTAGATATGTGTTTCCAAACTTATTTTGAAAACCATGCATTCTTCAGATTTTATCCGACAGTATAGTATACTATAGTACCATAGCCCTAGTAAATGTAATCGTTATATTATTATAGTACTTAATAAAGTCAATTGAAGTATTAATCAAGTCCGTACCCAGATGTAGCTGCCTTTGACGTGCATAAAATTCACTTTTTTCAGTAAATTCCCTACCTTTACCAGAAAAAATCCTGCGTATACCATACCAATCGAAAAATAACAGTTTTAACAAGGTTGAAACAATTTTTACAAATACTTAACAAAACCATAGGTTTTAAACATTCGTTCATGGATGTTCTTATTTATTGAAAATATTTTTGCTAATGCACTTATTCGCGAACGTGCTAAAAGTGTGAAAAAAAATGGATGTAGAAGTGTAGTTCTGAGTCTAGTTTAAAATCCTTTATTCTATAGGTATGCTCCAACAGAATGGTTTTATGTATCACTTACTGGCGTCATTGAGAAGCATATACAGCTTCGCCAAATCTAGTTTAAAACCCTATATTCTATAGGTATGCTCCAACGGAATGATTTGATATAATCATAGCACTTACTGGTGTCATTGAGAAACATATACAGCTTCGCCAACTTTAAATTAAAACCATTTATTTTACAGGTATGCTCCAACAGAATGGTTTGAAATAATTGTACCACCTACTGGCGTCATTGAGAAGCATATACAACTTCGTAGCGTCAGTCCTACGACAACTACTACGGTCAAACCTGTTCAACCGACCACGCCTTCTGAATTAGACAGAATCACCGACCTGAAGTTTGTGCATCATAAATATAGCGATATGTTTTTATGGCTGCAGGCAATGAGTATAAAATACTCGCACATTATGCGGCTCTATTCTATTGGAAAGAGTGTACAAGGACAGGGCCTTTGGGTAGCAGAAATAAGTGACAATCCAGGTGTTCATGAACTAGGTATCTTCTTCTTCTTCTAATTCACAGCAGGCGGGCTATTCAGTTGGTACTATTTAGCCCTCTTCTTTTTGCTTCACTCTGTGGGCTACAATGCTACTGTCTTGGTTGTCTCTTATTTATTAGATATTCTCATATATCTTTCAGTAGATCTTTTGACTCAAGGAGTTCAAATATAAGACGATAGATATCGATTTCTGTGTTCTGTCTGCAGGTATAGTTGGCTATGCTCTTGGCATATAGTGATATTTTGTGGTGTTTGAAGCATTTTAACAGTTTACAAAGCAAGGTATGTTGTGCAGACGTCAGCATATTACATTCAAATAGGCAATGGTCAATTGTTTCATTATTCATATTACAATGCCTGCAAAGAGGGGACAGGGGAATTGAACCACTTGAATTAGAAAGCTTATATGAGACTGCAAGGAAATTTAGTCCATTTGTTCCAGAACGAATTCTATGATAGATTTTAGAAAGATACTTATTGGGAAAGGGGGAGAGGATAGGATTAATCTTATTAAAATGAATATCTGATAGCCTCCATCGGAAAATATCTCTAATTGGGATTGGTCTCCCACTTGGCTGGTCAATATTTATAGCATTTTTAGCTATTTCATCAACCTGATGATTACCACTTATGCCAGAGTGGCTAGGAATATACTGAAAATAATTTTTTATGCCACTTGAACCAAGATTATCAATAATACTGAGACAATGATAAGTGTCAATGTTCAACTTATATTGTGGAGCTGAGGCCAGCAACTCAAGGCTTGATAAAGAGTCGGAATAGATGATAATATTATTCGAATTTGCAATCAAAGGTTGGTTTTGCTTAAGGTGTTCTAATGCCATGATTATGGCATTTAACTCAGCAGACATCTACTATCTACTATCATTAATCTTTCCTTTTCTCTTGTCTTCTTCTTGTTTTGTTCTGTGTAGAACGGGGCGTCCAGAAAAAAAAAATCGTATAAGATAAATTGTTCCCAGCGGCTGATAGAAACAAACTGGGCTGTACTGCATTGGGTTGCTACAGTTATTACATTGAGTGTATACCATTTGCTGGTGTAACTGAGTAGCACAAGCAGCTAGGCAATGCCTTAAGAGACCTCTTATTGTTAGAGTTGTTAAACTCACAGCGATATCTTAATTAGATGTAGTCATTGACCGGAAGTTTTTATATCATAGAAATTGTGACGTGCATTTTTGTTTCGTTCCTTTTTTATTTTGTTGTATTGTTATATATACGCATGTCTAGAAGGCGGGAAAACTCTTGTATAAATACAAATTGCTCTCAAAACTTTTTAGCAAGACATGGGTGTTATGCTCTATAGGGTTCCAGGATTTACTACATTAAAGTTTTACTACATTGGACATATTGATTATAGATGTAGAGAAGAAGTGCTGTCTTTTATTTATTATGGTTCTGGTAAAGAGATAATTTGATCCAATTATAAATATCAAAAATAAATGCACGGAATAGGCTACCGACTGTTATTAGTCAGAGTCATATATTACAGTTATATATTAAGCATGTTATAGAATTCCAAACAATACGGTCCCGGAAAATCGGGTCTAGGCAAACAAGGATGTACTAGTGAAAATGTAGTATTCTAATCATATTTTTGGGAGGAAGTGTTTAACTCTCCTTGTAATACCAATTTTATTCTGATTTAAGCTAACGAAATAAATATGTCCTCCATTCGATAGAGCTTATTGTAATTCTTTTCAGTAAGTTTGTCTATTGTTAAGACCTCTGACTGGTTGAAAGTGATATCATGCGATAACTTTCAGGCAATTAGTGACCTTTTCCTCTTGGCTAATGGTCAATCAATTCTAAAAAAGTTAGTTGCAATAAGCGTATTGAATACTGGAATAATCTTTAAAAGTTAAATGTTCATCATCTATTTTAACCTTCTTCCTTCTTAAGGTCACCTAAGTTAACTTAAGTGTATGACTTTTACCGTCAAAAACAAGATTATTTTTTTGTAAGTCAATACTAGTCTATAGATCTGCTGTCTACTTGCTGTTTGATTCTTGCCCTCTTAAATTTCACAAGTCAGCTTTGCTGTTTGCAGCAGCTTGTGAGTTGAGAATCAGCAGGGAAACTAGTTAAAATGTATTTTCATCGATTGTTATTTCGTGTTAAATCGTTAATACAACTTCTTATATCATGAATATTAAGTGAAATACAAGTGAACCAAGGACTCATCCCTCTGGTACACCAATCTTACCATACATACTGTCAGAAAAAAGTCATAAGTCGTGCGGAGATTTTTGTCCCCTAGCAAAATGCACTTGTGTAACTTCATAGTCATGAAGACCAAGAACTCATCCTTGTGGTATACCAATTTTAATATCCATACTGTCGGAGAAATGTACTGAGTCGTGTGTCTTTTTATCCCTCCCCCAAACTTAAAAAGGTTTGTTTATTTCCAGTGCATTATCACATATGCCAGTGTTTTCAAGTATTTGTAATCATGGTTGCAGTGATAGTTGCAGCCTGGTCTAGAGTGAACCACAGCCTATAGTAACCAAAAGTTAAAAAAATAAACCTTTTTGCGTGCTGACCAACGGTCTGCGTAACACAGATACCGACCTCGCGATGGGGGGCGAATCATCTGGTACTTCCCATGGTTTCCCCCAGATCTCTCCAGGTACCCGTTTAGAGCTAAGTCGACTCTGGCTGAGCTTACAGAGCTCAGCTACAAATCTCCACGTGTAGTTGATTTATGAATGGTAACTATTATTTCGATTAATTATAAAGTAAAATACTATTTTGAAAACAAATTCATAGGAATTCTGGAAATAGCCTGAAACCCCTAGAAAATTTTGTCGGATCGAAACGCAAAGTTTACCATTGAAATCGTCATTGTCAAAAATCCTTTACAGGAAATTTTCAGCCTCCCACCTTGAACATTAAGGAAAATCACTTTTTACATGAGTATAAACATTCAAAATCAATACAGCTGAACGACTATATCGATTTAAAGGTTTAGATTATTCTTAAACACCAGGGTCGAACAAATCATTAACAAAGATTCTCAGAAAAAGCAAGGAATGTTATCAGGGTACACCCTTGCGAGAACAAAACTGATTAAAATGAAGTAATAAATTATTTTGGAAATATTTATTTGTTCTACTGTAAATTAATCTTTAAAATACCCTCAAAACTGTAGGAATTCGTAAGATACGCTAGTAATTACAAAGGTCTCATGATCAGCTGTCTGTAACTTGGTAATGTTAAGAAAAGGAAATTTAAGACTAAAGTCTTGTTCAGGGATTATAGAATGGAGAAATTCTTATTAAATTTGTAGAAATTTATTAAATTTCCATACCTTTTTCTGTAACCTTGTCATTAGTATGTCTTCCAGATTCCTGGAAATAATTTTGGGAAATTGAATCTTGAAATACTAAACTCTGATATTTATTTATTTTTTTATGAATATTTTTATCCGGATACAACTTTCCAAAATTGTGTGTCCTTGTAAAATTTGGCACCAGAATTAGCCTGAAACAAGTCCAGCTGCGATATCTCTCTGGTGAACAGAGGGGATAGTGAGGATATCCGACAATTTTATCGTCGTTGTATCCACTTGTCGGTGTTATCGGACCTTAGCTGAGCTTGATGGGAAATATGAGCTAGTGTCCTATTTGTGCCCAATTGCAATGGATGCCTAAGTGCAATTTATGGACAAAAAAGCAAATACTATAGGAACTTCTTTCCAGGTGGTAAAATATAGGTAGGAAACTAGTCTAGAGCAAAGACGTCTTTCCATGGTTGATAGAACTTTCAACTGTGTCGCAATGCAACACATAGTAAATTAAATTTCGAATATTTATTGAAGCTTGAGATATGACGCTGCATTCCATTTGACAGGACGTTCTACGACCTGGCGTGGTTTAGTGTGACATTCTATACTTGTCCAAACAGAAAAAAATCATAGCAAAACATTAAAGAGACGGTTCAGAAGCATTTGTTAAATACTTGATACAATTTATTTATTTATTTTTTTACTTTCAATTTTGGATTCTTGTATTGAAAACCTTTAAAGAAGTTTGACCAGTAATGTTTCCTTTTGCTGATGATTGTCACCTGCAACTCTTAGCACCTATTTACGCCACATCGTTTGTTTGTGGAGTTTGGTAGTAGGACTCCCCCGGAGTTCTTGAATGAAGTTTGTGTAGTAAGCTTTCAAGGTACCAAAGGTACCTTGAAAGCTAGTGATATTACAACTCTGGTCTAATAATTTTGTTTTGATTGTCACGTCCATTGAAGCAAATAAAATCATACATTGCAGCAGGGATGGGAAAAGATTGAGGCCGCTGTCCCTTTATAATATAGAAAATTTTGGACACTATTTAGTAATAATTCTAATTTTTGCCGTACTGCAAAAAATTGTATATTTGCTGCAAATATATTATTCATCTTACATCAAGGAGCCGCATCAAACTAGCTTGGGAACCAAGAATTGCAGATGGGACCATTTTGTCAATTTAGTTTTTATTCAGGCCTCCAAATGGATAAATCTGTTCGTGCAAAATAATGTGTAAACAGTGTTGCCAATTGGGTTAAGGGGGTGTGTGCTCCCCCTGTATTTTTTTTTTTCCTGAATTACAGTCAAGTGAAAACCAATCTTTTCTATTTGTTTTTCTATTTCTTTCTTTAAAGTTTCTTTCGGTACCACATCTTTTGGTATTATTTTAACGCCATCTAAAACGTGAGATGTTTCTGGCTTCGGATCTATCTCCCATGATTTGGAAACTAAATATTATGTGATTATCATCTTATTATTTGGCATATGTTCCCAATTGTCTTGCATTTAATACTTATTTTTTTGTGATTAATATTTTGTTTTTCAAGGTTCCTAATTGTCTTGCATTTAATACTTATTTTTTTGTGATTAATATTTTTTTTTTTTCAAGGTTAACCAGAGTTCAAATACATAGGAAATATGCATGGAAACGAAGTAGTTGGGCGCGAGGTCTTGCTTCATCTAATTCATCTTTTATGTACCGAATATGGCAAAAACCAGCGAATCACTACTCTTGTTGATACAACACGAATACATATAATGCCATCTATGAACCCAGATGGTTATGAGACATCTATGTTAGGTAGTATGGTTTTCAGCTCTTTTTAAAAAATACATCATAGACAAGGTTTTGCGCATTGCGGGAAATTCTTAATTTATTTTGACGGGTGTTTAATCACTCCCAATTAATTATCGGCTAGTTGTTCATCGTTGGAAATCTACCGTCTCTTTCGTTTTTTACGCGATTGATTTACCGACTCTAAGGTCGGTGACTAAAGTAACTCTGCAGTTACCATCCGTTTGCCTTTTGCCACCTTACCCCTTCACGCTGACCAAGATGTCTGATAGGATAAGATATAGATGTATGGCTAATTTGCCTCTTTTGTTCTATATAATAATTTTGTTGGCTCCCTAGTCGCATTCTTTGTTCAGTTTTTAATCAGATTTGATGTATATGTCCATTGTATATACTGTGTATCTTTTACCCTATTTCAAGTTTGGGAAATAGACACTGTAAGATTACAACTGGCGCATATCTAGGGAATTCGAATCTCTTGCTTTGGTATCCTTCAGAAGTAAGTATACCAGGGGCTACTGTAAGTAATACCAACTTACTAGATAATCAACCCAAGTTGCAGAGATTGTGTATGGGATAGAAACGCTTAATTGGCATAACTTAACACAGCAGTCAAGACGGTACACTTAATAATACAAACACCAGCAAACCAACTAATAAACGTCCAGTAAACCCAATATGTCTAAAACTTATAATTTGATTATAGTATCTAAAAAATCTTTCATAGAATGACCAAATTAATGGAATTTTTGTTTCACTGCGTAAGTTTTTCGAGGTATCAATATTTAGCCCCCTTAAGTCAAAGAAAGTTTTAATCTGATTTTGGCGGCCCTAGCGACATCTTTTAGGCAGTATCTCAGTATCATTATCTTTTATGCAGTTATCATGCATGCGGAAGTTCGATCTAATTGGAAATATGCCCGAGAACAGTAAGGGGATTGATGTGTATAATGTTTTATATCATATATAAAAATTCCTAAGGTTTGCTGATGATAGAAGTTTATTCTGTTCATACAATTTATTTACCGTTTAAGTTCCCTGTGCAAGTTTTTCGCATGCTTTTTTTTGCAGTTCTATGTTTATAATTTTTCAAAGTAAAACGATTTTCATTCGATAGCTGAGATTCAATTTTTTCCATCCATCAAAGTATATGATTGAAATTTAGTTTTCTTTTTTTTCTTCTTTTTTTCCGAGAAATCAGGCGAAAATTATTGAAAAAAAAAAAAAAATCTCATGTTTTTCTACCAGGTTTATACATTCTTTTGGAGAAAGTCGAAGTAATATGGTACTTCTGGCTAAGTGACAGCATAAATTTAAAACTAACAAAACCAATAATAAAAGTGTCTTATCTTTTTGTTACTGCTGTGAGCTTGTCGCAAAATCATGGGAACTGATCTTTTAGGAGACATTCCTTAGGAGAAAGTCTCAGTAACGTTATGCTTCTGGTTAATATTTGGGTAAATCTCAAACTAAAAAAGAATAGAAAATTACATAGATATCTTATCTTTTTGATACAAATTACGGCTGTGAGCTTGTCGTAAAATCGTATGTTTTATAGGGAACATGAACTGATCTTTTCTTTTGCGAATTAGTGGATGAATGAAAAGTAGGATAATTATGTTTTGAACTGAAGTGAACTAATGAATGAATGTTGAATACTATGGAACAAGTCGTGACAGTGAATTCGTGAACATTCTTTTGGTAGTGTTGAGCTTGTTAGTGCTCCATCTTCCACCTCTGTGCTGTGTGGATTCATATTCATTGCCCCCCCCCCCTTTTTTTTTCGTTGCCATTGTAATTGATGACATCATTAATCATCCATGCAACCTAGCATAAAGTTAATTAGATTTTAGAAATAACTTCCCTTCATGTTTCGTCATTAGATGTAAAACTTTTTTTTTTTTTTTTTTTTTTTTTTTTTTTTTTTGCAATTGACGATGATGACGAGGAAACCTGGGGACTATCCAAAATAATCTCCTTGTGATTATGATACCGTGTAGGGTTAGTTTTGTATCAATAATGTTGATTTTAGATAATGCTAGGGTTGCTTTTTTCACTGTCTATCTGGATAATCTCTAAAGAATCCTTTTTCTATGTGTCTAGTTTAGAAGAGGTAAAATTTACAGGTGAGATCAGTTCAAAAGGATTGAAGTTTTTCAGCCTAAAGCCGTGATTCTCAACTTACCCCACCGGTGGGACATGGGAATATTTTGGTGGTTATGGGCAGGACGTACACCCTTCGACTGACAATATTCTAGAGCCTTGATTAAAAAAAAAAAAAAAAAAAAAAAAAAAAAAAAAAAAATTGTGTGACGTCACATTCACATACATTTAAAGAGCCAAACAGATACATGATAGTATTGCAACGACGTCATGCGATGTATGAAAGGTGTTGTGTACAGAGAACTTTAGGCATTGTTAGACAATTTAGGCATTGAAATTGGGTCTTTCAGGCACGGGATACCTCCCCCCCCCCCCGACCCCATACCATACCTACTATAACTAAAAAAGACGAAATAAAATTCACATGCTGACCAATGGTCTGCATGTACCGTTGCGCAATACCAATATCCTTATTCACTGCCTTCGGCTGGGAGTGCAATGCGTAGCTGAGGGCCAATCATCTGACGCTTCCCGTGTTTTATTTTATGACTATCATTTTATTGACTTGAATAAGATTCATTCTATTGATATTATAATCTGTCGGCTGTACCATGAAAGCTTTTCGATAATTCCTAACCATTTCATATACTGATTTGCGGTCCAAACAATTTTCATATGTTTCAAATATGAAATTTTGTCAGCTCCAACTGAGTCCAACTCCGTCTAGAAAACACCATTTCTGAATGACCCAATTTTGCTTAAAATTTGTTTAAAACAAATTTAAGTCATCCTAAAGATAAAAAAAAATATGGGAATCAAGTTTTTGCTGAAAAAGACCCGCATATGCAGTTATTGGTTCTAGCGGGTGATAATTTCTTAGGAAAAGAATCGTTGCAAACAAATCGACAAAAAAAGGCCAAAAACAGATGGGGTAACAGTTTAAGAAGGTGTTACTTTCCTTTGAAAGCATTGTTGTCTTTGGTGATAAACGAATTGTTTGTTTTTGAAATTTTATGTGCCAGAGGTGTTGCAACATTTAGTCTATTAGTTTTGCAAATGTATTTTTCTTTTCTTATTTTACTTCAAATTTTTTCTCTATAAACTATTCTTATATAACTTTTTTTCTTCTTTTTTTTCTAAAACCATACTTAAGATAGTCGCAAAATTACGCCATTTGTAACTGTAAATTTGATTTTCAGGGATGATACGTTTGTTTAAAAAAATAGTTTCCGGGCCTCAAAGGGACTTCTCTAATTATATTGGATGGAGTCCGTACCACCGCAGTTTAGATAACCGCGATATGATCGAGGTTGTTTTGTTCATTTGCTTTAAGTGGTTATACGTATTGTTTGTTAAACTTGTTGGTTTTGAATTTTGCGTACACTTAATCACACGATGAGATTATTTCAGAAACCTAATTTTTCAAATACAAAAACAAAGAAAATAGGACAAAGTAAAATATTTATGTACATAATATAAATTCATAGATAGGGATATAAAATTGTCCTGGTCTTAAGTAGCAGAATTCTTTTACTCAAGAAACCAGTTTATACTAGAAAATTAGTTTATTATTAAACATAAATAAACTTGAGTTGCAAGAGAAACTAACAAGTACACTGAGCTCGGCGGGTAAAAGGGCTTACAATGTTGGGGTTGCGGGTTGTCTGAAAGGGGGAGGGGGAGAAACAAAATGCGTATGAAATATCAAGGTGTTTAAAAAATATAAATATGGTTACTTGAATTAACCAAGTAGCGAAAAACAAATTTCTAACCCAAAACATTTGATTTACTTACAGGTGCATGATTGAACATATGTCAATCTCCTAGATCACGTGATCCTACGTCTGAATCCGAGTACCAGCCACTGAAGGGTATAGCACTGAATTCTAAACCACCACAGTCTAACTTCAAGCAGTGCACTCCCGGGAGGGCAAACCACTTGTAGCCAAGACCACTGAATTTTTCATATCTGAAATAATGAGCATGTTTAAAAGAATACCATAATTTAAATTCATACATTTTATTGAGCTTCAAAATTCGAGAGTATAAAGAAAAATTTATTTGCATAAAATACCACTAGAGGACGACTCGAAAAAAGATACCAAGTTAATGGCTTTTTAAGCTTCCTTCAGGTGAATACGCGTAAAACATTGCATAACAAAATTAAATTTTCACGAGGGGGGCCTCAGGATTTTATAAATGCCTAGGTGGGACATAGCCCAAAATCGGTTAGGAATCACTGGCCTAAACCTATTGATAAGTTTAAACCGTTTTGGTATTTTGATGGGAAGATCAAATGAGGATGTGATTTAATTTTCACTTTGATGATTTTAGCTATGCTGATAACTTATCAGCAAATTATACTTAAAAGGGTTTTAAGACAAAATTTGACAAGCATTATTTAGCCCTTAATTAGTGTGTGAAATAAAAAGGTTAGCTTAGTGTTTAGTATATTATATTGTCCTTCTTTAGCACCCAACATAATATTAAACATAAAGTTTGGAAGTTTCAAACTTTTCACTAAGTTATTTTCAAAAAAAAATCTTACCGTCAATTGAACTAAAAAAAAACTCCTTGCTACCCTAGCTAGCCACATGGCTCACCCACATTTTAGCATCAACCTGAATAATGGATCGACATGTAACTACATGATTTTGAGCAAAGTTACACATATCTATGAACAAACAAAAATGTTTTTATTTTATTTATTTTTTTAGGAGACCAACAGGGTGTAATTGGACGTGCCAATACTAATCTTGTAGATTTAAACAGAAATTTTCCGGATCAATATGACGGTATTGTTCCAAACAATGTAAGTAACTTTTTCTATCTTTCTTTCTTTCTTTATCTTTCCCTCTATTTCTTTCTCTCCCTCTATTTCTCTTTCTTACTCTCTCTTTCTCTTTCTTACTCTCTTTTTATTACTCTCTCTTTCTCCTTCACTCTTTCTTTGTCTGTCTTTCTCTCTTTCCTTCTCTCTGTTACCCTCACTCCCTGTCTCTCTTTTGTATTCCACTTTTTCCTTTTATTAATGTTTTTCTTCTTCCAATCCCTATGGGGATTTAACTTTTGGATTTTTTTTTTCTTTTTGCTAAGTTTAGCAAGGGATTCCACTGCAACTCATTTATTTTTTAGGTAGTCTTAGGTAGAAACCTACATCCAGCATCAGAATTTGATTTAGATGAATCCGAGTTATTGCCTTTATTTGATATTTTTGTTTTAGTGATTCATATGTCTTAAAGGGTAGAACATGGAATCTACTTCTGTACTTCGTTACGGGTAGAGTTTACTGAAAATCTTTTAAGAAGAAGTAACTTTCTTTTGCCGTTACCAAGAAATCTGAAAATTTAACAAGTCTGTTCTATATTAAATTAAACTGAGCCGTACCGATTTTCTAGTACATAGTTTATTTTGTTTTATGAATGGCTTGTTTCTATTTATGACAACGGAATGTCGAATTTTTCTGTTTATTATTTGAAGTAGAGAACTGAGGAATGCTTTGCCATGTCTATCATGTCTTTAAAGACTAAAATTGCCGTTTACTGTCTCATAAAGTACAAAATAGTTGTCTAATTCCCCCTCCCCCTTCCAATTTAGAGTAAAAAGCTCCATTTCTCTCCTTTGCTAGTAAAATTTCATTTTGAATTTGGCTCGGTAAGGACTTCAGTTTTATGGTCAGACAGATTGATTTTGTTTCATTATTGTGTAATAAAGAATTCAGAATCCAGCATCTTTTTGGTATTTATTATTCGCATTTTAAGTTGTAATAAGAGGATGTGTTTTGGTTGAGCTTAAATGACAAGACCATATTTTAACGCCGGAATATTACTCTTAATGCCAGCTCATTGCTGCACTAAGACGTCCAAGGCCAATGCAGTTGCGCGAGTTCTACTTTCACCTATCCTTCTTAGAACGTCATTGCTCCCTCTCATTCAAGGACGTTCTGCTTTTTGCCGGGCTCGAGCTGGAATGCCAAAAAAGAACACACCATCGATCATTTTTAAAAAGTGATTAGCCATCTTAAGTATTCCTTCATTATAGTCCGAGACAGTGGAGTCGAACCAAATTTTTTTGCACCCTATTATTTGATATGCAATCGGGGGACGCTCTGCTACGAAACATTCTTAAATATTTCCTTTTAATAACATCTGGCAAATATTCCGCGTCTTTTTAAGCATCCATATTTAAGAGCTACAATTGATAACTGTAATAATCGTGCTACAGTTTTAGTATCCTAATCTTAGTTCTTAGACTTATCTCTCCTGTTTTTTCACTTAGTGCTCTGCAAAATAATTCTCCCTCCGTCTTCGCTAAGCTACTATTTACGCCTTCATTGTATCCAGCATTCTTTTGCTACTAATTCTATCAAATTATGTGAAGCTATCGACTCAGTCAATTTTTAGGTACCAAATAATGCCTTTTCGTCCTTGTGGGCTCCTGAATTAAGCGATTTAGTCTCCTAAACTGAAATTCAACAAATTTTTAGAAGTTTGAAAAACCCTTGGGGCTATTTAACGAAATTACTTCACAGTTATTGTTTAGTTTAAAGTTGCAATTTTTGAAATTCTAGTATTGTAATTTTTTTCCTTATAAAAGTGTGTAAGATTCCTTGGAGTGGCACTCTATGGTGTATTTAGCATTAAAAAAAGACGGTCAGACGTCTTTAGAAAAGAAGAATTGTAATCTCACGAACAAGAAATAATTCACTTAATGTTTATCAAATATTGATCAATTTGAGTTTGCGTAAAAACGGTATGACCTTTTTGAAATGTTAGCTTAACTGAGAATATCTAGAATAAGTTATTACCGAAATTGTTGGTATCGTAAATCTTGCTTTGAAGAAAAATAAATATTGAAAAAGGTGCCATAATTGCTATTTCTAGAAGAAAATGGAAACGAGGAGAAAATACAAAGGATATTTTGGCTGTCATAAGATGAACTAAAATAGGTACTTGTATGATAAGCCCCCTGCATCTTAAGTCGTTCATGCATTGATGGACTATAAACCGGTTTCTTTTGCTAGTTTTTTTTTCAACTTAGCGCGAGAAAACACAATGAGAAGTGACAGAATGGATGGAAAATATTTAATTTGGGATATATATTTGTACATTAAGGCGGGGGAGGGGGGGTAAAGTATTTGGACAGTGTGAAGTCAGAAAATAATTCTTACTTCATAATATCACAATAATTGTAGCTAACGCATTTTGCATGCAGGGTCGCTGTACTTTACCCCCCCATCCCCCACCTAATGTACAAATATATAGCCAAATTTGTTAAAGTAATATATTTTTATCATACTTAGGTATATTTAATTAGAATTAACCTAACTTCACTCTTTGAGTTGCAGGGGGTATATCATACAAGTACCCTAAAATGCACCTACTAGTTTTAGAAGCCAATTTATATGGTAGTATTCCTGCTAAAAAAATATTATGTAATTTTTCTTTTTACAGAAAGAAATAAAGACTGGAGCCAGACGCTTTAGCCGTTATGAAACAAACTAAAATCTATCCATTAGTTTTGCAATCCAATTTATGCAGTGGTAATGTTGTTACAAAATAAGGATGATGTAATTTTGTTTGAAGAAAAATAAAAACTGGAGTAAGACACTCTACCTGTGACGGAATCGGCTAAAATATATCCATTAGTTTTATAATTCAATGTGTACGGTCATTTGTTGCTGCATAAAATGAGATGATGTAGTTTCTGTTTTGTAAAAAAAAAAAAAAAAAAAAAAAAAAAAAAAAAAAAAAAAAAAATGGGGTCAGACACCTCAGACATGAAATTGCCAAAATGTGTCCATTAGTTCTGCATGCCAAAGACATTGGGGTAACATTGTCTGGATAAAAAATGGTGTAATTTTCCATTTTTCAGGAACAAGTAAAAACAGTGGCCAGACACATTTGCTTTTATGAAAGGGCTCAGAACATATCCATTAATATCCAAAATTTACACATTGGTAATATTGTAAATAAAACGATATAAATTTAATCTATAATAAAAAACTGATATAAATAAAAATCGATACAAATAAAACGATATAAATAAAATCTGAATTAGACACTTAACGCGTCATGAAATCGGCTAAAATATATGAAGTAGCTTAATATGCCATTTGCACTCTTGAGATTTTTTTTTTTTTTGCCAAAAAATGATGTAAGCTCTCTTTTCACAGGAAAATAAAAAGCAGGAGCCAGAGACTTTGGCTGTCATGAAATGGATCAAAGAGTATCCCTTTGTTTTATCAGCTAATTTACATGGGGGCAGTATTGTTGCCAATTATCCATTCGATGACAGGCCTGATGGTAGACAAGGCTATTCAAAGTCACCAGATGATGCTGTTTTCCGCCATCTTGCTTCTGTTTATTCTCAGGTAGTGCCATACTTCATTCTTGTTTATTGAATGAAAAACAACCGTTTTGTTATGAAAGAAAAGTTAAGTTATATGTTAGCATGGAAGTGAGGTTAAGAGACTTTATTTATTTAATTTTTATGTTTACTAACCAATAGCAATTAGACATCATCTAACAGGCACTAAAAAACAATAAATAAAAAAATAAAAAATGCTGGTCTTTCTGTCTTTTATTGCTGGCATACTTTTACCATTTTAAGCCTTGCGTTAGTTTTTCTGCTGCCGAATAGTAGCGTTCTTATATCTATGCATTAGCTTATGAATTTGGGACCTCTACCTCTAAAGATTTCAAATCGGGTACTGTTCCTCAAGAGCGTAAGAGTCCAGTAAAATACGGTTATAGCATATACGGTTATAGCATATGACTTGATCGTCTACCCATTTTGCCAAAGCAAACAGATATTTATTAAAATTTTTGGGGATATTCCGATGGCTCCAAGAAACCAGCGCTCTTATTTCTTACAGCTATCACGATTTTTTTCACCCTAAGCCATTTTCTACTTCCATTGCTTAGAAATCGGACTTAAAATAAATCATATTTAACACCATTAAAATTATCTTGATCAGATAATTGATGTAGTAAATACTTTATTAATAGAATCAAGTGTGCCTCTGTTTGAATTTTTATCCGTTTCTTCAATGATTAAACGGCTAGACAATTCAAGCTAGAAACGTAAAAATTCATATAGAGCGATCGAACAGCAATGAGAATAATTGTCAACACTGAAATTTTCTTTAAGATAAAATTTATCTGAATTTTTACTAGGTTGGTAAATTTTCTACAATATCATTATAAAATTCAGTTTTTGCAATCCCAATTGGTTGAAACTGACCCAACATGGCGGCAACGTTTTACGGTACTTACATCAACTGCAATTTGGTGTTGCATAGCTGATTGTTGTGCCAAAATCTGTTGCTGCTGATTTTGCGCCTGTTGTTGCTGATTTTGAACCTGTTGTTGTTGATTTTGAACCTGTTGTTGCTGGTTTTGAATCTGATGTTGTTGATTTTGAACCTGTTGTTGCTTATTTTGCACCTGTTGTGGTTGATTTTGAACCTGTTGTTGCTGGTTTTGAGCCTGATGTTGTTGATTTTGAACCTGTTGTTGCTTGTTTTGTACCTGTTGTGGTTGATTTTGCGCCAGTTGTTGCTGATTTTGAGCTTGTTGTTGCTGGAAATTCACATGTTGGTGGGCAGCATTCTGATGCGTATTTAGTGGCAACTGAACCTGTTGTACAACTTTCTGCTGCAAAACGGTCGGTTATTGCTGTTGTTGCGGAAGTGAAACGCGAATGACCTGATTTTCCTGATTATTGACTACCTGACGTAAGACTTGCTGAGATATCGACATACGTTGCACCTGAATAAGAAGAAAACGATGACCTGAAATTCAGCTAATATTAGCATATATTTAGCATATATAAAACGAACATAGATTATTCTGTATAACAGGAGGATTACTCCTCCAAAACACTTTGCTCTTGAAGTTAATGTTTGAATTTTGACACAATTCCTTAGGAATGACTCTTGAAACAGAAGGATCGATCAACTAGAACAATAAGAAGCTTTTTTTAAAGTACTAAAAAACTTTAGTTTAAAGAGGGAGGTGTTTTTGAGGAGTAACCCTCCTCATATACTTTGTAATTTCTTTTCTGTAAATTAAATAAAAAAAGAAACAAGTTATTTCAACTGAAAATAAGGAGCAAATTTTTTTCTAAAGTAACGAAGAAACTAATAATAAATTTACACCTTTTAAATAGGAATTGAGCTAAAGCACAATTCCCATCCTTAACTGTATGGTATGAAAAAATCAAAACGCATTTATAATTGTAATCCTTTTGATTAACCCCTGTAATGTTTGCCTATTTGGCGCTGCCATCAAACTGCCTTTTCAAGCAGTAGATTAAAATTTTAGAAAATCTCTTGGCGGTGGTGTTGTTCTCTTGCGAGTTCTTATGAAATTTTTATTACCCTTTTACATTTTTAAAAGATAAACAAAAAGCCAGCAGAAACCACTGGCTACGCACTAGGTATTTTCTAAATAGAGTACGAACACATGCTTACTATTATTACAAAATAACTATTTTTAGTTCTATTACTGTTCAGATGTATTTTAGAATTAAGCTGTAATAATTTTTGTATCTTTAAAATATATAATCATTAAATTTTTTACTTTTTTGTTATCATACATGACACATTTTTTTGTTTTTAGTGGAGATGCTGATATGCAATATACCGGTGAAATAGAAATAATTTAAAACTCAACTGGAAGACTTCAGCCCTCCATATAAAATTTGAAGAAAGTCACATTTTTACATGAGTAGCACTGATGTATACTTTTTGAACACCCTAGAGAGTTGTTTAAGAACTCATTTGAAAATAAATTATTATTTCTATTTTTTTTTTTTTTTTTTTTTTTTTTTTTTTTTTTTTTTTAATATAAATTCGCCTTGATACCATTACAGCAAAATGTGTTTTTCATAAAAACTACATGTTTTAATGTTATGTCCGTATTAACCTTCAAAAATGGCTGCTGTTCAAAACGAAAAATACACAATTGATCACCATGGTTTAACATGAGTAACCAGAGTTTTTCAGCCACCCCCCCCCCCTTAAAAAAACGAAAAAATATTATATTTAGCCTTTGCATCCCTTGGAGTCTCCTCTTTTTCGACAGTTATCCCTGTTTTAGCTAGCCCATAGTAACGGAAAATTTAAAAAAGGCCTGCTTTGTGGGTTTTCTTATTGTCCTCGCTTCGCTTGGTCAGAATCGTAGCTAGCTCAAGGGTTCAGCCCTGGCAATTGGATTGTGCCATTTTGACGGAAATTTTTCACGATTTACCTAATAGCAACAACTGCCGCAACTAAATTATGCCAATTTTTTCAACATCAATAAATTACAAGGTGGACGGATTACAAATTATCCAATGCACTTACAAAAAAAGGAACAAAAGAACTCGTAAAACTTGAAACGTTAATTTTGAATATTTACACTTTCACTGCAGGACAAAGTGAAAAGTTTGAGTAGCGCACAATTACAGAGAGGGGTTACTGAGATGCTTCCCTAACTTTCTAACCTTCCATACCCCCAAAGACTCTCCAGACTTCAAATCTCCCCCTCCAAATAATCAATACTTGCAAGATTATTAGGATTTTTTTAGGATTTTTAGCCGTTATCAAGCAACACGACAACTTCAACATAAAATTTATCCCATTAAAAAAAAAAAATAGAAAATTGACCAGCACTTATTTTGATTTTAAATGGTTGCTGCAGTGTGGAATAGCCTACCATCAGAAGTGATAAAATCACCTAATATGCAAGTATTTAAGTACAGGTTAGTCAGTATATCATTCTGTATAAATTAATTTATTACCTGGTAGGCTTTCAAATATGTCTGTGTGTTTGTTTTTTTTTATTGAGTTGGCTTTACCTTATTTAATTTTTTTAGTTTTGTGATCATTGCAGTAAGAGTACTTTATCTCTATGAATAAATAAATTAATAATAGGGCTTTCGATGAATCATTTCAATCGCTACAATCCTAATTGGGTAGACGTCTACTTTTTGCCATATGGCTGGCTCCTCTGTATCTCAGGGGCCAAGTTGAATCCTCTACTAAATCTGCTATACAGTTTTTCGTTTGGCTGGGCTTCAACTGAGATTCCAAAATCAGTTATTTTGTTATTTCCGTTTATATCCAAGATTGTAATGCTCGTTATAATGTCTCGGTGAATGATATTCCTACTGTTTTGGAAAATGGATATCATTGAAGACATTCAAAAGAGTCTGTTGGCTGCTCTTTTTGCAGCCATTTAGAAAAATAAACTATATTTTCTCTCAATTTATTTTTAATGATGAGTCTTTTTAAGCAAGGAGAGGGATTGTCCAGCCTTTGTTCTCCAACCCCCCCCTCTCCCCAACTCTCAGTAGCTTTTTGACAGATTCTTCATAAAAATGGATAGATGGATTTTCAGAAACATTGAATGTGCTCTTATAGTTTAAACCTTAGTACCTTACAGACGGGCCTGACTGATCATTTTGTGTTCTAAGCACTAATGGCTTTGTCTAAAGAATGCTAAATTTATCACAGTTCTCACCTCTCGTCTGTTTACTCCTGTGACAAAGATTTGGGGAAAGTAGTCTGAGTTGTTGTCCAAGGCACCGGAAAAGATTTTGTCCGTTGATGCAGTAGCATATATGCTCAAAGAGACTAACATTGACATGATGGATCTAGTTTTCGAGATAAATGCACCGTTAAACGGTTTGGCTACAAGGAATGTCTGTTTTGTATATTTTTCTTTTGTGCTGGACTTGTATTAGCGCACTGAATTAAATGCTAGAAAGCATAGGAAAATTTGGGCATGAGGGACGTATACCCAAAGCCCCCCTCCCCCTCCTCTGCATGCATGTCTTGTTTCTTGCCATTCTTAGAAAAGTGAGGGATTAGTCCCGTTTAGCCTTATCTTTTAAATTGGTCAGTACACTCAACTTTATTGTCAAGAATTTATTTGACCTATCTTTGATCGTTTCAGAATCATCCTATAATGCATAAAGGCAACCCCTGTGACGGTTTTTTCCTTGGAGAAAAATTCCAAGATGGTATCACAAACGGTGCTGAATGGTATAGCGTTAGTGGTGGAATGCAAGACTGGAACTATCTTCATAGCAACACGTTCGAGATTACTGTAGAAATTAGTTGTAACAAATTCCCTTATGAGATGGATCTTGAACGATACTGGAATGAAAACAAAGAGGCATTGCTAGCTTTTATTGAACAGGTATTTATTTTATTTCAGTTTTTGTTTCTTTTGTTCTGTTTGACTTTTTAAATAGATTGATGAATTAGCTAAAAGGATAGAACGTGTGCAAGAGTAGATTTTAAAATTAGTGTTAAGAAGACTAAGTCGCCTAGACTCGGAATAAGGGAAGATGAAGAGGTGATGGTGGGTAACGAGAACATGAATCAAGAAGATCTTCACTTTGCAGGCTTGTTTTATTAGCAAAGATAGTCGATGTGTTGAAGATTTTAACAGCAGAATATCCAAGACCCAGCTCGTTTTTTTTCACAGTTGAAGAAAGTTTCGAAAAACAGGAAGATAAATCTGCGAACCAAGAATAGGATATTGGAAGCTAAAGTTATGACAGTGATCATTTATTGTTCTGAAACGAGGCACTTCGGAAGAAGGAGGAGAGTTTGTTAGAAGTTTTCCAGTGGAATTGATCTACGGATTATTTTGGGTACCAGTTTGACTGACTGTATTTCAAACTGTAATCTGAAAAAATGTAATCTGTAAAATGAAAAATGTGGTTCTATCCCACTTTCTAAAGTTATAATGCGAGAAAGATTGAGGTGGCTAGGACACGTTTCTTGGAAAAAGGATGGCAAGATTGCCAAAGATCGTTCTTTTCGGCCATCCATCTAGGGCCAAACGAAAAGCCGATCGTCCCGAATGGGGACGGCCTGCCTTTGAGATGGACGAACTTAATTGGAACTTCTTAGGGGGGGGGGGTCTAAAAAGGGAAGCTTCGAATACATTGAGATGGAGCAGGAGCGTGCTCAGCTTTATTGGCCTCGAGCGGTTTTTTGCTGAACTGAGTTATTAGTAGTAGTAGTATTTATGAAGAACTTTGTTTTTCTTTTATTAAGCTGCATGTCATACTATCTTTGGGACAGAACATTGATTTGACGGTAAGTTCCGTTATGATATGGACCTTGAACGATAAAAATAAGGTAAGGTGGACGCATTAGTTCTACCCAACTTGAAATGTAATTTTCTTCAATTTATACGATGGGGGGATGAAGACCTCCTGCCAAAGGTTTTTGACCATGGTGATTCTGTTGGCATACTTTATATATCAAACCTGCCACAATTTTGATTGTATTTCAAGCTCTTTTTGAAAATAACGTAAATTTGTTTGTCAGTTCTTTAGAATACAGGGTAGAAAAGTATTTCCATGCCTTTTTTTCACTTAAAATCGGATCCTTTCATTTGAGTGCATAGGTACATATAATCTAAAAGTTTAAAGGGTCAGAAGATTTTCTGAGAACTTGTGGGTTAGGTGGAAAAAAAAAAATTATAAACAATCCCAAAATGTCCGTATTTTATTACATCTTAATCCGGTTTCTTGAATTATCTTTTGGTACTCTCGCACGATCTATAACCTCTCCAATAGGTCTGAGAAAGAAATATAATTTTACAAACTAACGGTGCATTGTAATCCACTCCTTTTTATTTACATTAGATTCTTGCATTGTATTTAAGAGGGGAGATGAACTGTTATGTTTCAATTCTCACCTCGGGTCATTCCTGGAATTATGATAACAGAAATGAATGGTACGTTTGTGGTACTAAGTCTCGAAATCTAGATTTGTTTCTTCTCCAACAGGGTATTGCATTTCAAAACACTAAAATTCAAAGGAATTACATTATTCATTAAAATACAAAACCCTGCTGATTAAATATAGTATGCTTTTACGAAATTGTAGCCACGATAAATAAGAAAAATTAAAAAGGACGAAAGTATTCATCGGAGGGATAAAAAGTGTTTAAATCAGTTCCCAATTTTAAATTTTTGATTGATTAAAAGATTTATAAAGAAAGAAGGAAAATCCCCAAAGGAAAATACTACACAAGCAGTGATAATAATTACTGTAATTTTCTTATAAACCCGCTTAAAAAAATATCCTGTTAGAAAAAACCACAGCACTGAAATAAAAATTAGACTCAAATAACATCTTAAAATACAACAAAAAGTATATTATAACGGGACATGTTAATATCGTATTAATATCGCAAATATCGTCAAGCCTCAAAAAAAGTTAATAGCATGTCGAAGGACACCTACTGGTGCTTATCCATCGACCGTTTCCCTAAATCAGGGATGAACATAACAGGGTTGTCAGCGTAGTATCCATAACAAATGCGTTTAATGGGGAAATGTAGTAGACATTTGGTAGTGCAACTACTGAGAATAACGAGCTAAAGTGTGTTTTTTAAATTTAAACTTAGACTACCAGTTTCGTTTGGCTTATCCGTTGACCGGAAATAGCGTTATTAACCCAGAGAAGCCTTGAGGTTCTCAAATGGTAGACGTCGGTAACACCTAGATACTGGGGTTCCGGTCCGGTAGAAACCTTCTCTTGCTTAATTTTAACCAGTAAGAAGTGTGGAGTGAATTTTGTGAAGTGTAAGAAGTGGGTGAAGTTTTACTTCATAAGGACGGTTTAAAAACAAGAAAGCCGGTTTTTACCTAGTTAACACCCAGACTGATATTTTTGTAACTCCGAGTAGAAGATTAATATTGGCCTGTAGGGCAAAGAGTGTGGTTCCGATCATGAGTACATCGTCGGCATAATACAGTAGGCTCAAGTCCATACTATCCACGGAAAAATAACGAAGAACGGATAAATGTCGAATTTCACTAAATGTTAACCTGTTGAACAATATCGAACTAAGACTGAACCTTCCCGCAGTCCGCCATATAGCCTAACTACAGATCAAAGTAAACTGTCAGGTACTTTAACGCAAACATAGCTATTTTAATACCAAAACCATAATATTACAGCAATATTAGTGTTAATACCTTGATCCAGCAAAATCCCAATAGCTTATGAGTAAATCACCGAACAAAAGTGGTGGGTACGCCACCGAATAGCACAGATGTTTGTGCTACTGGGCTTTAGCTGTAATGCGCGTAAAAAGACAATGTACAAAAACACAACCCAAATGACGACGAAAACCGAATTGTCTGTTATTAATATGACGCCTCTTAGTGTGTTCAAACAGTAACATACTTTCTAAAACCTTTCTTTATATGCTAGATACTGTGAATGGTCTGTAACTAGAAAAAAGTCTGCTATTCTTCCCTTTTTTCAAAATTTTCGAAACTATAACAAGGCAAAACGATTTCGGACTGTACAGTTGGAATATCAAAGTAAGACTATCAACTAACAGACCGGAGCCATTCCAATGATGTTCTGCCACAATTCCATCAATACTTGGCACTTTTCCTCTTTTTAATTTTGATATAGCCGATGAAACATCCTTGAAGGTAATTACCGAATAGCTCTATTGTCTTATCTTATGTTGAGTTTTCAAACGGCTCACGAGTTCAAGGTTTGTTTTGGCCATGAACTCAGGGTGCTTAACTTTAGTCACATCACTGTAGTGCCTAACCCATTTTCCTTCTGGAATATTACTGGAAGGGTTCGGAGGAGGGCTAGACTGCTTGAAGGATTACCACATGGAGTTGGGGCTGATTTTAGTTTCATTCACTACCTTATTATGCGACTTCCAATGGGATACTGGACAAAAGCATTTCCGCGTGTGTTAATTTTGGCCAATAGCTAGTCACTGATGGGCAAGTCCCACCTGTCGATACAAACCTCAAATCATGAGATATCATTGATGCTTGAACTAAACCTCAAAGTTTAAATGCATTATGTAGTAACTCGAAGCATTAACAGATGTGTTATTATGACTGGAAATTGAAACAACCTGATGTATTATTTTAAGCCATTTATTAGCTTTAATAGGTATATATCCACTAGCGTGAAGTGACCGGAATAACTCAGAAACAGTGTAATGTTCCCAAAGGCGTCAATTGGGCGAGAGGGATGGGCCTGTGTCCCCTTATCCTATATTTTGTCCCCCTTACCTGACTTTCAAGAGCACCTTTTTGGGGTAGTTTCATTGAAAAATGCCCTTTTTGGTGTTTTCATTGAAAAAATTAAAAAAATAAACATCTTTGCCCCCTTTCTACATAGTGAAAAATACATCCCCCCTGTTTTTTGTGAATTGACGCTATTAAGTGTTCCCATGGTTATTAATGAAATGGAATGGAATGGACATGATATGTTTAAAAGAGGCAGCATCACAGAAATAATTTATATTATTCTTGGATGATTTAAAATAGCATAACACTTTTTTTTTTTTTTTTTTTTTTTTTTTTTTTTTTGTCTGTTTTCTTCAAGAACGAGACAGTTTACGTGATTTTTAAACAGGATGGAAACATAGTCAACTAGACCTTTTTTTCGATTAAAAAAAAGGTCAACAGTTTTTAGGAGGATAGCCAAATTCCAGAGTTGATAACTTACCATTGGAAAGCGTATGAAACGCTTGCCGTTTGTTAAGAAAAAAGATTGAATCAGGAGAAGTGAAGTTAGATAAGAATCCAGATATTCATTTATCGTCAAACTAAAGCTGTTATATTGTATAGACTGAAATTTTTTTATGTATTTTTTTATAGGTTCATATGGGCGTTTCTGGATTTGTGCTGGACGAAAACAACAACTCTATTCCAAATGCAACAATACGAGTCAAAGGGATAAACCATGATATAGTTTCTGCTTCTGGTGGCGACTATTGGAGGTTATTAATTCCTGGTGATTATGAAGTGACTGTCTTGGCAGATGGGTATGTATTTTTATGGTACCTGTGAATCCATACCCCAAGGTCACACATTTCTAATTTAGATTTCAGCGCCCCACTGGCGACTACAAAAAGAAGAAGCAGGAATTAAAAAAAAGGAGGAGCATCGATATTCCCCATGCAAAGAAATGAATTTCCTTGTTGCTCAAAGTGGGGGACTGTAATTCGCCTAATTGGTATTTTTGGCTATAGTAATTCCAACGGTGCAGTTTACGTTTCTATCTGACACCTTTATTGTGGGGTTTCAGGTTATTTTGTAAAATTCTCATAAATTTGTTTTTACAGCCAACTTTTATCATTGAAATTAATCGAAATAATAGTTACCACTCCTGAATCAGGTTCAAATGGTGTTTCTTCCTCACTTGACAGTTTTTTTTGTTTTTTTTTTGCGTTTTTAAATTTTCAAGTATTATTGTCTAGAGTTCGTTTTTTGCTAGGTTGCCCAGGGGCAACCATGGTATCGTTAAATTTCCAAAAATGCTTTGGGAAAGAGATCCCTTAAGGCAGTGGTTTCAAAACTTTTTTATCACAGCTCCAAAAAAATATTTCTTCAGCTGGCACCTCCTTTTCATTTTAGAAAATAATACAAACACATAAGTTTTTGGTAAAAGACCATATATATCAAGACAAACTTAATTTATTAAGAGAAGACGAAAAACAATCTTATATTATTATCTTTCAGTGAAATGGGTTGTGCTTGCCTATTAGCGCAAAGTTTATAAAATATTGATGCCAATGATGAAATAGCTAAAAAAAAAAAAAAAAAAAAAATAAAAATAAAAAAAAAAAAAAAAAAAAATGATGAAATAACTATTTGAAGCTCCTTTTCTACTGCCACATGAACACGAAATTTCGATTTCATTTCAGCTAATGCTCAAAAAATGTTTCGCTTAAGTGAGATGTGGCGAACAATTGCACCATTTTTAAAGCTTCATTTGTCAAAATATAATACTCAGTTTTAATATCTTGCCAAAATTGTATTAGAAATACATCTGAAATTTCTGTTTTTAAGAAGTATCACAAGATAATTCGATCAAGTTTTTTTTCTCATTACTTGGTGATTCAAATTCGTCAAATTTTCGTCGATAAACAGATTCTGTATCCACACATACACTGTAAAATTAATTCAAGAAATCATCCAAGTATTCAACAAATAGATTTGGGCGCATAAATTTAAACGTTGAAATGTGTCCACCTTATTCTTTTCCAAATTCGTCTTCCATAGCTCCAATTTTTTGTGAATGCTTTCGATTTATCTGTTCGAATCAACAGATGCATTTATGGCGTTGATTCTTCAAAACACTTATTTTTCCAAAAATTTCGACCAAAGATATAACTTTAATAATAAAATTGCATCCCTAAATATGGTATTTGGGTCTTCATTGTGATTTTTTTGGAGGTAAATCGCAATTTGTGTCTTTGAGTTCATGTACCCTCTGTTAATAATCTGTCCTAACAAACCTGATAAAAATGATATTTATTTCGCAGTTGTTGAAAAATTAAGTGAAATATTATTGCTTTCAAGATCCAAAATACATTTTATTCAGTTCCGGGGGAGGGGGTAGTATTTTTTTTACAGTTAAAGTGTGGGTCATATTATGGTCACACAAAAACATAATTTCGTAAGTATCACATGTTTTTCTGAACACATTTTTTATTATTCCAAAATTTCAAACTTTTCGAAAAATATGTAGTCATCATCTGAGGTCATATTAAAAAGGTGTCTCAGTGCAACTAAATAACAGGACCCATAAAATGTACAAATATTATTCCTAAAAGTTATGGTTTAGTGTTTAAAAGTATTTGTTTTTTATTTACCTATTACTATAAAACAATATTTTACTCACAAAAGTTAAAAAAAAAACTATTTCCATTGTAATTCTTTGTTATCAAGAAATATCTCCGGCGAGGGGGATAAACGACTCCGAGACTTTTCCGGACGAAACGTTGATTTTATTCATTATGCTAGACTTAATATTATGTTAATAAAAACAGAGTTTGCATCATTTTCTTGGTAAATAGAATTTTATTTTTCATAACTTAAAATCGATTATTAAGTGTCTTAAAATACTTGGCGTTACTGTGTGATTGTAATTTCATTATTTTTATTTTTTCATTGTAATTCTACCTAAATTGCGCCTCCCCCTAGACTAATCCGCATGTCGCAGCTTCGAAAAAACTTCTAAAAGACAGATCGATTAAACTTTTGCTTGGTATTAACTTCTGTGGATATTGTTACCTCACCTTGTAATTATTTACAGAAAATTCATCTTTTTTGGCTTGCTTGGCCTGTGCAGACTAGGTTAGGATTTTTTTTTTTTGCCTTTTTTTATGAGAAAGTATAGATTAGTCCATATCAATTAAGGTTATGATAATGAACAAACAACCTAATTTATTTTATTACCGCTTTTTTCTTTGTAGTCATCATAAAATAATATTTATATTGTTGAAAACTATTGTACCAAGCCAAATTAAATGTAGTTTTTTTTTCAAAAACCCGTACAACTAAGACACTTGGTAAGAACAAACCACGGCCCATAGTAACCGGAAAAAAAATTGAAAGAAATTGACAGGTGAAAAAAAGGGCCATTTAAAGCAGATTCAGAAATGGTATCTATAGTTTCGATTAATCTTAAAGGTAAAAGTTCATTGCGAAAACAAATTTCGCAATGAGAAATTTGTGGGCCGTGGTTTGAGAACAAACCACGGGCCATAGTAACCGAAAAAAAATTGAAAGAAATTGCCAAGTGAAAAAAAATGGCCATTTAAAGCTGATTCAGAAATGTTATCTATAGTTTCGATTAATCTTAAAGGTAAAAGTTCATTGCGAAAACAGATTTATAAAAATTGTTAAAACAGCCAGAAACCCTCAAAATAGTTTCGGATCGAGATGAAAAGTTCACCGTTGGAATCGCCATTGTCGATAACCCCATATAAGGAAGTTACAGCCCCCTTCCCCCTTGAACATCAAGAAAAATCTCTTTTTTTGCGTGGGCAGCACTGGTGTGTCCCTTTTTTTCGTCGCCGCTAACGGGGTACTTCAACATTTTTAGAGAGAGCTGTTTAAAGCCTCAGTTGAAAGGAAATTATTATATGTAGAACCTGTTGCAAATATTAAATAAGGCTAAGGGACGCTATAGATAAAATCTTATAAGTAGAACACCGCGGTTTAACGAAAGTGGGATGATTATTTGACCAAATTTTAATGCCTGTTGAATTATCAAAACCTTTTATTGCGTTTAACTCGGTAGATAGAAAAGCTTCGACATTGATTTCATCCTTGTGCGGCCCAGAAGTGTGTCAAACTAGTCAAAGTGATAATCTATATGAAAGTATTGTTGCCGCTTCTAAAGAATGAAGCAAGTTTAGTTGCTGCTTTGTTGTTGAGGTAGAAGTATAGTAGGGATGTGTCTGTCACCATTTATGTTGATATTTTTGCGTATGTTGTCGCGTCGAGGGTACCCTAAGTTTGTACGAGAGCATGGTAGTATGTATGAAGGTCATTCTCTCGTATTTGGATTTTGCCAATGATTTAGGTATTCTAGCCAAAAATTTTGCTCAAGGTATTTTTGGAGGTTTTGAGGGTATATGAAGTGAGAGTGAATTTAAGAATTAGTTTCAAGAAAACTAGGTCGTTTAAACAAGAAGTAAGTAGGGGTTTTTGACATGCTACTAGGGAAAACTGACCAAGTATGTGGTCTTACTTACCTTGGTAGACGTAAGGAAGGTGGTTACAGTGAAGATGTTAAAAGTAGAATGGTATGGCATAGTTTTTCACAGTTGAAGCAAGCTGGAGGAATTAGAGGTTTGACTTTGAGAAAGAACATTGGAATGGTAGAAGCTGCCTTAGAAACAGTTTTTAGATATGGTTCTGGAACGGGGACGCGTTGAAAAGTTCAAAAAATAATTACTATCTGTCTTCCAGAGAATTGTCTAAAAAAAAATAGTTAGTTTCTCCTTTTTGAGAGCGTATGTGAAACGAAAACCTCATAAGGAATGTGGTTCGATCCCTTTGAGGAGACCGGTATTGAAAGAAAAGCTTAAGGGGTTCAGGCAATTATTTGCTGATGGAATGTCATTTTCTGAGAATATAGGCTACCAATAATTTGTTTTTTGGAAGCTCGCCCGGGGTTGAACTAAAAAATAAACGCTCTTGAATTGACTGGGAAGAAGTTATAAAGGAAAAATTAAAGGAAGTGCATAATTCATGGCAGGGCGGGTCTGGGGGTTGAGAAATTCTGAATTAACGGGGATAGAAGACGAATCTGCGCAGTTGTGTTGAAGGCTTTATGGGGTTGGGAGGTATTAGTAGTGCTTAGTTTAACTATATTGTTCCTTTTCCCCTAACTCCTTGGTCAGTCTAGGGTACCTCCATATGTTCAAGTCATTCCTTGCTTAGTTATTTCCGTGACTTAGATTAGCTTGTATGACTTTATTAACGTGGCATATTTCTTAAAAGTTATCAATGTTCTTTAGAATTGATAATATTTGAGAGAATCCACTGGAAGTTCCACAGATGGATAGATGGGGAGAGTTGTGTCGGTAAAAACAAAGATCAAACGAGACTGAACTGGATCTATGTTAGTGGAAAAATATGCTACGTGTGCTTTTGTAACATTGGACAGCAAATAAATACTGGAATGAACAAAAGAAAGTATTGATCCCACATCAGAATTATTATTCGCTTTTTTAGGTTTCAACCATCCTTACGGAATATAATCACACCATTCCTTTTTGACATGATATGCACCAGACCTCCTTATAATGATCAGTCTAATGCTTTTTCTTTAATAGCTGTCGAATGCGTTGGCGGTCGAACTTTTCAATCCTCTTCCTCCCTAGTCTATTTATTTAAGCCGTCTCCGCATCGCTTCGTTTGTGACGGTGTAATTAACAGTTACCGTGCGCCATTTTGAACGTGACAATTTTGCGTTCGTTTTTGGTCTTTGAAGCCCAAATTATACGAACGTGCAGAATATACAACCGGATTGTTGAAGAGACGAAGTTGTAACTGGTTTGAAAGGTAACCCCAATTCCAAACTTTTCATAGTCTCTTGAAATTAGAGAATATTTTTTTATTCAACAAACTCCACTCTCATTCAAAGTCAACAAACTTCACAATCAGGTTCTGGTCATTTCGTTATCAGGTTCACAGTCATTTCATTTGCTTATTAAGTAAGTTCAGTCCATTTTTTGTCAATTTGGCCTTATTTTTGGTGTAAAAATCCAGTTTACGTTGTTAATTTCTTTTGATTTCCTTCCATGATTCTTATGACGTTTAACTTTGTATTTCTTCTTATTTTTTCTGTAGATAATTTGTATTTATTTTCTTATTAAATTTCATTCAAATCAGTCTGTAAATTTTGCCGAATAAGACATGAAGTGCTTAGTTGATAGAGCAGTATAATGGCTTCGATCTCAGCTTTGTTTAAAAAATAAAGTAATCAAAGATTTGTAAGCTCAACTTTACTTCACTCTAACCAGGCTCTAAATTTACAGCAATTCAATAGGCAGTGGCGTAAATACTGCAGCAAATGTAAATGTCCCAGTTTTGGCTATATAAAAAAAAAGAGGAAAAGGGCTTTTCAGGTGCTGTGTACTTTCTAATTATTTAATTTTGTTTTCACGGAAATATGGCTAGATAATAGCCAATAGAAAGTCGTCTTCTGTTCTTTTTTTTTTTTTTTTTTTTTTTTTTTTTTTTTTTTTTTTTTGCAAAAACAAAGAATCTAGGAAATTGAATAGAAGGTTGACCTAATGCTTAAATATGAGCTTAAGCAGAATTAATTATCGCCAATGCCACTGACAGAACAGGGTTGCCTGGCAGAAATATAAAATCAAAACAAGCTTAAATTAAGCTTAACTTGTAAGACATCACAATCTGGATCTTAAGCCAAGTAAAGAACTCAGATTTTTAATAATGCGCAAAATTAGCAGAAAAAAAGTAAAACAAAGTAAAAATAAAAAGGTGGCTAAAATTTAAAAACAAGTTTTGAACAAGATAAGCACAGTTAGTCCTTTTATGTCAGTTTTTATTGTTAACTTTAGGATTTTGGTGGGTAGTGTTTGATGGTGTCACATACTTCTTGGTGATGAGCTTGAAACTTCTCTCTTATCAGTTTCCAGTACTTTTTGGCCGAAGATTATAAAATTTATTTTACTGTATTTATTATATCAAACTGATATGTTTACTGTGTTAAAGTATATTTAGTTTGATCACCAAAAATTGCATCCAGTTTCGTCTAAAAAAAAAAAATGGGGCAATAGCCAGCATTTTGCCGCAAGAGGATTTACATATATCAAAATTGTCAGACTGGAATTGGACGGGATTTTTGCTTACATTCTGTCTTAAAATATAAAATTAAAAAATAGAACCTCATCACTGCATAAAGCCGCCTTAGGCTAACACTTCAATGCAAAACTGTGTTAAATATTTCGTCATATTGACCTCGACGGCTACCGTTTTTTGAGCGGCTTGTGACAGGCAGGCTTGAACCGTCAGTTCCTTGGGTTTTCAGATATGGCTACATCCAATCTTATTCCTGCCTGTTCCTGCTTATAAACAGGGACATCTATTTTGTCATTGTCAATTCTATGTTTTTTCCAATCAATCTACAATGTTAAAATAAGGGTTGACCAAGAAATTTCGTTTATACTGAGTCGGTCTTTGTGACTGAGACTCCTATGTTGACTTGAAAAGCAAGAATCTTTTTGGTCACGCCTAAGACTTTATAAGTATCAACATAAGTTACGTGTAAAAGCGCGTCAACATTTGGCGTTTTCTGAAAAACTGGGCCGGAAACCTGGGAGAACTGGCCAGTTGATAAATGCCTTCCTCAGGGGCGTGATTTGCTGTGAGGCAGGGGGCAATTGCCCCTCCCAGATCTTGGTTTGCCCCCCCCCCCCCCCCAGTACCCAGTTTGCCCACCAGCTGAAATTTAGTTTCTTCAAAAATCTTGTCAAAACTAAGATAAGCCTGCAAAATTCAATCATCCACAGAAACTGGTCAATCTTTACCTTTATGGTACTATATGGCTCGTTTTTTTTTTTTTTTTTTTTTTTTTTTTGTTTTTTTTTTTTTTTTTTTTTTGCTTGATTTCGGAATGGTGGCTGCGAGGTAGGAGGGCAATTGCCCCTCCCAAACCTTGGTTTGCCCCCCCCCCAGAACCCAATTTGCCCCCCAGCGGGAATTTAATTTCTTCAAAAATCTTCTCAAAACTAAGAGAAGCTTGCAAAATTCAAGCATCCACAGAAACTGGTCAATCTTTACTTTTATGGTACTATATGGCTCAATTTTTTTGGCTTGATTTGGGAAAAGAGGCTTCAACTTTGCCCCCCCCCCTCCTAAAGGATTTTGATTAAATTATGCCACTGGCCTTGATGGGGTGTTACATGAACCACCCTCTGTGGATGCATCTTAATTGGTTTACTTTCCTATATTTTTGGCCTAGTTTTCCAGAAACAGCCAGATGTAGACGCGCTCTAAGGAAGGTGGGCTAGACTAGTCAATGCGCAATAGCTCGTTAAAGGCGCTTATATTAGATTACCTTATCACATTTGCACTCAAATACAACATTTTTGTTTTATTTTTTTTCTTATCTTATCTTCTTGTAATATGTCCTTAAACTTTTAGTCAGAGTTAAATGAGCAATGCTGCGTCTATCGCTTTTACATTTTGTTTTGCTTTTCAGATACCTATCTTCAACTGAGAAAGTAACTGTAGTTGAAGACGGGAAAACATCATTGAATTTTACACTGAAAGCTGAAAATCTTGAAGAGTGGAGCAAAGAAATGGATTTTGGCCTCAACGAAAATGTGGCTACAAATCAATATTCAACAAACAGCGAAGTGAACGAAGCTCTTGCTCAAATTGAGAATGAGGTGCCAGATATTGCTGAATTTCAATCAGGTAGTGATTGGAGTACCCAGATTCGACCTCTCAAACTTGGTGTTGAGGTAAGTCTTTTTAATAACATCATCAGTGATGCCTACCATAAAGGCTATAATTCAGGATGTCATTTAAGCCAAACTTTTGTTCGTTCAAAAATGTTAAATTTGGGCTTAATTTTGTTTTTACAATAATTTTAGATCAGATTCAGTGTCCTCGATTGCTTTTGATAATGTTTTCAGTTACTGTTTGATAGTATATATTTAAGTCCTATTTATAGTATTGCCTCTTTAGTGGAACTTTAGTTTATATAATTGTAGATCGTTATGGATCTTGGTAATACTTTACAAGCTTGCTCCTATCGCTCATGTGTTTTTCAAATTGACTCTAAAATAAACCCTTCGTATGCCAATCTGACCTAGTCCCTTTATTATTCTTAAGATTTTGGTGCAAACACTTACTTGGCTCTTGTTATGTTCTCACGGATCTTCTCTAAAAACAAGGATCAATGCCAAAAATTGGTCTCCTAAAACAAGACTAAAACTTAGTTTAAAATAGAAACGCGCTTACTTTACGAAAATTTTTTGGAAATAGGAAAAATTTTACATTTATATTCCATTTTATTTGAAAGGGATTCTTAAAAGCCCCTCCCTGTTCCTCTACATAGGTACGAGTATGTCTATTTTGAAAAGGTACGAACAAGAAGTAGCATTGTGAGGGTTGTTTAAAGTTTGCACTATTTGCATACCTCTACGAAAGAAAGAAATGAATGAAGTTTTTTTTTTTTTTTTTTTTTTTTTTTTTTTTTTTTTAGGTTTCAAAAATTTGCAAAAGTAACCTTACAAAAAGATCTTTATGCTTAGGCAAAGAAACTAAAGAAGTGAAAATGGGTTTTTGTTTCAATAGGACATTAAATACATGTTCTACTTCTCACCTCTCTTATACTTTCTCTATAATTTTGTCACGTAAAGAATCAAATGGGTACATTATCTTGGTATGTCTGAGGTGTTGCACATAAAAGGTTCAATTATTTATGGAATGTTTTTCTATGTGATATATTTAAAGTTTAAACATTATTTTGTACCCATCAAGTAACGATGAAAGTCTTTTTTTTCATTTTTTTGTAAGATGTAACACAATGAATGTTTGGAAAACTAGTTTATGACAATATTTGAAGGGATATGACAATGTTTCAGGGAATGAGGTAACGGAGTCGCTCAAATACCCCACAGAAGTAACTTTTCAAAAGACACGTGTATTATTTAATCTGAGAGAGGTGATAATTGAAGAGGTGAGAAACCGATAATTGAAAATTATCGGTTTGAATGTGGGGAGGGGGGTAAAACTTGTAAAGGGCGAACCATGACCCATAATCACAAAAAGAAAATGCGTCTAAAAGAAAACTGGCAAGTGAGAAAAATTGCCATTTATAGTTGATTCAGGAATGGTAACCATTATCTAAATTAGTATTAATAGTAAAATATTATTTTGCAAATTCATCAAAGAACTGAATGGGGAAAATTGCCTTAAAAGTATTGTCATATGCCAGTTATGCCTGTGGTCAAGACGTAATTATAACTTTTATTTCAGGCTCCCGGAAGGAGGAAACCACAAATCTTATTAGCTGGTGGAGTTTATGCAAGTGAGCCTGTTGGGAGAGAGCTCATAGTTCGGCTTGGGAGACATCTAGCGGCTGGCTATAAGAACAATGATACTAGAATTTGGTCAATATTGACTAATTCAGATATTCATCTTCTTCCAATTGTTGATGATGAAGGATTCAAAGTTTCAGGGTCTAAGGGTAATTACTTAGCTTTGTTTAATGTCTCTTATTTTAATCTTTTTTGGTAGATCACCTATAAAGAATTGCGCGGAAAGTTGTACAAGGATACTTATTCCAATCCTTTTTTACACTTTCTTTGACAAGCCACTGTCTAGGAATATATGGCACTGAGACACGAAATCTTTTTAATATTGGTTTCTTTGTGGGGGAAGTATAATAATGTAAATTGTCAGAATGCATCATATCGCGCACCATATTTGGATAAATGTCACAATCTGTAGAAACCTCAAATATTCGGTGTCTATACAGAAAAAGAATTTGGCTATATATGAAGCTTTTTAGGAAAAATGCTTTAATCAGAATTGATATGCGTTTGTGGGTCGAAATTAAAGTTAATTTTCTCCTAATTACGAAAATGTTAGTCCCCTAATTTCACCTTAGAGCGGAAACGATTTTGAAACAGTTTTTCAAATAAACCCTACTTCTTCTTCTGTGAGGGTACCAAATATGATTTCTAACGTTTTATAGGTAAGATTTTAATGCCTAGAACTTACGAGCTATTTTTACCCTAAAAGTCCAAGCCTACGTGAAAGGTGTTTCCAATTAACCCGTTAAGGCCTAGGAAAAAAATGTCAGAGATTCTAGTTATTATTTTGACCAGTTTCTTTTTATCGCACAAATAAGCCAAAAATGCATTTACAGATCTTTCCTGTTTCCGAGATACATGCTGTCCTATTTATAGGACAGTGGTCTCTTGTAGCATCAAAATGTACACGATTACATCAAACATGTTCTTATTGCCAAAGATTTAATTAAGCGCAATACAAAACGAAAACAAACGAAAACTTAGTGCTGTAAGACGCAGAATAGCCTGTACATTGGGTGACGTCACTTTTCTCACAGTAGCTCAGTGGCTTTTTCTTGCAGTTTTTGCCTTGGCATCGTCGCTGCTTTTCGCGCTTCACTAGGAAATGTCCTATTCTATCATATTGCATGCTGATTGGTGGTGCGGAAACTGGTCTTCTTTCTAACACTGAAGGCCTTGGTTCCCCTCTTCCGTAATTGGTTTTCAGAAGGGATCGTGTGACCTTCCGTTTTAAATCTACAAGAGTCATTTCCTTTTACCACCATATTGAATAATATGCAAACATTGACGACAGCCATGTCTAACAGGCGCACAAACAGAGCCCAATACCATTTCTATTTTTCTAATAGACACAGCATACTTGCTGGCAAGCCATTTATGTAAATCAACTTCTCCCATGCACTGGTTGTATTGCTTGAGCGGATGTGGCTGCTGTACTGCCGTCTTTCCTATCTGTCCCTTCACTCTTCGTTAAACCGGTCTTAGTGGATTTAGGCTGAGATGTTTGGAATCCAACAGAGACAATGTTGTTATCCCGCCACTTTACGACCAATATATCGTTGGCTGCATCAAACCGATAACCATACGCTCTATGTTTCTCCTTCTTAAAATTCTTGTTGGAAGGGATACGGCATCTTGCTAATCGGTTTTTTCTAACTGTCCCATTCACTTGAAATCCACCTCCTTTCAGATAACACAAAAACTTATGACTTTAGAAATTATCAAAATATGCTTCGTGGCTGTTGCCATCTTCAACAATCTCCAGAAGTCGTTTCACGGTTCGAGACCCTAAGCCTTCTTTAGCAACGTGAGATGGGGTAGTACGCTCCTTCCCCGAATAAAGGTAAAGTTGAATGCAGTAGCCATTAGGACCCACTGATAAAAGAATTTAGTAAGACTATTCGCCAGCACAATCATCCCTTCATTTTTGATGAAGCAGATGGAGATAGTCTCAATTTCTTTGAAAAATTAGTCTGCATTTTGACTGCAGAATGTTTACCATGTAGTTTCAAGTTTTGTTGACTTAAACACAATTTGCAGTTCTAATTGAAAATTTCTGGTTCTTTATCTATTGATTTTTTTGTATTACTCAGTGTTTATTGTTTTTAAAGATTTTTAATTTTGAACATGCAAGATTTTGTCATTGTCTAATCATTCGCTTCTCTTCTTGTCTTTTCAAAAAAAAAAAAATTAAAAAACCGACAATTTATTATTCGGGCTAATAAACTGCTAGAGCTTCGAATTTGTAGAAGTGGGCTAATAAACTTTAATGAGTAACGAACAGTTGTTAATGAATGCTTGCCGAAGCTTAACATATTTTGCAGGGTATATACAAACATTGGTTCATTATATTTGCTAATTTTAAAAGTCTTGCTTTGTAAAAAATTGACTAGTAGTTTCTCTCTTGCTTCAGGTTCTTGAACCCGAGATTTGAATTCGACCCTTCGGGGCTTCTGATATCAATTTTTGAAAATAGATATTTTATCTTTTTTTTACTTCGTAATTACAGTCACCAATAATGTCAGACTATCGATCAGTGTCGTACGGGTCTGAAGCCTGGGTATATAGATGCTATGGAAGCACATATTCAAAGTTGAAACACGCCATAATTTAAAAGAAACCTGGGGGGCCAACTGACGACGATCAAGAGCCCACTTGTGGCCCATGGTCCACACATTAGACCTGTTGGACTTATTGAGCTCTGTAATCTCCTCTCTTTATTTTTTTTTTTTTATTTCCTTTTTATGTCTGTTCAAATTAAGCTGCATTATTATTTTACAGATTCTGATTGCAAACATTCAGACGATTTTGACCAATCATCTGAGATTGGCTCTCATTTTTCTCGCTTCATGCCAGAGAATAAAGTTATCCATGCCACACAGGATTTTATGAGACACTTTCATATAGATTTGGGGCTCTCCATTGAAGCTGGAGGTCTTTACATGAGGTTGGTATGAGCTAATAGTTGCACTTTTTTAATTATTACAAAAGAAGGAAAACAGTCAAAAATGCAAGTTTTCTAGAGTTATTAGTGTAATTAATTTGAATGCTTGTGCTAAAAACTACTAGCCCACCAAAAAAACTACTAGGTTTGATTCTATCCATTACATGAAGCATCAGCAACCCATCATTAAGAAAACGAAAAGAAAAGGAAACGCGGAAAGGAGGACCAAATACCGCTGCATAAAAGAAAGAAAAGAAGAAGACTTTAAAATATGTATTAGAAAAGGATTTTGTATATTTTCAATATTATAATCTATTTTTGAATAATAAAAAAAAATAAATAAATAAAAACTACTAGCCAGAAACGCTTTTCACTGGAGGTGTGTATTCGTTCTTTAAGCCTAGCTCATAGATTTTATGGCCGGGTATCTTTACTTCGAATAATTGGTAAACCAGGAAGTGAAAACCGCAAAAAAGAAAAGCCAAATATCCTCTCTCATTCTCCCCAAAAATTTCTTTTCGGACCCATCTCACTTGTTACTGCCGAGTTTAAGCTTCGAGCATTATGAGATCAGCATTTCAGGGATAAAATGGGTCCAAAAATTGAAATGTCTGGAACCTAAACCTTAGGAATCGCATTTGTTCGTGTTGAATATCGTTACAAACAAAGAAAAAATGAGTTAGAGATATTGAGACATCTTTAGTCTCAGATGTGTCTCGTTTACATGCTTTTCATACGTATATAAATATATAAATATAAATATATAAATATCCTTCTGCAAATGCAGCCAGGGGCTTTATAATACGATAATTTCTCTTTGGAAAGATGTGTTTTGGTTCGGTATCACTTTTTACTGCGGAATTTAAACTTCAGATATTGTGAGACCAGGATTTTCAGGGATAAAATCGTTCTAAGGATTGAAATGTCTAAAGTCTAAACTATAAAAATCACATTTGTGCTTGTTGAATATCGTTACTCAAAAGACAAATAAAAAAAATGAACTAAAGAATGAAAGGAAAAAATTAAGTATCTCGGTTGCCCTACTTCTCATAAAGTAAATATCAATCCGCAAATGCAACCGGGAGTTTTATAACACGGTAAATTCTCTTTGGAAATATCCCTGTGCAATATCCGACATTGCACAATATCGGCGATATCTTCGGTCGATTTGGTCAATAGCTTTGGAATAGACAATATATTTGTATTTGGAAGTTGCTCAGTATCAGTACAACAGTACAATGTCAGTACACACACTATTCAAGCAAAGACAATAAGCAGCCTGGAGATAATTGTATCACTTATCTGACAAAAGCTGCTTGTTGTCTTCCTTCTTAAACAGATTTGCCTTTGTAGATGAAAGCTCTTTGCACCTAAAGAGAACTTGGCATAGGCCCATGTTGACAAACCAAACCAGCAATAGAGGCATAGACACTTGAAAAAAATTCTGGACCACTGATGCTACGTTTTAAAAGGGATATTGCCAAATAATAGTAAAAAATTAGCCTTCCATTCATTTCATTTAAATTTTTATCATTTCATTTAAGTTAGCATGTTCATTTAAATTTCTGGGTCCCATATAGTTAATTATGAAATTTGAGACCATATTTCTTGGAAATTTAAAATTTAATTCTTAGTCTCTTCTCGATGTTATTAGTTTGAATATTTGTCTAGTCCCAACTTTCCAGTTTGAGGGTTGTATTAATTATTAAACACCAGATCGGGGGCCGAGCACAAACTTGACGTCGAGATATATCAGAGTTTGGATTTTGTTTTTAGTTTTTTATTTAATTGCATTATATTTCATTACAATTTAATAGCGCAGCCATCTTACTGCTGTGTAATATTGGAAACCTTGCTATTTTATGTCTATATCTTCCACCGTGTCTCTTAAAATATCTATTATTGACCCTATAAAGATCACTGGACTCGGTACTCTGCTTATGTTTGCTATTTTAATACACCTAGTTTGCTGAGGAATAACACCAGTGCAGGAACATCGGTTGTTAATTGTTTTTCTCCTTACACATCTTCTTTGCTTGACCTACTTTCTCTTTCTTTATGCCACACATGCTCTATCCTTTATCGACAATAAGGCGACTGTGGTTATACCAGTGAAAATTATAATTGGAAAATCTTTTTTCCTACCCATTGAATATATCCTTTATAACAACAGTGTATTTCTTGCTATTTAGAAAAAACCTGCTCTTGTGTCATGCTCATGTCTTCATCCACGTCTCAAATGAACACAAACAGTTGAAATGTGAAATACTGTCCAGCAATTCAACCATTGGAATTGAAAAATGGCGAAACTTGCTTGCACTTTTCGCCATTTGGTTTTCAATGTTTTCACCCATATTTGAAACACAGTTGGAAATATTGTTCGCACCCGACACTGCATGACTAAATTGTATTGACTTTTCTGAGTAAAGTTCCTCGGCTATCTCTAACAAACATTCCATAACTGGTTTACCACTATTTACCACTTTGTAAAAATCTACTTTTATTAAAAAAAAAATACCAAAAAAGTAGTTTGTTACTTTGATCAATTAAAAAAAAAAAAAATAAAATAAAATATTGTTAACAATTGTACTAACATTTGTATTTGGGCATGCTAACAGAGAGATTTGTAATAATTGCTGGTAAATTCTGTAAGAATTTGAAACACTATTCGAGATTATTATTGACAGCTAACAAGAATGTTGTATTTTGCAAGCAGAATTTGACAAAAATTAGTTTTTCAAATTTATTAAGGGCTTGATCATATAACTGCACTTTTCGGGCTACATCTGGCAGTTGAGTCGTCAATTCGAGCTGGAGTTTGTCTACCCTCATTGATTATGATACCAAAGCTTTGATATTTAATATACTTGAATTTACTTTTCTTTTTGCAGATATCCTTATGATGAACCAATGGACGTAGAGATAAGTCACTCTGATAGTGAATGTTTCCGAGAGCTATCTGAGCGATATGTTGGTTCTCATCCAACGATGAGTAAAATAGAAAGCCAATGTCCAAGTTCTGATGGAACTCTTCCTCTTACTGGAGTAATAAAAGGTTCTTCGCTATCCAATCCTCGCGTTGGCTCTATAATTGATTTTGGATACAACGCTCTTAGAGCTAAACTTGTAAGTTTATTATAAAAAGAAATTTTTAATTTATGGGGTAGATGGAACTGATCAGATAAAATTTCCTTGTGATTAATCAGTGCGTTTAGAAATAAGTCGCAATGACAGCAATTATTTCTGAGCCTACATACTTGACTAAGCCCTAAAGCTTTTTGCTCTTTATTATCAAACTACTCGATTTTATAGCATATAAAGTTTTGTACGAATTTGAATTTGCAATGCGTATTGTAGGTATTTGACATTTTGTCGAAAAAGTTGTGTTTCTATGCCGAGTCCTCAAAGGGAAAAAATGAGGATTCTTCATAGCCATTGATGGCGCATAGTCCGTCAAATCAAACGTTTCAGTTGCTAGGCCTTTTTTGTCTTACAGAAATGGGGAGCAAGCCTGTCGCCCAGCCTTGTGACAACAGGATTTGCCCCCAGGCCTGTTTTTCCAAGTAAAGAATCAGTCCACTGTGCTACCACTGAATTTCCGAGCCATCTAACGGGTGTTTATCTTATAGAATTTAAAGAGACATATATACTTCATAGAAGGCAGAGGAGACCAATCAACTTTATTTAAAGTCCTGTGTAGTGCGTCACTTCTGGTTCCATGGTGAGTAAAGTGGAAAACCAGTGTCAAAATTTCGATAGGATGTTTCCCCTTATTCAAATTAGTTAAATGGTCTATGCTATCCTCTCCTCACATTGGTTCTGTAATTGATTTTGGATGCAATGACCTTAAAGCTAAACTTGTAAATTTGTTATAAAACTAAAATTCTAGTTTAGAGCAAAGATATAATCGATTAGATGCAGTTTTCTTATGATGAACCAGTGGTTATAGAAATGATTTATACTGACGGCAAATGTTTCTGAGAGCCATCTAAGTGAGATGTTGCTGTTTAACCAACTGTGATTAAAGTGGAAAGCCCTTGTTAAAGTAGGGGTTGAACATCCTCTCAATTTATTGTTAAGATTCTTTGCTATCCACTCCTTGTTTTGATTCATGATTTATTTGGGCACCATACCCTCAGAGTTAAGTTATAAGTTTAAAATTAATCAGAAAGCTCGTTTAGGATAGGGCTGATTTGATACATCCTAATAGATCATATTATTGCCGCAATGGTATTTTCGATCTACTAAAAAATATGTATGTGATTAATATTATAAATAATTTTCTTGCAAGAATCATTATATATGTATATATATATATATATATATATATATATATATATATATATATATATATATATATATATATATATATATATATATATATATATATATATATATATATATATCCTTAATCCTTAGGGAATCCTTAGTCCGAGGGACACGGGTTCGTTCCCTGGCGTGGCCGGTTATTTGGTTTGGGACGGGGTCAGTGGAATGACTCTGTAAGCTCAGCCAGAGTCGACCCGGCTCTAAACAGGTGTCTGGAGAAATCTGGAGAAGGTAAGCAGGAAGGTTGTGCGAAAGCACAGGACGGCTGGCCCCCAACTTCTTGGATGAAGGGCCACGAAACGGAAATCAGCACCGCCGGTTTGGACCTTGAGGGTCTAGTGCCGTCATATTTACTTACTTCTACTACTACTACAACTCAACGGTAACACCCAGACAGGTAAACCCAATATAAACACAACTATTTATGTTTTTCTCTAGTTTTCTCTTCAATTACCCCTGCCTCTTTACAAAAATCTGTTCGTGGGTACAGACTAAGTTGGACTTGATATAATTGTTTTGCCGGGATCTTATTGGTAATAAACTATATTCCTGTACTTTTATTTCAGGTATCTGCTCACGTCAGCTGTTGCCTGTTTCCACCTGCTAAAGATCTACCTCATTTGTGGATGGATAACCTAGAAAGCCTAATGTCATTCTTAGATGCTGCAAACCAAGGTACTTAGTAATTAAATGAAGACTTTTAATTACTGATCAGTGAATTTAATGAAGTAATTAAATAAAGTTCCCAGGGATTTAAGGCAAACCTCCCAATGGGAAAATAGGTTTCAAGTCTGGCACGGATACAAGAGGTGTTTTGGGGGGGGGGAGGAGGGGGTGGGTTCTAAATCTGTAAACAAACGTAAAACAAACAAACTGTTCGAAAATGATAAAAAAAAGCTTAAAATTTCGAGATTTAAAAAAGAGGCACATGTTTATCCCCCCTTTTGTGCTCGCCTTTTTTAACAAGTTACTTCTCGTCTTTGTTTTCTTTTACTTGTATAAGGTTGTTCCTTTTTTATTGCTTCTAGCAGATAATTCATATTCTAGTTATAAGATTGTTTGTAAATCCAAAGCTTAGAATTAAAGTAAAAACAGGAAATTTCATAAAGTAAAGTGAAAAAAAAGGAAATTTTCGACGTAATACCTTAAATTAAGTTTTTTTTTTTTTTCCAAGGCTACACTACCTTTCTATGGCGAACAAATAAACGTTCAAATGGGAAGAAGTCCGCTTATTAGACAGCGAAAAAAGATACATAAGTCTGGATATCTCACCACAGATACAGCGATCGTCATCTGCAGAAATAATAAAGCATTAAAATTAAAACTAACATATTTATACAGAACAAAATAATGAATTAAGCCATTCAATATCATGAGTTGTATTTTTTCTTCTTTATGTTGCCTAAATGTAAGTTGAATTGCCTAAATTGCCCAAATATTGCCTAAAGAAGGAAACTAAATTGTTAATCAGAGGGATATTTAACTCCTTGGTTCTGGAGACGGCTCAACTTTGTTATCTTTAATTTAGTGGGGTTTCTATATACTGATACTGAAAAATTTTTGGAATCTGCAGGGTTCTTTCAAGGTATCTGAGAATTCCTAAAGTCTTCCCCGCCAGCTTGCGTTTTGGTGTAGATGTCGAAGATTGTTGAAATTTTTAGCTGCGGTCTGTATTCTGAATTTAGCCTGAAAAGCCCTTCTGCCTAGTCATGGTAACTCTTAGATGAGAGAATCGTCTATATATCCGTCACATAGTGTAGCATTCGAAATGGGTTGTTAAGATTTAATAAAAAAAATGAGTAAGAAATTTTGAATAGGACGGCAAGAATCAAGCAAAGGAAAGATCTACTTCCTTTATTGATATTGCAATAAAGATGCTCTGAAAAAGAGGTTGTGCCTTTCCATGATTCTTCAACATCAAGGAAATTCAGTTAAACACAAAAGAATATGCACAGGATAGCCAAAAGAGGGCCTGGTCATGATTAATCAATTCAAATATGAAACCAAATAATATATCCCCCTTACAAGAGATTAATTAAAAACACTTTTTCCACAAAATAAGTTTTTCAAAGAAAAGTAAAGAACTCCATTAAACAAAAAATGAGCAAAAATAAAATAAAATATTCTACCAAGCGTGAAACTACCACAAATCAGCATCAATAAATAAATAAAACTCAAAACGAACAGAAATTAAAATAAATAGCCGAGTCAAACTCAAAACGAGTAGAAATTAACATAAGTTGGGCTCAAAACCCCTATGCCCTCCCAAGGCCAGAAAAAAATTTGCACTTGAGGGGGATTATTACTCTCCACTCACTTTTGACTACTAAAAAGGGCAATTTCAATTTCCAATCAAATGAGCCCCTTTTGAAATTTCTACAACAACTTTCTATGTAAACCTTATATGCCCCCAGGGCATAACTTACAACCCGTGCACTGAGGGCTCTGATGGGATTATCATCCTAAAAGACCTAATTTCCAGAACTTTCAACTACGTTGAACAAAATGGATATCTCAAAATGTTGATTGGATGTGTTTGGGAAAATGGTGGGCGTGAGAGGGGCGTTCGCTATCCAATCACTCAACTATTAAAAAAGGCACTAGCCCTGTCAATTTCCAATTGAATGAGTCCTTTTGAAGTTTCTACGACAACGCTTGCAATAAAAACCTTATATGCCCCCAGGGCATAACTTATAACCCTTTCCCTGAGGGATGTGGGGGGGGGGGGGTTGTCGTCCTTAAAGACCTAATTTCCAAAACTTTCAACTACGTTGAATAAAAATGGCTATCTTAAAAATTGTGATTGGATGTGTTTGGGAAAAAGGTATACGTGAGAGGGGGGCTACTTGCCCTCAAATCACTTTTGTCTATTAAAAAAGGCACTATCCCTTTGAATTCTAAATCGAATGAGCCCTTTTTCAATAGTTTCCTTAACTTTGAACTGCGTGGGACAAAATGGCTATATCAAAATTTTTATTGGATGTGTTTGGGGAAATGGTGGGTGTTGAAGGGGCGTTAGTTACTTTCCAATCACTTTCTACTATTAAAAAGGTCACTAGCCATTCTGATTTTAAAGTGAATGAGCCCGTTTTGAATTTTTTTACGACAACTCGTTCTATAAAAACCTTATATGTCCACAGGGCATAACTTAAAACGCTTGCCCTGAGGGCTGGGGGGGGGGGGGGGTGTCATCCTCGAATACCTAATTTCCAGAAATAAAAACTACGTTGAATAAAATGGCTATCTCAAAATCTTGATTTGATGTGTTTGGGTAAAAGGTGGGTGTGAGAGGGGGGTTAGTTGCCCTCCAATCACTTTCGACTGTTGAAAAGGGCACTAGCCCTTTGAATTTCCAATCCAATGAGCCTTTTTTAAAGTTTGTACGACATCGCCTTCTAGAAAAACCTTACATGTCCCCAGGGCATAACTTACAACCCTTAACCTGAGGGTTGTGGGGGAGTGTCCTCCTCAAAAACATATTTTCTATCTGGAAATCAAATACGCTGAACAAAATGTCTATCTCGAAATTTTGATTGGATGTGTTTCGGGAAATGGTGGGCGTGGATGGGTTTTTAGTCGCCTTCAAATCACTCTTGAATGTTAAAAACGGCATAGGCAATACCAATTTCCAGTGAACTGAACCATTTTCAAAGTTTCTGCTACAATTCCTTCAATGCAAAGCGCCCTGGTTCAAAGGGAAAAAATAATAAATGATGCATTGTGCCAACATCGCTCTTATATGGCCCCAGGGCATAACTTAAAACCCGTGCCCGGAGAGTTGTGGGGGAGTGTCATCCTCAAAAATGTTTTTTCCATCAGCAAGTCCCCTCTGCGGAGCCACAGGGTAACCTTCACATTTGGAATGGAATTATTTGGGGGAATAAGGGGCGTGGGGGGGCTAATTGCCCTCCCATCGCTTTCAACTATCAAAAAGGGTGGTAGGCACTCTCACTTCAAATCGAATGAGCGAAGTTTTCGAAGTTCCTACAACTCCTTCGATACGAAGTGCCTTGGTATGGAAAAAGAACAACCACAAAAAATAAATAAATAATGCATTGTGCCAACATCCGTTCTTTACTTATTCAGTGCGATTGCGCTGCCTATGATATTCCGTTTTATCGAAATATAAGCGGACTGAAAAATAAAGATAATAATGAAAAAAAAGAAAGATGGCTCTATAGTACCAATCACGGTTCATCGCAGGGACATCACCAGTGTATTCAGTTTTGTCTGTTTTTATCTTTTGCTGTTTTGTGTATTTTAACATTTTTAAGATAAACTCATTTTTATTAACATTGCACAACATTTCGGGACGGAGGCTGGTTAAATTGATCATATAATCCACCATTCCCCTTAAACAAAAAGAAGTTTTTTATGGTGGTAATATGGAGAGTAAAAAATAGAGTACTTCCTGAAATTTAAGTGAGAATTCTCTCGAGTAGAATTCATCCGAAGTAAAAAAAAAAAAAAAAAAAAAAAAAAAAAAAAAAAACTATATTATGAGTATTGATGCAAAAAGCACCGAAATTTGAGCTTTTTATTAAAAAATACCGAATTCACGGTTTAAACCTAGACGCCCTGTGGCATCTCTTATTCACTCAAAAAACACGGTGAGAAAGAACAAGGGACAAAATTATCAATTAAACTACAAAAAAACATCCGAGTAAGAATAAAGCAGGAATAAAACGATGCAAAATATAATAGAAACACAATTTTGTTCGTAATGTTGAAAGCCAACGAGTGATATTTTCAAGCTGACCAGGGTGGGCCATTCAATTTCAGTCTACTAAGTATTTTTTTACGAAAACAATATGAGAGGAATTTTAAGACTGTTTTAGAAATTAGAATTTATTTAAAAGTGTTGTTGGAAGTATGGAACAAAACTATAAATTATTTTTAATCTGCCCTTATAATATGATCTTTTGATGCATACACATCATTATGTTCGTTTCCATAGTAGTCTGTTCGTTTCCATGAGGCCCTCATCAATATTGCAACCTGTTGGTTGTGTAAATGGGTCAGTAGGACCTTTTTCAGGGAGCTGAGAGTAAAATCTGTTCTTGAAATAGAAAGAGCCGTCGGGCAATACTGGGGCACGAATCGTCCAAATGCCGTGAGGGGATTCTGTTTATTCCTTACAATTTGGAAAGACTTGTGCAAATGTATGAAAATTTGAATGTCTGTACCTAAAAATCTCGTTTTCTAAGATTAAGGAATTCCTTTGTGCCGGGTTTCACAGGGGTCCAGGATATATATATATATATATATATATATATATATATATATATATATATATATATATATATATATATATATATATATATATATATATATATGCGTGTATTTAAAAACCAGTGGCCATGTACACAAAAAATAAACAAACAAAAAAACAATAAAGAAAGAACAATAACACTCAACAAATTTAAACTACAGCTTCTTTCCGCGCCATCTGACTATTCTCTGTAAAACAACCTAACGCGATAATTAGGTCCCTCGAAGTAGTCCCCAAAACACCCGGGAGCAGCGGTACATCCCCATGAAAAAAAAAATTATCCCTAAAATTCACCAAACTTTTGCATCTACTCAGAAAATGGTCAATCCCATCCCCAAACTCCCCAGAGAGGGGGCAGGCACGTCTCTTTCCCGAGCCATTCCTATCATAAGACTCCAAGTATCCTTTACTCAGTGGTATGCAGTTTGCCCGCGCCTGCAAACAATACTTAAGGGTTCTCCACGGTAAATTCAGCTTCAAATGAAACTCCTCTCCATACACATCTTTAATCTGTCTATAAAAATGCAGGCTAATAGACTTTTCCAGACCCGTTAGCCAAACCTGAATCTCTTAATCCCGAATGCGCGATTCAAACTTACCGAGGAAATCTTCAGGTTTACCTAGAGGACCCTGCCCCTCATTCCACGCCCATGATGAACCAACATTATCCAACAGGGCTTTAACCTGTTTTGGCCATTCTGCCTTGTATGATCAAGGTAAGGTTGTTTGCAGGCTTTTGTAAATAAAACCATTAAAATTCAAAATAAACTATTAAAATTCTTCAAAGGATTTGAATTTAATTACCTTTCTTTTTAATGTTTGTACGTATTATTCCATCCCGAAATTAATGTATGGTCTTGAAGAATGTGCTTAATGTGTGTTCGTTACTCACGATTTAATAGCTCTTTATAGCTTATTATGGATCGCGTGAATGATTAGGTCATATATAAAGTGAAAATTGAATTTTAAATTCGAATCTAGTTCACAGTATTGTATGGTTTGCGTTTTCAAATTTCAGTTTGACACTTTGAAGGTTTGGAATGTTGCGCTCAAAATTCAACATTCTTTTTTTTCTTTTTTTATGTGATGAATTTCAGGAACTATTATTGGAAACAAGTCTAACACTGTTATACGAACACCTTCTCTGGCCAAACTTATTTGCAAAAATTTTTGTTTAGTCGCAGAAGCAAACTAAATGAATTACTTTGTTTCTGACGGTTTCTATTTTTTTAGGGATCCGAGGAAAGGTCCGTTCTTTTGATGGAAAAATGCTCAAAGAAGTTCGGATTCGTGTTGACGATGAACTACATCCGATCAACATGGACGAAAGTTCTGGCACCTTTGCTACCTTTCTTACAGAAGGACTTCATACGTTATATGTAAGTTAAGACAAATTTATTATAGTCAAAAAACTTATATAACTAAAGTCCTCATGTTTATTGACTTGTGTTAGAAAACTCTAGATTTAAAGTAGATTTTTCATGGATGGAATTGTGTGATTGGGATGCTAAACGGAAATGTGGGAAACTAAATAAAACTGCTATCCAGTCACCGTTACTGTTGCCTAGTGGTAATATCTGATTATGGTATGTGCAACTAAATTCCGATTTAACTCAACCCAGTTAAACTCGCCCCATTTAACTTAATCTTCGTTCAAACAAACCCCGTTCAATTCAATCCCCCATTCAACTCAAATCCATACGGTAAATTTGCTGTGATTGATTACATCTAAAGGAAACATGCTAGCAAAATAAAGTGGTATTGTTAGATTCCTTAGTTTACACCCTTTCCAAATACCATAGTCACCTTTATTACAATGCAACCCCCTCCCCCTGATAGTCTGTGATGTAGCCCTAATCATATATTTCTTTTTTTTGTATCTCGAGGTACGTTATCTCTTCTTCGTTTACCATTTTTCTCGCATTCTTGACCAAGTAAAAAGATTTCCGCCAAGAAATTTCAGTACAATCTTTGGATGAAAATATTATTTGGAATGAAAAATCGATAACAATGTAGAGAATCTGATTAATAGAAACATACTGCAATTACAAAGTAAGAGTCTCATTGTTTTTGTGTTTTCTTTTAGTTTTTATATATCCTAGGACTATATCTGGGATCTTCAGGGGGCGGTGCATTGTCGGAAAAGCGACCAGATTAGGAAAGAGCATAAAATAAGGAATATAGGGAACTACTTTTATTTTATTAGTAGATTTCATTTAGATATGGTCAACCATGGAAAATTTACCCGCTCCCCCATTAACCTAATCTGACCTAATCTGTTGCAGGGCCTTAATTTCACGGGGCTGGAGTTGACTGAGCGTTATGTCAAACAGGGGTTGGGCTGAACGACTGCAGGGTAAATGGGTTGGGTTGGATTGAACAGGGTTGGGTTATATGGGAACTATTACATTTGTTTCAAGTATAATGGTATTGGTTTTATTTTGATCTGCAAAATAGACAAATATTTGTATTTCTTAACTTCAAAATTACAAGACAAAAATACGTCTTTAATTTCGGCTATCTTTTGATGAAGCTCCGCTCCAACCATAAAAGAATGACAAAAAAAAATCCTACAGCCCTGATAAGGCTCCGCTCCAATCATAAAAGAATGACAAAACAACCCTAACAGCCTTGACATAACAAAATTGTGGCAAGTATGTAAAGAAGGGTGAAGTGGGCTATCTTTTGATAAAGCTTCGCTCCAACCATAAAGGAATGACAAAACAACTCTAGTATGTAAAGAAAGGTGAAGTGGGATACACATATAAACACATCTTTACCCTTCTTCCTTTCTCTCCTGTAATTCTTAAAGATTTATTGGTATTTCAACTTTGGTGTTTGAGAAAAGCATGTGTCCTTTCTCCTTAGCTTGGCAACTGTATCGTAAATTACACTGAAAATAGCTATGTAAGGCTGCTGCAGAGTCGGTATAATCCCAGATTTCACTTTTTGTGTCGTTTACTGTCCTGATGTCGTCTTGTTGCTAGTTAGCCCTTTTTCCACTATGTTCACCTCTATGGGTGTAAAACTTGGCCTATAAAAATATTCAAAATTCAGGCTCTTAACTCCTGTGGTCATAGATATATGAGACACGTATTTGGAGTGAATTTTTGCGACCGGGTATTGAAAAAGTCAATAATACTTCGATGTGGATAAATATATGATATCAAAACTATATTTTACCGCCGCTGCCATTCTTGGTTCAGCCAGGTCTGTTACAGGTCTTTCTCTCTTTTGTCTTTTCATTGCCACCCACTCCCTGGCTGGACAAAAGGCTAAGGAGGCCAGGTAAAATTAGAGGATGTTCACATTCATCGCTGTAATAGAACCTATATATGGCATGGTAGACGATGAGACCCTACTTGGCTTGAAATAGGGCCTCCATGACCGTGTGTAGCAGAAAATGGCCCTCTGCCATTTCTTAATATTAGAAAGACATGACTCCTGTCTTGCGAGCTGAAAGAAGAACAACAAACCAAGAATCTGGATGTTTGATTTGCTTCATTATTTTTTTCTATCCCAGTTTAATCCCATTATCGCAAGCCTTGCCGTTTTTTTCTAAATTAACTATGTGTTAAAAGTTTCCTTTTAAGATAGTTTCTTGCATTTTGTTCGACAAAAGAGTTGTTATCTTTATATAAAGTGCTTGTTAAAATTATACTTTAAAAAAAATGTGTAATTGTTAATACTTTCAATTGCAATTAATACCACTTAGCTGAAATTGAATTGTATCACCTAATTGAAAATCATAGTGGACTAATTGAAGTTCATTGGATATTTGAAAAGAAAACTTTACCCATTTCTTTTTGGGGATTACTTGGTGGGTCAGGGGCATCAGGTAGGGATACCAATTCATGAAAGTAGAGAGAGAGGGGGCAAAAGAAATCAATTTTCATATGACGATACTAAAGGTTTACTTTAAAATCTAGGGGGGGGGGGGGGGCTTTTTCCGATTTTTTTAAATGAAATTAACATGAAAAAGTATTTTCAAAATCTAAGGCTGTAATTGCTTATTGTTTGTTTTTTACTTCTTCCACTAAATTCACTGTGAATTCGTTTGCATGTACCCTCCTAGAATTTGGGTGGGGCTTTTTCTTTATTTGCTGAAAATCTCTAACAATGACTGTCGAAAAGACTAAATTTATGAAAAAAAATTCTCCTTTTATTTTAAATTAATGTTTATGAAAAAAAAAACTGGTAGCTTTCTTTGTATATGTGGATATATTTTTGTATTAAACGAATAAAATTCTGCTGATGATTTATTTGTGGTTTATTTGAGTATTTGTTTTTATATTGCAGGTTACCGCTCCGGATCACTTGGAAAAGTCGTTGAATATTACTGTTACAAAAAATCAAATTCAGTACCTGGATGTTAGTTTAGAAGAGACCCCAGATAAAAAATACACACCAAAATACCTGAACTACGATGGATTGACTGCTGAACTCAAGAAAATTGCCAACTCTCATAGGAACATAACTTGTCTCAAAAGGTACCTCTTCTTTCTTTTTCTGCTTTTTCCATGATTTACATCGTGGTGCTAGGCATATCTTGTGCTCAAATATCACTAGTCCCTTACTATACCCTGTTTAAATCACAAACAAATTAAAATGCTTATGGAAAAGTACCCATCCCCTCCTTGAAAAAAATATATTTTCCTTTATGTGAAGAAAGCTTCTGACAGTCTTACACACAAGATCTTCATCGGTAAGCTGTATCATAACGGTGTACGTGGTGAAGCATTGTCATAGTTCTCTTCAGACCTCAGTGGCAGATTTATTGCTGCTGAAGCTGTAGATGAACATGCGCCAGTTGATTAAAGAGTACTCCAAGGTTCAGTTCTTGGGGCATTAGACGCCGGCGCCGCGCCGGTGGATCGACCGAACGCCGCCGACGAGAGACTTGGTCAAACGCCGCCGAAGTGTCGTAACGCCGCCCGCGCGCCAAGGGCGTGCCGCCGCCGACAGAGGCAGTGGCGTTCGGTCGCCTTCAAATTAATTTTGCGGCAATTCTTTATTGCGTCAACCGCAAAGTCGGAGCTTTTCCTTCTCGTGTGGTTTAGTATTTCGATTTTCCTGATTAGAAATCAAGCAGGGCTTGCACTATCCCCGAATTTTCGAGTATTTCCCAGAAAATCTATGCTTCACCCCAAAATAAATTTGGTTCTCCGAATTCCCGACAATCACGCAATCACGGTCCCATCCCTAGCGATTTATCGCAAGTAAATTTCCTTGCCAAATGTTACTTTGTATACCATAATTCCTTACTACCCTTTTGTTCATTAATTTTCGTCTCTTTTGTTACTTTGCATAAAAACCAGACAGATGCAATATGCAATTGCAAATATTGCAATATACACAGTGCTTCATATGTTGACAAAAAACAGTATGGTCTTTATGAAATGACTTTAAATCTTTTTGAATGCAGTTTCCCAATCGTTATTTCTAACATAGTTTGTAGTCAAGAATTTTATTTTCAAGTTGAATAGAATTATAGAACGCATTCATTACTATACAGCTTCAGCCTTCAGTTGGATTCTGAAATTGACAGCCGACAGATTGTTTCTACAGCTGAATTGTAAGTTTGCAGATTTTTTTTGGCTGTTTTTGGATAAGATTTTCTTAATGTTTAATACTCAATTGTTAAACGCCTGAATGTTTAATACTCAATTGTTCGGGAGCTACCTCAAAAATATAACTCATCAATAAATTGTAAATTATTGCCTATAGGGGGGGGGATAGGGGGCAATCATTTTTAAGTGATAATACCTTATTTTTTTTATTGAAAGCAGGGTTGCCAAAAAGACAATTATTTTTTTCACTTAAAACGGAGACGGAAGAAAATGATATCAAATTCCATGAAAAACCATTGAAATATTTTGATAGACCCAGGGCCCCCTATTAAGACTTATTCATTGTCTTGGGTATTTTGCGATTTCTCATAGGCTACTGGCCTAATTTGGCTTTTGTGTGTGCTCCCTTTTAATTAGATTCTTTGGATCTTATTGAATGCCACGGTGAATCTATGATTCAGTTTTCCAATAATTTGATGTATATCTGAATAATTTCGACATTTTTGTTGTTGTCTTTGTACCCATTTACTCATACCATCAATTTTTTCCAAAGAACAATAAGCTGTATATCGTTATTTTGCGTGTTTGTTTGAAACATATAGTGACCATGTTAATTATTCAGTAACTTACTTTTCTAATAAACGCTGAGACGGTATCCTATCAATGTGGTATCCAGAGGGGGGGGGGGTAGGGGGGTATTACATTTAAATGATAATATCTCGAATTTTTTTTATTGAAAGCAGGGATCCCAAAAGGTTAATTTTTTTTTAATTTAAAGCAGAGACGGCATTTTAGTGACCTATCCCCCCTCATGAATAGGCTCGAATCTGCTGAAAATTTAAGCATGTGATTTGAGACAGCCTAACCGAAACACTAATGCGTATAAAATCAAGGGATCATCCAGATAGCGCATTATCGCTCTCGTCCCAATGGAACGCCGCTAATGTATGCCTGGCGGCACGGCGCGCTGTTGTGTGCACCATCACCAATGGGTTTCTCTACGTAACATGGCACTAGGGTCTAGAGGGCATCCCACTTCCTCGTCTCTGTCAACAACCTCTATTGCCTTTTTAGCACCTTATCTACTAATGTCAGCTATGGATTGTGTCAGAAAAGCTACTCTCAGGCTGTATCGACGTCTACATTTGATAATCAGGAAGAATTAGTGACACTCGCTATGACAGTACTCCAAGTGACATAGCTCAAGATGGATCACCCCTCACATTCAAATTCCAAGGAATGATCTTGAAAATATTCAATTGATTTGAAAGAAATCGACTAGCTTTAAATTTATGGAACCGTACCTCCTTTTATACTTCTCTCTTATTTATCCTTATCTGTATTATTGTTCTTCTGTGAGGATGTCTATATTTCCATCTCTACTTACATCTGCAAATCAGCATCAAGAGAAAGCGGCTAGAATTCAACACTCAACTAGATACGCACCTGTTGATCTTTTGGAGATGAAGGATATTATATTCTCTATAAATCTTTGATGGCATATCAATACTTCCCCGAAGAGCTCCCATATTGCCATTCTGGATCACCCTGATTAGTGAGGGGATTAAATTCGTACGCAGTTTGTAGCCAGGATGATGTAATTGTTCTGGCCACTCCCTGAGTTCGTTCAGACTTCGGTCTGGCCATGAATGTGGGGTATGCTTGGAACTCAGCTCCTGCTGAGATCCGTCAGTCCCGAACCCTTGGCTCCTTTAAGAAACACATGAAAAGTTTTTGTTAAGAGTTAATGTTATATATGATTTAGTTACATATGGTTAGAAGATTTGATTACATCGTTGGAGATTGCTTAGTTAGCGTTAGTTTGTCTATGACGTAGTGGAAAGTTTGGCATGTTTTTGATTGTCAGATGATGGGGAGATGGCCGTATTTGTGGTCTAGATTCGATCGCCGTATTGTGGTCATCACGTGTTTATGGGAACAGTCGGTGGGTTGACTTTTTATTTCTTATTTATTTATTTTCACACGTAGTTTAGTATGGATATTTTAAGCATTATTGATTAGTTATTGTAAGTTGTTTCCCAAACAACGGGCCATCCAACCCTTTGGAATATTATTCCTCTAATTACTTATTTAATGTAATAAAATGGAACTTGAACTCATCCCCTCTCGTTCATTGAGTAAAGACTGTTAAGTCTTTGTAGAATGTGAGTAGAGTAAAAGTGTATGTTTTTCTTTGTTTTTATTCATTAAGAAAAGACGGCTAAGTCTTTATTTCATGTGAGTAGAGTAAAAGTATGTTTTTCTTTGATAAGGATCCTCCAGAGCTATGATGACGTATAGGGTGTCGAAATGACGTTTCGGTTGCTGGGTCTTTTTCAAGAGACCGGTTGAAGACCTGTTGCCCCACTTTGCAGGAGCGGGGGTCGAACCCTGGACCTTGCATTGCCTAGCAGACCGTCGATCCATTGTGCTGCCACAGGATCAAAAAGACAATTGAAACAGTTAACTTCATTGCATGGGATGGAAAAAGCTATCATCATCACAGAATAGTTGGAACTCTGTTATTCGTAAATATCTGTTTACGAATGAGAGTCTCATAGCCACAAAGCTGGTAATTAAGCTGGCCACTAATTTGTAACTGATTATACTTTTGATAATGTTATTCTTCTCCGTCTAACTCCGCGCTACCTCATCTTAAATTCCTCCAAGAAGATTATGGTGACTTATTTGTTACTAGAAAAAGATCGGGCTTATGGAGGAATCTCTCAACAGTTCCTTAGATGTAATGCCAGATTCGTTATGTAATTTCCCAATATTTAGATTTATGGAAACCATTCTCCAGAAAACTAGGGGAGAATTCCAGAGCGTGCGGCATTGTCCCACCTCTTTTTAAAATAAATTTTCTTTGCAATTTTTAATAGAAAATAATTTAAGTTATTAGGTTTTGCGTGTATCTAGTTTCAAGGAGGGGGTGAATTGCTAAGACCTAAAAGTCAGTTCGCTTTTTCTTTTTTCTTTCGTTTTTTTATGTCTTTGGAATAATAATTCTTTTTTTCTAGCATTGGAAAAACAACCGAGGGTCGTTCAATTTGGGCTCTACAGATTATGGCAAATGCAACAGCCCATTGCAATTCAGATGAACAGGCTTTTGCGTTGCCTCTTATTCGATTCATTGGAGGACTCAGTGGGAAAAATTTGCTTTCCGTTGAAATCCTTCGACAATTTTCTAGCTACATAATACAACAGTTTAATGTGAAAATGATGGATAGAGTCATTGAAATCATTCCCGTGGTTGATGGTGACAAGTTGGATGGTACAAATCCTTCGTGTGAGGACCTCAAAACGGGTGAAATAGCAAATTCTTTTGGTTAGAGCACCATTTTTTCTTTCGTTTTTTATTCATTGAAACATGATTTGATATTATTTGTCTCAAAAGTTACTATACCCAAGTGACAAGTGACAAACTTTGAGTTTATGGGGTTCAGAATCCAAAGTACCCTTAAAGTACTAAGGTACTGTAATCCTTAAAGTACTAAGGACAGTGAAATTAAATCCTGATTATTTGAATTGCTTAAGTGAAAACTTAAACAACCATATACATCTGAAAAATTAAAAAATTGGAAATTCTATTTTTAATTAAAAAAAAAGATCTGCATATGATTTTATGCTGTTTTTGGTAGGAGTGAATGGCAAATTCAAAAGAAAGGACTAAGGTTAATAATTAGTAATTGTAACTGTAATTTATAATTTCTGGCAGGGTAGACCTAACTAAATCCCGCTCAAATCTCAGGGGGGCCATTGTCTTTACATCCCAGGGAGCTGAACTGGCAGAGTCATACCACTGACCCCTTCCCTAAACCCGGACATTGAACCCGAGTCCTGAAGGGCATGAACAATTCTAGTTCCACACTGGAACAAGACCAGTGTGCCATCCACTCGGGTAGAAACAAAATAAGCTAAAATATATGACGCTAAACAGCTTAAGAAGGCATAGTTCTCCGTTGAAGCTGTAAGTGTCTTTGGGAACCAACAGGTTGTTAATGTTTTAATTTTTATGGATGAAAAGATTTGTCAAATGTAACCAACTAGTTTTCTTATTAATTTTCACGATTCAACGTGGCAATAATGAAAAAAATATAGTACTACCCTAAAAACTTTATAATTTTGAAACAGCAAAAAAAAAGATCTAGAGAATCTTGACTTCCTGGTATGAATTGATATAAGGTGGGTTTAGGGCACAAAATGTTTTCATTTTGATGTTCTTGGTACTGGCAAAAAAAATAGTTAAAATTGCAGAAAAATGTACGAGGAAGAGAGATTTTTGATACGAGTGTATCAATTATCTGGCTTAACAGAATATATAAGACTAATGCAAACATCGTTTTCGTATAAAAAGAAATGAACCACATACATGAGACCTCTCGAAGCCTCATTTCATTATCTGCTTGAATCTTCGTGGGAATTTTTTTTCTCGTTTCAAGGAAGGCTCTAAAAAATTATAATTCTTTAAATGATAATATCAAACAAAAAAAAATCCATAAAACATTCATAGTTTTTCAATTGAGTATGGTTACTTTCAAGAACCAAGTGCCGCATTATTATTTAGTAAAGAGTATCTTTAGATTATTTAATCAAAGATTTTTTTTTTTAATGAACCGCTTTTACTGTCTTCTAGGTAGTTGGTATCGTGAAAGCTATTATTTAAATATTTAAAGCATATTTCAGTGTGCTATAATTAAGCAATGCTAGCCTATAGGCTTCAAAAGTGAATTATTACGCCCAACTTTTTTATTTTTATTGAGCCTTTATATAAATATAAAATCTAGAACGTTTCTGCTAAGCAAGGATATTGGCCCTCACTGTTCCTATATTAATGTCTCAAATTATTTGGTTCAGTATCATAAAATGCCAATGAACCAACAATCTTTGCTGTTACAGTACGTACGTACGTACTGTGCATCTAACTGTTTAGATTATAACACGTATAGTACAGCACGAATAGTGAAACGTCTTTTTCTTAGTTAAACAAATAGTTTAAATTAAAACGGAGCCAAACATCCATTGTAATACATTGCAAATAACTTCTGAGGTAGCTCGGATTAGTGAAAGAAGTAAATTTTTTGATGTGAAGACGCACTCATTGTTACCTCAAATAAGGGCAAATCTCTCTTTTTGTTAAGTATATGGATTATATTATACCAACTGGCTTAAACCATAGTGCACAGTTTTCCTTTTGGTAATATACAGCAAAGTTACTGTGGGACTTTATTTTTTTGTTTGTTTTTTTCTTCATAGGACCATAGATTTCATGCAATTAAAATAAATAGCCTCTCGGATCATTTTTAAGTTTTACCTATAGGTAGTATCTTTGAAGGGTTTTGCAATAATAAAAAAAAGAAGTCCTTTTTTAAAGATGCACTTTATAGAACTATTTAGTAAAACAAAGGTTGCTTTAAAATACACTTTAGTTCCATATATAAATTTGTTGCTTTTCTTGCTTATATAGTACATAAAAATAGGATTTTTTTTTTTTTTTTTCTTTGCCTTAATAGCTGTCTTGCTAGCTATATTTCATTTATGTGTTATATTTATTTTAATTTTTTTACATATAGTCTTTTAAATTTCAAAAGCAAAGATTTAAAATCATAATTCAGAGACGGTCAATGAGTTTTGATGTATCTTAACTATCTCATAGGAATCTCTTAATTTACGCTAAATTCACCATTACTAACATGTGATAGGTCCATTAAAAGGTGTAAAGGAGGTTCTAGACGGTCAATCATTTTGATGAAAAGCTGTTTCAATCAATTGGCTCAAGCATGATTGACAATCTAGGCTTTCTAGCTTGCGCTTGGGTCAATCGATTGATGGTGATTGATAGAAAGTTTGAATGACTCAAGCGGTTGACAGAGTTAATTAATTGGCTATCGTCTCAGTTCTTCAGTAAATCTAGTCGCTCCAGAAATATTTTATTAAGATTTCAAAAATGTGCTTAGCCGTATATTCTCTATGATGTACCTCCGCCCGTAAATATGTGAAGAGATATTAAGTTTACTCTAGCCCTCTAATAGCTTTGTTTAAATCAATAATTCTAATTTTGGAAAAATATTTGATTGTTTAGGTTATTATTTTTCCATTTTTCTAAGTCCTTTGAACCAGTCTCAGAGGGGGGGGGGCTTCCTTCCTTTAAAACCCTCTTAGTAAAACCTTCCAGCGTAAACAACTTTCAACTATTCTTATTTTGGTTTTGTGACAAAAAATTTTCTTTTTTTTAAATTAAAACGAACCGAAAGCAGGGTCTTACCCGATTATCAAATGTTTCAAGTCATTAGCATCATGGCTTCTTCTTTATTTCTTTGTCAAAATTTTAAATTATAAAAAAAACTTACTTAAAAAAAACAAATTTTAAAGAAAGGAAACCAACATTGAACAATTATGCAACTCATTAGAGGATACCGAGAAAAGAAAGTCCTTCCCCAACAAAAATGTAATTTAAAAGATAAAAAAGAAATATTAAAAGGATCTTCCAGAGAACCGTGTACTGTATAAAAGTGTGGACCCTTCGAAGTGTCAATTAGCTGCAAATCTTAGCCCCTTGAACATTTTTTTTCAATATAGGCCTTTACTGTTTTGAACCGTCTTTATCCATGATTTCAGGTGGAGACGCTCATTCCCATGGATACAAAAAAGAAGCTACATCCGTGATGGATCATTGCAGAAATAATCCGGCTTCTTTCCAAGTATTACTGGATACTGGCCTTACGGCTGTCCGGCGACCTCCAGAAGCTGCTGAAATGCAAGCTGGAATAATTAAGGTCATTACTCTTGCTTATTTGAATAAAACCTCAATCTTGTCGGGAGATGTGATCAAGTGTCAATCGACAAGAATGAAAAGGCATGAAGGCCATCATGTTCAGAAATCTTCTTTAACGGTAAGCTATTCTTATTTTTTCTTCTTCTCCTCCTTTCTTTCTTTCTTTCTTTCTTTCTTTCAATACCTCTTTAACGGTAAGCTATTCTTATTTTTTCTTCTTCTCCTCTTTTCTTTCTTTCTTTCTTTCTTTCTTTCAATACCTCTTTAACGGTAAGCTATTCTTATTTTTTCTTCTTCTCCTCCTTTCTTTCTTTCTTTCTTTCTTTCTTTCAATACCTCTTTAACGGTAAGCTATTCTTATTTTTTCTTCTTCTCCTCCTTTCTTTCTTTCTTTCTATACCTCTCTCGTACTCTGTCTCAATTAATATTATGCTATAATTTGTATGAATTTTCTTTTAAGACAGAAAAAGGCTTATGCCAGTTTTGCCTCTCCCTCAGACTGCCTGTCTTGGCTTTCTCTCCAATTAGCAATGGCTCTCAACTTTTTTGTCACAGTCCACCAACGTTGATTTTAATTTAAAATCAAGAGACTAGGTCTCGGCCTTCGGTTGTCAAATAATCGTTATTTGATGGTGTGATTGAAAAGGTTTTTTGTTTTAGCTACCTTGAAGCTAACTCATAAGCTACAAAATTAGAATCTCAAACATATTTGTGCGCAAGGTAACCTCCTCCCCACCTCCCTATAATGTAGATGTTTAGACCAGTTTTGAAGTAATTCGAATCCAAAAACTGAAGGAACTAGTATGTTTCTTTTGTATGTGAAATTGTAACAAATGTTTCATAAAACGAAACATGAAGTCAATTTCAGCTTTTTTTTTTTTTTTAGATCATGCAAGGATTGCACTTTTTGAACACTTCAGGGACTGAATAGTCCCTAAACATTTTTCTATTTCTTATAAATTTTTTTAGTCCAAAATTATGATAGCAAATTATTTTATAACGAATTGCACAGGATTATAATTTTTATTTCAGGTATAGGCTTATTTTAGGAATTCTGTATTTTCAGAAAATTCACTCATATGCTTATTGCCCTTTCTTAATTTTAATTAGTAGAATTGGAAATTCTCATACCTAGCACCTTGGGGAGGGGGAGGGAAAAGGATCTTTGTGAATTCTATAAGATCTTACCCGCACAGTTAATAAGTTCTATTCTTTAGAATTATAAACCTTTCATGTTTTGCTGTTTCTGAAAACGAAAAAAATACTTATTAAGGTTTATATTTTCTCTGCAAGTTTTCGATATGTTATTTTTCTGCAGTCCTACAGTTTTAATGTTTCAATGTAAGTTGACAATTTTGCTATTATTCGACAGCTGAAATTCATCTTTATGTTTCAACACAAATAGACTTTCGAAATTTACTTTGTGTTTTTTTTTAGATTAAAGAATATGTCAAAAACAGGCGAAAAACGTTCAAAAAAAATTTGTTTATCCACTTTTATTATTTTCATTTTTGAAAATGATTGATATCAACATTAATTATTTAATTTATTTTAAACTTACCCTTCAAGGGATGTGAGTGGAGGGGATTTTGTGCTAGTTTTGTTGTTTCTTAATGGTGGTTCGATGTGGAGACTAAAAACGAGGGAAGGCCACGGTGTATCTAGTGTCTTATTATATATATATTATATATGTATCTTATTATGTACCTTATTATAATAAGATAATAGGTATCTTATTATATTTATATATGTATCTAGTGTCTTATTATTATATTATAATGGGCCTAAATGTGCACCAGTGAACAAGGAATTATATTAGGTGCCGCGTAAGTTTTTTTATTAATTTTTTTTTAATTTGACCTATATTGAACTTGAATGTAGATAGTACAATATTGACATTTTGAGTTAAGAATTCAGGCATTTCTAACTTGACCTATTCGGGGTTCTGAGGACTTTTGTCCCAGGGGTTGGAAACATCAGCTCATTTAGTAGTAGTTGCAGTGATAATAGTAGAATAAATCAAATATAACCAACAATCAGCAGGATATCAAAAGCTAACCTGCAAGGGCTTGCTGCGAGCACAATGCCTCCTAAAATAGAAAATAAATAGTAACTTGAATAGAATAGATGTAAAGAAATGAATCTTTACGTTGTTTTTAAGATTTAAGGATTAGAAGGCAAAAGTATCTGCCTGATTAAGCACAAACAACCAATCACATACTAAACATTAAGACATTTCTTGGTCTTAATCAGAAGAATATTTAAAGTAATGATGTAAATGAAGAACAATTCGGTTTTAGGAAAGAAAGAGGGGATTTTTAGGCTTATATCAATTTGATTTTCCAGACCATTTTATTTTGTTTGATAATGTCTCTTTGATTTCTAGGGACTGGGGTTTAAAGCCAAATTCTTACGAAACTATAGAAATTAAGAAGATTTTATTCAAGAATATGGCTTTAGATAGAGACACGGGTGAATTTGGTTTGAACTCTATTTACGATAATTTATTAAAGTTAGATAGAATGAAGTTCAATTCACCCAATACGATTAACCTCTGTCCAAGTTTTAGTTCAATTCATGCTAACGAACCGGATCCAGGAAGGTCAAGGAGACTCGCTTCCGTTTTTGCTTTGGAAAGAATAATATTATTAAACAATATGTAGTAATTTTACTTTATATATAAGTTATTGTCTGTAATTGTTTTAGTTCAGTATTACTACTTATGACGGTCACTGCATATATGACCGAAATATCTAGTATTTTTTGTGAAATTTATCACTGTCTATTAAAAGGATTTAATCCCAATTTGAACTTTCATTTATCGCCATGGGAAGGTAGTGTGGTCTCCGAATTTATCTAAGGCTTTTTAGTTGAAATATCTGTCCTAATCCTGTTCCACGAATCCGAATGAATTCACTCAATTTTAATCCTAGGCCCGTCTACGTTCTCTCTGGCTCATACAAAAACATCTTACTGTTGCTTAATATTCATCCATGTTGAACCTACAGTCATGTGTGGGAATTAATGAAAGCAAAATGTTCTTCTTTTTTTTGTAGGATGTCAGAGGGGTAAATAGTACTATTTTTAGTAATTCGTCCTTATCACTGCCTGGCCCATCATCTGCCTTAAACATAATGTATTTTTCTTATTTCAGACATGGAGTTTAGATAACCTAGGTGTTCCTGGAATTGAGATTTATCTTGGATGTTGTGCTGCCCCTAAACAAGATGAATTAATTAAAATTTGGGATGATCAGAAGCAAGCATTAAAAGCCATTGCCACTACCAATCTAAATGGTATCTCAGGTAGGTTTACTGAAATATTTACTTTTCCAAATTTTACTGTTTGAAGATGCAAGGAAATCGTAAGCGATGTTGTTTTAAATTATTTTGTTTGTTCCTATGCAAGTTACGACTTTTTTCTTTCTCCCTCTTTCTCTCTATATGTATACATACACACACATATATATATATATATATATATATATATATATATATATATATATATATATATATATAATCTTCTAAGTATTATATCTTATCCCTCTTCACTTTCTTCGGCTTTCCAATTGTCTTCTTGTTGGAAGATCTATCGGAATAGTGATACAGCAGTGATTTCGAGTTTTACATCATGTATTTCTTTTATACATTTAGCTTATTTTTTTGAATATATTGTGTGCAAATTCTTTCTAATTGCTTCATGCATGATGAACTTGCAGCTTTTTTAATACTATAGCCTGGTGGTTAGGCATGATTCAAGGCATTGTGTATCATATGAATGGAATGTTTTGCTATATAGGCTTAAAAATTGACTTATTTTGCACATTCAGGAAATTATTTAGGAAATTCCTCATGCCATTGAGATTGGTCTGAACTACCCGCCCGGGTAAAATTTGAAAATTATGCCCAAGAAATGTAGTTTTTTATTGTTTTGAACTCCTACCTCTTGCTTCCTTCTTCAGCAAAGTCATTTGATTTATCTCTCCTAACGTTTCAACCGAGTTTGCACAAATGTACATAATTTATAAATTAAAAGTAGTATCTGGCTAAATTTTGCCACAAGCTGGAATTATCCCAAAACACACGTTACAAAAGATTTGTCTTATAATCGAGACGTAGCTTTGTAAAAGTAGGTTGGCTATTGAATGTACCATAAAGCTATATTTCAGCGCATCTTTTAAAACGCTGTTTCTGGGCATTCATCAGTTTCTGGCAACTGTTAATACAGACAGCTCAAAGCTTGATAGCTCAAAACTACAAAAGACCTTATTTCATCTTTCCTTTTGGGTCGGTTTGTTATTTAGCCCAGATTTTTTACTGAACTTTTAACAACGAGTGTAAATTATAAACTGTTTGCTTTTAGTCAGTACAAAAAGGAAGGTGAATATTGAAAATAAAGGGATAAAATAAGGATTCTCTTTTTCAAATAAACTAAAAAATAATATTAGGTGGTTTCACCTTTCAATCCCCCCCCCCCTCCACTCCCCTTTCTTCTTCGTATCGCACAATCCTTTTACAAATTTATCCAGCCAGCAGCAGAGCCTCTGGGACAACAGGCATAAAAAAAGAAAATAAGGTGCACTCTCTTATGTGCACCGGAAACCCAACGAGAAATAATCGCTTGAGGTATCCGTTTTGTAGCGTCACACAGTAACTTTTTTTAAAATAAATATTAGTGATTGGCCGGTAGTTACCAACAAGTAGTTATATTGGTATATTACTCGAGTTTTTTTTCTGTTTATGCAAGCATTAATCAGAATCCAATTCAAATGCTGTGTCGTCGACTAGGCTAAATTATCCTCAAGGGGCGCCACTCCTCTAGGTCACCCTGCAGCGTTGTTAGCAGTCACGGTTTTAGTTAAGAAAGCTCGTGAAAGGTCCACCCTTATGCCACTATGAGGCCATGCAAAGCAGGATTCTTCTGTCAGAGATAGCGGGAAGGAAAGAATTTGCAGATTTTTTTCTTGAATTTTGTGCTCAGAATCTAACAGCAATTTTTTTCAGGAATGTTTTGAATTCTGCTAACAATTATTAGAAAAAATTGTCTGTTAGTTCACGGAAAAATAATCGCTAGCAAAAGTTTGCTAATATTGTTTTTATAGGTAGGCGGAAACAGGCTTATATAATTTGCCTGTTGTTGTCCGCCTCAAATCTATGCCCGTGGATGTCCCTGTATGTCTTTTTATACATTGCACTCTTGCGTTTCTGTCGCTTCATAATTAAAATGAAACGAAAACACAATAACGAAGAAAACTTCAGATCAAGACTGTAGAAAATGATATATATATATATATATATATATATATATATACACTGAAAAACTAAATTTGTTTTTTTTAAACAGAATCAAGCATAAATTCAAACGAATTTCGAAATTCAATCCTTTATCGTTTTTTCTTCTTTTTGTATTCTGTTTTATTTTTTTGGTTGATAAAGGCTTCCGAAGATGAAGCCGCAGTATTTAGACTTTTATTAGTACGCATATTTTCTCGTTCTCCCTGTCTTGATTTAAATTTTTACCGATTATTATGTTTTCATTTTATTTTAATTACAAATGGAAAGACAATGTGGCTTAAGAAATTATTTCCTATTGCTTTACAGGAGTGGCATCAAGCAATGAAGGTCATCCTATCACAAATGCTGCCATTAAAGTTTATCTTGGTGAAGTTTCTGTTGCTAACATTTCTACTGGTGGTTTTGGGCAATTTTCAGTTCTTACATCTCCTGGAGAAATAACGCTTAATGTTTACAGCTATGGATATTACGATCTATCTAAGGTAAAAACAGCCTAAAAATTTGAAACAGGCTTGTTAAGACTGAACTTGGACTTTTTAAAAATTCGCAAGTTTGGCAAATTAGTAGATGAAAATCTAACTATTTTTCTTTACTTTTTTTTTTTGTTTCTTGAAACAAAAAGAGAGAAAGAGCAGAGAAAATAAAAAAAAAGAAAAGGAGAAGATTTCTCTTTTTGTTTACTTCTTCCTCCTTTTTGTATATTTCTGTTTGTTGCTTGTTTTAATTGACAAAATTATTCTTTTTTTCTTCTTTTTTAGTTTACTTTTCCTTGTTTTTTCCTTTTTTCCCCATAAAATTGGATTGTTCTTGTGTTTGCAATCCCCAAAAACATGGCTCTTTCTTCTTTCTCCTTCTTTGTGTGTTTCCGTTAATTATGTGTTAATTGAGAAAATTTTGCTTTTTTCTTCCTCTTTTTCAAGTTTCATTGTTATTAAATTTAATCTACCGATTTGGAAACAGTCCTTTCTTACCCATAAAAAGCCTCTTCTAGAAGCCGACCGCTGACTCTAGGTGGGATCAAGGGGCTAACTAAGTCTGGAAATTTCCACGGCGGTGGTGGAGCTCCAGGCAATGAGGCTCTACCCACCCTCCCTTGGCAGCATAGGAAATCCGTTAGCGCACCTCAAGGCGGTGAAAGGCTGTAAACATCTCTGAGCTCCATGCCGAGCAAGGTTATGGCCGACGCGCTACGGGTGACCGGAAGACTGGGGACCTTGTGGTGTACCTTATCCCCAAGAAACGACCGGTAATGATGATGATGAATTTGATACAGAGTAAAAGTTTGGCTACGGCATCCCCGGTTTCAAGCGATGCGACGGAATTTGCGCCCTCGTCAAGAAGTGGGCTAGCTACCATCCTATCATTGACATGGCAGACAAGGCACTCTCGAGTGGCCTCCAAATAAGTCTACCGGAAACGAATACCAAGCGAGTGGTTGGGATGTATGAAACCCCTGTGACCCTAAATGGTAGTCAGATCGAAGACGTCGAGTCGTTTTAATACCTTTGGTCAATGGGAAACCCTGCTGGTGAATCTTAAGAATATGTACGGAGCCGCATATCGTCAGAATGGAACGTCTTCCTTTAACTACGGCAGGTTCTCTGGAAGCAGAGCGAAATTCTGACACAGACGAAGTTCCGAGTGTATGAAGCTATGGCTCTATGTTCTCCTCTATGGATGTTAAATGTGGTCACTTAAAGCAGCCAAAGCATTCATCTTGAATTCATTCAACCCTAAATGCCTGCGTTATATCCTGGGCTTCCGCTTTTCAGATACAATCTCTAAAGACAAAGTCTGGAGAAGATGTGGGGATCGCCAACTTGTCTCTGATATTGTCAAGCAGGGGAGACTGATATGATATGGTCACACAATGCGCAGACAAGATGACCATAGAATCAAAAGATGCCTCAGATGCCTACCACTACCAGCATGGATAAAGAGAACAGGAGGCCAAAAGAAGTCCTGGCTCGTGACTGTGAAGGTCGATCTGGAGCCAATCAGAGGGTTCAGAAAGTACGGCCGTCGTTGGAATCGTCAGTGGCTGGGTGGGGGGCTCCAGCCCCCCCCCCCCTCCCACTGGCTGAATGATGCTGCCTTTTATTTTATATTTTTGTTTTGATATTTCTATTATACAGCATTGGAAGTGCCGATTAGACCAGCTAAGCCCCCCCCCCCCTAAAATTCAGCTTATGGGCGCCATTGGTAGTGTCCGGTCTAATGTTGGTCCTTTTTTTTAAACTTAGTCTAGACAAAAAATATAAGAAGAGGGAAGCTCGTAAAAGGAAAACTTAATTGTTTATTTCTTTATTTTTCTTGACCAACATTTCCCTATTTTTGTCCCTTTTTCAACACTATTCCTGTTATTTATTTTTATGGCCAGCTCCGTGGAAACTTATTTCCTTTTTTCTGATAGAATTGTTTGCAATGAAAATATTATGATTTTATGAAACCGAAAAGAATAATGCTTTGATTTTTTTCTTAGTCTTGAAAAATAGTTCAGCTCCCTGTCTATCCCACTTATCTGTGCCCTTGGGGATTATATTAATCAAGCCAATGAATTTGGAGTGAAGCGTTCGTTGGACTTAAGGGAATCAAAATTACTGAAACTTATTGCTTGAAAAAGACAACCTGAAAAGCTCGAGGGAGTAGATTGATTATATAGAAATTATTGAACCGATTTTGTGTCTAGAATTACTTCTTTAACAAACAAATAACATGGACTTAATGCAATATATCTTTTTAGGCTATTAACGTACATACTGGTGAGATGACTCGACTTACATTGTCTGTTGAAAAAGATAAGCGAATTGTTGGAATGCCTCGTTTTGCTTTTATGCTTGTTGCAGTTTCTTTAATTCTGTTAACCTTTGTGATTATCTTGGCCCTTTATATGTGCTGTGTTCGGAGTAGGGTAAACCGACGGCGTGAAGGCTTTCGCATATTGAATCATAATACCCTTTTCCAAGATGATTCAAGTGAGGATGATTCGGATTCTGATGGCGGTTTCACGAAGAAGAAAAGGAAAGTATTTCGAGGGAAATTAATACAAAGACAGTATAGAGATGAAACAAGTGATTCTGAAAGTGAGGTTGAGCTTTTTAGTCAGAAAAAAGGGCGAAAAAATGGACTACTTAATAATAATATGAGTACAGATTCTGTTTAAGCTTAGCAAATACCTAAGGAAGAAGAGAAAAATCTTTATGCAATTAATACAAAGACTCAGATAGTGAAATTGAGTTAATCGAGAATAACATGAGCAAAAAATGGCTGTTGATAGTACTACGATATAGCGTCAGAACAAGTTTAACTATATGGAATAGATCGTATTTTTAATTGGAATTGACCAGTATAATTATCATAAGAGTAACCATCATCATTAAGAAAATCATGAAGAAACTTAATTCCTATCAAAATAGATGCTATGAAATCAAGGCCGTATACAGGAAGGGTGATTAACCGGGTTTACCCTTTTCCTCCCTCCCCCCGAACTTTCCGTCTGGGAGGTAAAGAAACCTAATAAAAATACGTATATAAGTAATTTTTTGTGCGTTTTCTTTGTACTCGCCCCTCCGAAAAAAATAACCTCCCCCCCCCCCAACAAAAAAAAGCAGGACACGCCATTTTATGAAAGATAAGATCAAAGAATAGTTTTTTAGATACCTAATAAATTATCAACTATAGTATTTTATGAAAGATAATATTTTATAAAAGATACCAAGATCCAAGATACCTTGATACCAAGATCAAGGAATAGTTTTTAGATACCTACTAAATTATCAACTATAGTATCAATAATCGGATTTATTTGAAAAAATAAATGGTTAATTAGTCTTCTATAAAAATATGTCTTTGATACGTAGGCCGATGCTCCATGGGATCTCAAATCAGGGCAAGGGCTTGCTATTTTTGGGACATTGCTATTTTGCTATATTGGTCAGGCGGGATTGGTCTGGGTTTGTCGGGTATATTATAAAAAGTTGTGATAGCAGCTTGCTAATTCTGGTAACCGGGAAATCCAATAAATAAAACATAATGGTATGATAACATCTCCCTGCTTATAACGAACTTCCTGTACTCCTTGGAAATTGTACGAGAAGTTTTAATTTGGTTCTGGAAGGTTGGACTTCTTGGAATTTTTTCCTGTTTTTGTCCTTGGTTAGAGCACGAATTATTTTTGGCCTTTATGACCTTATATTTTCGGCTTTCCGAAAAGGGGGGGGGGGTGTGAACGGCTGAATTAGTACATTAGAGTAGTTGCGTTCCTTCACCTGCAATATTTTATTATGTTTTCTTAAGTAACAGTTTTAGTGATGATCCCATTGGTGTACACTGTGCACAGTGAGGTACAATCGTGCCATCTGCATTACTTCATGGATTTCTCTGAGAACTGTTGGTATCCTTAGTTATAGACTTGTAAATTTCTTGATTAATAAGCTGCTCTTCTAAATGTAGATCCAAGGGGGCCGGCCTGGATACCAAATTATCGATTTTAGTTTTATTGTCAATCTAAGGTAAACACTTGTTCCCTTGCTTTAAGATCTCAAGTTCGGAACAAATGAGAACCGATGTATGCATGTCATGCAGAGCCGATCCTAGGGTTGATGGTGCCCGGGTAAAAATTAATTACTGCCTCACACCTGACTCAAATATAAACAAAAAAGCCAAATCAAAGTGAAAAATTTGATCAAAGTGGGCAATCTCCAAGCCAAAGCTCTCCACCAGCTGTGGTGCCCGGGGATGCTGACCCGGTTGCCCCCCTTCCCTTGAACGGCTCCGATGTCATGCATCTATTTTAATGATAGACAACTGTTTATATTATGAAGCCTAGTTTTTTTTTTTTTTTTTTTTTTTTTTTTTTTTTTTTTTGTTAAACGAGTAATTTTATCTCCTTTTAATCATATGTGCTGTAAATTTCTGTATAGAAATTATTTTCGAACGATTTACTTAACAATTAGTGGCAAAATTTAACGTTATTTGAGGGTTGGAGCGGTTTTAGCCGTAAGAAAATGCAGTTCCTAAGGCTAGCTGTCGAAACCCACGAAACATATAATAAACAAATATTCTTGTTTGAACTCTCAACAAGCAACAGCATAGCAATAATTTTCTTTGGACATCTTATAGCAATTTTGATTTAATAATGAAAAGACATAAACTATCTAATTTGAGTTAAAAGAAAAACTTTTGGATGCTGACCATCGGTCTGTGTTGCGCAGGTACCGATCTCCTGATTTTCTGCCTTCGGTAGAGAGTGCAATGCGTGGTTGGGGGCAAATTATCCGACGCTCCCCGTGTTTTTCCCCTAGATTTCTCCAGGTACATATTTAGATCTGAGTCGACTATGGCTGAGCTTACAGTCACACCATTGACCCCTGTTCTCAGGATTTCAAGTCTAGCGCGCTAACCACTCTGCTGGGACACCTCAGTATGAGTTATTGCAAAATATTTATAAATTTAATGTTTTTTTTAACGTTTCTTGCATGATTTTGCGGTTAGTTTTCAGCCGAAAAGATCACTCCGTTACAGTCTCTGTACAAAAAATCACTTTGTACGGAAGCATCATGCCGTACTACTGCCAAAGTTTAAACTAAACTTTGCAGAGAAAGGTGAAATATCGCTCATGCGATAAAAAATTACTCCATAGTACTGCTGAAGTCAAAACTAAATTGAGAAGAATTTATTTTCAAACTTTAATTTTTTGGGGCAAAAAATAATGAATGACTGCCAGTGTTGGTCAAGAATAAGACATTTCAAAGTCTATTCCAATTCCTGAAATTGCTGCGAATTTAAGTCACATAGTATATCAATTCTTCAAATATTGAGTCATTTAGTAGTTTTTTCTGCTCCACTCTAAAACTCGGAAAATTAATCTATGACAGTGTTGTTACCCTTTAAGTTTGTCTTGTAAGAATTGACATAAGAGAATACCGAAATAATAAAATGCATCGTTAAGTTCTCCGATACTGTTGATAAACAAATAATTTAAAGTATCTAGATATTAATCTCCATTTCTCTGAAGTTTGTTAGTTCTTTCATCTATTTTTTTCATAAGTTATTTTATTTTAAAGATGGGAGATTTTGTTGGAAGATTTTTTTTAAAACATTCAAAATAACCTCAAGCTGTGCTCATTAAGCAAACTCCTTTGAGCACATAAGCTTATAAGTTCACTTTGATTAACTGTATTTAGAAGCCTTGTTATTTCAGAATTGTGTTTAATAAATTATTCAACTTCTGCCACCGACCAATTGTGTATAAAAGTAATTTGAATTCCTTAGCTTTTAATCTCCATTTTTCTGAAGTCGGAGTTTTTTTTTTGCATTTTTTTCATAAGTTATTTAATAAGGTAGATTTTGCTGCAATAGAAAATTTTTTGTGGCATATTAAAAATGACTTCCATTTAATTAAACTGTTTTTAGCACATAACCTCCTAAATTCACTTTGATAAGGAATATTTAGAAGCTATGCTATGTCAGATTTGCGTCTAATCACTCTCTGCCACCGTCCAATTTTATTTTGGTGTTTATTTTATTGTTTGAGAAGGCTTTTTTAGCTACTCTTATAAATTGTTTGTGGAAGCTAAACTATCTCAGAAGTCTTCTAAAAAATGTTAATTGTATGAATGTCAATAGTCAAGAGAAACTATTCAAATTTCCAATAACAACTTTAATAGAGTGCTAAGCATGGGATGAGGGGCCAGGTTGTAGTTTTTAATGCTGCTCTAGTACCTAAGGATTTGTTTGTTTAAAAGTTAGGCCTTTGTTAACTTAAATCTGGGTTTTGTATGTTCGCGCTCATTATACAAAAAAATGCATGCATGGGAGACATATACGTAAATACCATGTTTAAGCTTCTTCTTTGGAGCTGGATTACATAAAAAAAACAGCATTTATTTTATTTGGTAGTCATTAAAATTAATTTTTATATTTCACCGTCTCCTCCTCCCTCCTCCAAAATGCCTTAACCATTCTGAAGAAAGATACTTGGAATAGACCGACTCTTATTACCTGGATCTTACTTTACTCTCTAGAAAAGCTTAGTTTCCTAATTTATATTTCCTAATTTTATATTTCACCGTCTCCTCCTCCCTCCTCCAAAATGCCTTAACCATTCTGAAGAAAGATACTTGGAATAGACTGACTCTTATTACCTGGATCTTACTTTACTCTCTATAAAAGCTTAGTTTCCTAATTTATATTTCCTAATTTTATATTTCACCGTCTCCTCCTCCCTCCTCCAAAATGCCTTAACCATTCTGAAGAAAGATACTTGGAATAGACCGACTCTTATTACCTGGATCTTACTTTACTCTCTAGAAAAGCTTAGTTTCCTAATTTATATTTCCTAATTTTATATTTCACCGTCTCCTCCTCCCTCCTCCAAAATGCCTTAACCATTCTGAAGAAAGATACTTGGAATAGACCGACTCTTATTACCTGGATCTTACTTTACTCTCTAGAAAAGCTTAGTTTCCTAATTTATATTTCCTAATTTTATATTTCACCGTCTCCTCCTCCCTGCTCCAAAATGCCTTAACCATTCTGAAGAAAGATACTTGGAATGGACCGACTCTTATTACCTGGATCTTACTTTACTCTCTAGAATAGTTTAGTTTCCTAATTTTTATTTCCTAAATTAATATTTCACCGTCTCCTCCTCCCTCCTCCAAAATGCCTTAACCATTCTGAAGAAAGATACTTGGAATGGACCGACTCTTATTACCTAGATCTTACTTTACCCTCTAGAATAGTTTAGTTTCCTCGCCTTTATCTTAGGTTTAAGAGAGTGATTTGTTTATTGCACTATGAATGTGAAATAAGAATAAGGCCTATGACTTTGTTTCTGTGCGTAACTAACTGTTTAAGATTCAAATATATGTGTGTTTTAATGTGCATTTGATCGTAATATTTCTTACGCGATTTTTTACTTAGCTGCCTTATTTATCCATATCTTTCGTTACACGTGTTTTTGTATCAATTGTTTGTTTTTAATATTGTTGCGGATAAGGTGATATCTTTCTGGAAAATAAAAAAAAAAAAGGAAATTTTTGCTCTGGATTTTTAGAATTTAGTATAAGGCAGGGGCAAATTTCCAGCATTTTTATTGGCTCTCCCCAAACGACGCCCCTGGTATAAGGCTACTATGACATGACTACATCCTCGGTTCGGTATACAAAATTGGATGTCAATTGGTAGCATTTAAAAAAATTAATGTTGGGGGTCTTATGGTCAAAAATCAATATACTTTTTACTTATATATATAACTGCATCCTCAGTTGGATATAGCCTATGTAAAATGGTTTCTACATTTCTGGAATTTGTTTTCTTTCCTTTTTTTGTAAGAGCAGGCCACGTATTTTTAGACAGAAGTACAAGCGTTCGTTTAACCGATTGAAGTATGAGCTTCATTTATCTGTGTGAGGCCATTAATAATTCAAGAGACTTACAGGACAGGAATATTATATGGGGTACTAACGCGAGTGGATATTTTTCAGACGGCTGCAAATAGCTTTCTAGGGTTAAGCTTTAATTATAATGTCAGATTTTTCCAAATATCCCACGGTTTCTCAGATTGGTACATATTTGGTCCTCCGTTACAGGAGGGGGAGGGTAGGTAGGAGGTAGGGAAGATCCTTATCCGCCAAGAAACGCATGCATTTTTGGCATTTTAAAAAAATAATAAAGATACAAACGTTAAAATTTTACTCGAAAATGCCCACTATATCCTTATGGTAAGATGCATCTTATATCTTTGTCTTGTTTTGAAGCGAGTTAACATAGAAAGTTAGAATAAAGTAAGGCACATGGACAGAATGGTTGGAAGGACAAACAAACAGAATCTACCTTTGATTTAAATGGATCTTTATAGTATTGAGATAGTAACACTTTGGTTACGTTTTTTTCTTGTGACACCGATATCAGTTTATTGCAAGAAAGTGGTAGGTAGGGATTTAACATCTGTGGTTTTTAAGAAAAGTAGAGAACGCTGGTTGGATTGATGAATATGACATTACATTTGGGAAAGAAGCATATAATTCTTGTTTTGGGCTAAAAAATAATGTCCGTTGTTTATCTTTGTACCCTGCTCTAGGTAATCCTACCAAGCTGTGTTTTTACGAGATGCTTTTAAAGGCGTTGCTCTTTCAGAAGCGAGTTTCGATAACTCCTCTGTTGGACAAGAATGTACGTATTTGTGAAAGACTGACATAGGTAAAACGTCAAAACGATCTTGAAACGATTGCGGGATGTATCATCAGTGTTTCCAGAAGCTGTTGAGTGAGCTCCTCGATTTTGAGCACGTTGGAGAGGAACGATATGGCTTTTTAGAGCACCGGTAAAAAAAGAGGCTAGAGATTTAAACTAAGATTAACAACCTTGCATATGCCTTAAATAAATTCAAATTAAAACTCTTTCAGCGTTTCTACAAGGTGCAACATTAGCACATTTGTTAAAATATATTTATCAAGTATATGTCTTCAACCAGGCTAATAGCATGATTTACCACCTCTGGGCTGCATGCAGCAAGTTGCTCAGGAGTTTTTAAGTTTTTGAGCAAATCTCGATTAAAATTCATCTATTGAAATTTCAATCAATGCATTGTGGAGCTTCGGGTCAGGAGTGGGAGCTAGATAACGTCCGAAGTTGTCCGCCTCTTTCAAAAGACACTAGTCATTGCCCAGCGTTGCCAACACGGTACAACTTTACCTTTTTTGGTACAATTTCCGGTTTACAATATAAAATTTCCGGTTTGTTTTGAATGTTTTCGTGGGGTCAAGTTTTATCCAAATTTTTGAAATTCCTCAAATCACCTTTTAGGGATTTAGGCAAAGCAATCACTTCCGGGTCCCGAAAGCCAGATATGTGTGAATTATTACCAACTAAACATGAAAAATTAACAACGAATGATACTACAATGGAAGATTCGGTTTGTGAATGTTATTAAAGCGAAACTAGCCAAGCGGACAGGGTGACTGTTCTTATTCTGAAAAATTTTATCAGGGAAAAGGAGCTATTTGTCACATATTAAGATAGGTACTTACGTAGGTAATCTAGCTTAATTTTAACTATACATTTGTAATATATATGCACACATATATATATATATATGTATATATCAAACAGTTCGTGGCAGCGAACTGTACGTAAGGAGCGACCCGGCTCAATAGGAACCAAAACTCTAAAAAACGGAATTTTGGTACCAATAGATCTGTGCTACCATTTCTATTATATTTTAGAGTGGACTACTTTATTTTGAAAATTTCTCCTCTAATAGTTTTAGACCTACTTTATTACTTTATTTCTACTTTAAATTTGGATTTTGTATTTATTTTCTTTTTTTGCCGAGCCTATGGATTTTAGGTTACGGAAATAGAAATTTTGGATATAATGGCGGGAATTCGGTAATAGCGATTGACAAACGTTTAAGTTTTCGTTGGACTTGGATAGACCCACGAAATTTGAAAGGTCAGGACCCTCTAGAGGGAGAAGGTGTGGAGGTAGGTACTTCAGAATACCTTCCCGTGACATATTTTAGCCTGTAGACCCATCCCTGAAAGTTTCATTTTCCTAATCTAACCTCTTTCTAAGATAGCCAAAAGTAGCTAAAGTAGAATTTTACCGCAAATGAACTTAAAGATATTGTTATGTCATGAAACAGCCAAGTTGTTTGAGTTTAGCCTTGAAATATCCTATTTCTTTCTTGGTATACTTTTTGGGGCGGGAGAAGTTGAGATGGCTTCTGAAGAACCTAGGTGGGCCGATATCCAACCGGTCACTTTTTCACGCATTATTTTTGTTTTGACTTTTTTTTTTAATATCGAGTTGTGCTTATGTTAAAAATGTCTAAAATTCTTTCTCAAATTCCAAAAATCCTATTTTCCAAGGAAGGGGGGGGGGGGTTAAACGCCTAGAATTGTATCTTAGAAGGCTCTTTCAGGGTTGCCGTCCGCTGAAAAATAAATCACTAGATTCTTGAAAAAAAAAAAAAAAACAGCACATAAATTAGGCTGCCACATTAGAACAAATGAATAAGATGTGCCAGCAATTGAGCAGAGGAGATTTCTTCCATTTTATTTTATATTCAATTTAAAATATAGCTGTTTGAGGCAGCTAATTTATTCGAAAGTTTTACAAGACCATGTTCTACTCTCATTAAAGTCAGCATAATAAGGCTATACTTGTAACTTGGAAAGAAGTCAGAAAATGGGGAAACTTCTAGGGATTTGGGTATTGAAAATAGGGATTTCTAGGGATTTTCCACCAGTCTTGTAGGGATTAAATAAAAAAAACAAGTTTTTTCAACTGAAAGTAAGAAGCAACATTAAAACTTACAACGAACAGAAATTATCCCCTATATGAAAGGGGCTGTCCCCTCTTCAGCGCCTTGCTCTTTACGCTAAAGTTTTTTATTGTTTAAAAAATAGAGTTGTGAGTAAGAGTCAAACTTTAGCGTAAAGAGCAAGGCGTTGAGGAGGAGGCAACCCCTTTCATATACCGAACAATTTCTGTTCGTTTTAAGTTTTAATGTTGCTCCTTACTTTCAGTTGAAAAAACTTGTTTTTTTATTTTTTTTGAACGTTTTAGAATTAATGCAGGTTTTGATTTTGGCTAACCGCACATGAATAATTAAAACCAAATTTGCATACTGATTTTAATTTTATTTGGTTATGTGGCTTTCTCGAAAGTTGTTTAATTTTATTTACGAACGTTTTTATTAGTAATAAATATGCGTAACTTACGAATTAACTTACGTAACGAACTTCTATATTCATATATTTTAATACATATATTAGGGGGTTCGCCCCCTAGTCAATACCTCACTCTTTACGCTAGAGTTCGAATTTTTTTCCAATTCTTTAAAAATGACCCCTTAATCACAAAGGCCGTTAATTAGAATAAATAGCTCTTATGAAAGTACTAAACATCTTTGGCTTAAAGAGCGAGGTATTGACTAGGAGGCGAACCCATTCATATACGTAATAATTTCTGTTCGTTTTACGTTTTGATGTTGCTCCTTACTTTCTGTTGAAAAAATTGTTTTTATTTATTTAATGTCTGATCGTTTTTTTAAGTAATGCTGGGAAATCCGGCACCCCCTTCATAGAAATGTTCCTTCCACCATGAAAACTTCCTCCCACATAACCCCCCCCCCCCTCACTACCTGAAAAGATCCCCCTGAAAACGTCTGTATACTGCCCAATAACCAATATTATGTGTAAACATTGGGCAAAGTTCATAACTTTCAGCCCTCCCCCGGGGACTTTGGGGGATTAAGTCATCTTAAAAGACCTATTTATTATATTTTCAACCACGCTGAACAAAATGGCAATCTCAAAATTTTGATCGGCTGACTTTGGAAAAAAAATCAGCGTGGGAGGGGGCCTCATAAAGAAAGAAAAACGAGCAAAAATGGGGTTTTTATAGGCCAAATGAAGATACTGAAAAAACGAAGCGAATATTTCGAGAGGACAAACGCCTCTCTACTTCAGCGCGAAACGAAACGATGTATCAATAAAAGCCAAAAATTAAAAGAATTAAAACCAACTACCTAACAACCCTAGTGATCCCTGAAATAAACCTTGAACCACTTTCCCAATCATCTAATCAAACACGTGAACAACCCCTTAGGTCTCAAAGGGTGTCTGCAAGAAATGCCTTAATTAAAATCCGAAATCAAATGACATAGTTTTCCAACTTACTTTATTGCTGGTTCGTTTTGTTTTTCGAGTGAATGAATTGATTCCTTTCCTTGTTCAGTTGTTCGCTAGTATCCGTCGATGGCAGTTCATATTTTTTGGATTTTGTGCAAATCGCGGATATTGGCGAATAACTCGCTTTTATGGTTGTTAGGTAGTTGGTTTTAATTCTTTTAATTTTTGGCTTTTATTGATACATCGTTTCGTTTCGCGCTGAAGAAGAGAGGCTTTTGTCCTCTCGAAATATTCGCTTAGTTTTTTCAGTATATTCATTTTTACAATAAAAACCCCAATTTTGCTCGTTTTTCTTTCTTTATGTGATGTCAGGCCAATGTGGTTTAAGAAATTATCTGGGAGGGGACCTAGTGGCCCTCCATTTTTTTGTCACTGAAAAAGGGTATTTGAAATTTTCAATTTCCTTTCAATGATTCTTTCCATGATATTAAAAGACTATTTGGCTAGAGCAACAGCTCATGGGAAAAAAAAACAAACAAAAAACAAATAAACACGCATCTATTATCTCTCTTCTGGCAAAAAATAAAAAATTTTACATTTTTGCAGATAGGAGCTTGAAACCTCTACGGTAGGGTTCTCTGATACGCTGAATCTGATGGTGTTATTTTCATTAAGGTTCTATAACTTTTAGGAGGTGTTATAGACCCTATAACACCCCCTGAAAGTCATAGAAGCTTAATGAAAATCACACCATCAGATTCAGCGTATCAGAGAACCTAACTGCAGAGGTTTCAAGCTTCTATCTGTAAAAATGTGGAACTTTGTATTTTGTTGTCAGAAGAAAGATCACGGATGCGTTTTTTTTTTCTTTTTTTTCAGGGGTATTCGAATCGACCCAGTGGCCCTATAATATTGTGAGAGAGCTCATTCAAGCGGAAATTAAAAGTTCTAGTCCCTTTTTAACGGACCCAAAAAACTGGAGGGCAACTAGGCTCCCTCCCACGTTCATTTTTTGCTAAAGTCACCCGATCAAAATTTTGAGGGATGACTTAATCCCTCACATTCCCAGGGGGAAGGGCTGCAAGTTATGAACTCTGCCCATTGTTTAAATATAGGCTAGTATTGGTTATTGGGAAGTATACAGACGTTTTCAGGAGACTTTTCTGGTGTAGGGGGGGGGGGGGGTATTTGGGATGAATTTTTCATGGGGAAAGGGAGTTTTCCATGAAGGGGGCGCCAGATTTCCCAGCATTATTTAAAGAACGAGCAGAAATTAAATTAAAAAAAAATAAGTTTTCTTTCAACTGAAAGTAAGGAGCAACATTAAAACTTAAAAAGAACAGACATTATTACGTGTATGACGGAGTTCGCCCCCTTGTCAATACCTCGATCTTTACACTAAAGTTTTTTAGCACTTTCAAAAGAGATATTTACTTACTTATGGCCCTTCTTATTGAAGGAATTTGATTTTCGTTTTTTTTTTTTTCGTCTTTAATCAGGAAGGGCCTTGAACAATTAGTGGAAATTGTGCTCCGCGTCATTCGTGCCGAAATTTGGGCCGCAAGTCAAATTAGTAGCCTACTACCTGCTAAGTAAGAAGTAGGCTTACAGTGGGTAGAGGACAGATACAACTAATTATTTTTTGTGCCAGATCTCCCCGATGCTCGGTTCGACTCGGTGTTCCTCAGGTTTTCACACAAAGGGAGAGCGGCGTTGTATTTTCAGCTGTAAAAAATTGTCAGGTTTCGTCCTGCATCATGGAAATCTGGGCCAAAGAACATTCACGGTATTTGTCCTCTTCAGAAGGATGTTTAACACCATTGAGAGTTTTTTTTACTTTCAGTCAGAACACAAAATATATATTTTGACGGGATACAAGACAAAATAACTGGACTAAAAGAGGAAAAAGCTACTGCACTGACAAAAGCGAATGCTATGTAAAGTTTTACTAGTAATTACGGATTTATTGAACTATAAGTTTTGACGTCTCAAAGCTTTGTTTCCATGGCACAATCAGATCTGATTTAAGAGATACGAATTCTTATAGGCTAGCAGGGGTTAGAAACATTCTTCTAAGCCGTGGCGATAGGAATTTCTCCGATAGCGCCGCTTATAGCGCTGGAGATTGTGTCAACTAGGCTATCGCCGCTCTCAATTAATGAAAGAAAATTGAATATGTAGACATATAAATGTGGCCTCTTCTTTCTTGAGCTATCTAGAGATCAGATTCCTTTGGGAGCATTTACCTTGGAGACTTACGAACTAATTACCTACCATTAGACTAGACGCAGACATATAAATAAAATAAACACAGATAAAAAAGACAATAGATTTATTGAACTTACATGCTTAGTTGTACAGCAACGGGTCACTTCAATGACAATATTGGGGACCAAAATATAGTAATTTCGTACTAGTCGTTTCAGATCTTACTTAAGATTAAAATTAAAAAACACATTGACCCCACTCTCATACGCAGTTCTTTCGTCCTGCACTGTAAGGGCTGCCCGCCATTGACCCAAGAGGACCAAGGATGTAAATCTTTCGTCGAGTAGTCTATTTTAGATATTTTTGATGATTCAACTATTCACACGGTTTTTTGCCATTTAAACTTTCTTAGAAATGTTGTGCACAGCATTTTTATTGCTAATAATTATCTTAGCGAAATTCGAACGACTAGCGCCGTTGTTTGACTGAAGCTAGAACGCAGTTTCTCTTTTTGCTGATTAAAAATTTAGACTCTTGGAAGCGGTATTTGAACTCAATTAGGGGACGTTTAATTTCTGCTCGAATCATCTTTAGAAGGAAAGAATCTTGTATTTTAAATATATCGCCTTTTACTCCTGGTACACATCACCCTTCCCATCAATTAATGACGTCTCGTCATTAGTAACTGCTTATTAGGAGTGCTTAAAATTTTTCAATTATTTTTCTTATTTTATTCTACATTACTTTTACATTTCCAACAAAGTTGGGGCTATTCACTTTTACATTAGTTTTTTTTTTATTTTGCTGTTTATATGAAGTACTACATACTATCTACACTACGTTAAATGAATAACATGATAATATTACACCTAATTCTACTTGTGGTACATACATGAATGATTTATAACATACAATATTGGGTTCATCATATTCACTGATAACATTAAAACACTTTCACTATTGGGATTTTGAATTGTCAAAGCTATTAGGAAGTGACACACGTAGCTTCACATCTATTCCTCACCTTTCGTGTCCTTAGTGTACTACACCCTTCTGTTGTAATTATTGTCCTTCACTCTTTTTGTCTTGGCAAAAATTTTGAAGCATTTACGTTATGGTTTCTTCATGGAACACTTCGAGTCTAGTTGTCTTTACACGGTAAGTTTTCCCTAATAGTCAACTGGGAAATGACCGTTGAATATCTTTCTAATAGTTAACTGGGAAATGATTCTTCCCACTACAGGTGTTGGTGTTTTTCTTCTCAGCACATCATTTTTAGGATTTTTGAGGCACAAAGAGGATGTATTCTCGCGTAAAATTGTTCATTTGTGCCTTTTGAAACGAGTTGTCGTCATACTATAGTGACTCTCTTAATATATTGTCTTTAAATTCAACTTCAAACATCTTCAAATATCATTTGACTTCAAATATCGTTTATCATGTACTGCTCGATGGGGTTCTCAGAATTAAACTTCAAATTGTCTTTAACTTCAGCTTCAAATATCTTCAAATGTCTTTAAGTATCTTCCAACTTTAAATATCTTTAAATACCGTTAATCTTGTGTTTCTCGTCGTATGTCCTAGAATTTTTGTCATTATATAGCTCGCTAAGGCGCCGGATACTGGGTTTCAATTATGGTGTTACCTGATATATAATATGTTTCATAGCAGCAAAGATGACGAACAAAGATAGTTGAAGTTTTCGTAGACGAAGTTAAGATAAAAGTTGCCTGGAGTTACGGTGAGTACTCTTCGTTGGTTGAGATATGATGAAAATAGATGCTACTGAGTCGTATCTGTACTGGGCAGCTCATTGTAATGCTCAACAACCAATTTGCCATTTACTTCCTGTAATAAAAATAGCGAGGCAGAATCACACGTTCTTTAAAGTAAACACTCATAGTACAAATAAGTCATGTATTGATTGGGTACATTAATTTCTTAGTTATGAGACAGAATTAAATAAATACACTAATATTAGTCCTCACAATGAAAATCAAAAACAGAGATGTCTTCAAATTTGTTTTAAGGACGAAAATATCGATATTAAATAAACATAATTTACCCTAAATTATTAAGTTTGAGGTCTACTTTTACAATATTTTTCATGCCTGCATTATTCACGCAAGTCCGTGCTGTTTAAGAAATGCATGTTGCAGCGTCATAACCACACGGTTTTACGCGAACAGTACTACAGTGGGGGACCAAGACATAACAAGGACCAATGGTGACCTCTATACCCACTCGTTTTCTAATGTCTTCCCTGTTTCTTGGCTTAGACGTTCTCAAGGGGTTCCGGGTTTAACGGCTGAAATGCAGAGGTGTTCTTCTTTGTTTCCCCGTGTTCTTTTCTTGGATTTTCCGTAATTACAAGTCAACATTGGTGCATCATATTCGCCTTTCGAATAAGGTCATTAGATGCAGGATTCCAAGCTTGCCTCCGTAGATTCCAGTTAATGCCTGGCAAAGAATATAAGCATAATGAAGAACTGACATCAATATCTTTTTAGAAGGCTATTGTTTGAGCAAATCCTTCAGAACTAAATAAATAAATATGATATATTTATATCATATAAAATAAAATAATTATAATCTGCACTAAGACAAAATATTTCATATAATTAGACGCTTCTGTACTGATAATATCTTGTTTTGGATACTATCCATCTTAGTTAGGACATGGGTAGATTTTTCATAGAAAATCTGAGGGAGACCTGAGTCAGTATAGGTAAGATATAACGTGACTGACTTGCGAAAATATTTCACAAAAATTAGAGCACAAGATATTTCATATATAAAACAATGAAATTAAAGGAAATTTTTGTCAAAAAACTATAGAACGGTGACCTCTCTGTTATTGTATACGTCATAGATATAAACTAATGAAATTAAAACGCTTTTCTATTTTTTTTCTTTTTTTTTTCGCCTCGGAGCTATAAGAAAGTAAACTCTCTGTTTCTCTTTCAAAGTATTCAGATCCAAAAACGAAAACTTAGCTCACTGAAGTTTCTATTCAACCTTTAAGTATTGTGTTGACTGGCCCTGATTGGCATAAAAATACAAATTTCTTACACTTGAAGGACTGAAAAATATCCCTTCCTACGATCGTTAAAAAAAAAATTACAAAAAACAATCATGGGCCTTGAGTTCCTCCCCAGGCTTCCCACAAAACGTGGTCCAACACCACTTGTCGTTCTCAGTCGACCGCGAGCTTTCTACCTTTGGTTATTTTCTATTCCCACCTTTCTCTCTGATCGCCGACGTTTTGACATTAATTGTATTATTTTTTTTTTCATTAATATTGACTTGGTTAACTTTATTTGCACACCGTTAAATTTACTATGGTGTTAAATGTAACATATTTGAAATTTTTCTTTTCATTAATTAAGGATATTTCCATCTGTCAGGTTTTTTAACCGTTCTTCTTGAGTGTGTCATGATTTTCTCCTCTGCTTGTTGCCGTTTTCTCTTTTTCGGGTTGTCTATCCAAATAAGGTCAAACTTTTTGTATTGTTTTTTCAAAAATTCTTGCCCTTTTAATTTCGTTTGTTTCCCGTGTGCGGCTGCTGAGGTCGGTCTTGACTTTCCTATTTCTTTAACTACTCTATGGTCTGATTCGCCGTCAGACTTTTCGGAACTGGTTTCCGACGAATCCGGATTAGAACTTTTAGAGGTGGCACTTTTTGAGGTGTCACCTGCCCTTCCTTCGTAAATTTCTACTCCTCTGGAAGTAGAAGGTTTATTCCCTAAGTCCTCGTTTTGAGTTCTCAACACGGGGGATTTGAAAGATTCTTGAGAGCTTTGGGAGGAATCAATAGTTTTTGCGGGGTTCCTCCATTGTTTGAAGGCCATGTCTTCAAGGGGATGGGGCATTCTTTGCACAAAGGTTTCCCTCCATGAAGTCCACTTTTTAGGTTTGACTTTGGACACAGTTATATCATGATGTTGACCTTGCTGGTCATCCGTTGGAGTTGTATTCCCGGGCAATGTACTTTGACTCGTTTTTATGGGAAAATCTATTAAATCCGTAGCTTCTCGCAGGTTTTTTTTAGTTAAGGCTTTGGGAGGAGTTTTCTTCACAGTAATACAGGGGGTTTCTACAGCTCTGTTTAATTCTTCCTGTAAAGACAGGGGCCTTTCTATTGGTGTTGCAGGGGAAACCATATCGTCTGGAAATCTTTTGGGGGGACATGGGAAAAATGATCTATAACCGAAAGAATACAAGTATTACCATGGGGGGGACATGGGAAAAATGATCTATAACCGAAAGAATACAAGTATTACCTCTTCTAGAAACAGGTAAGCCTCCACTTGTCCCGTATAGGTCAAATGAGATAATATCGAAGGGGTACTTTGCTACCGGGACCCTTCGTGTTGGGGATTTCGGATAAACTGGAGGGATGTTTGTCCAATTGCCTGGCTCACATGTACATAACAATTTTTTAAGTTTTGTCAGCGCCAAGTGCGCGTAAAAGTATTGTTTTAATTTACGGAACGTTTTCATAAATCCTAAATGTCCACCCGTATCCCAATGAAATTTTCAAATGCAGGCTCTATCAAGTTTTGTGGTAATACAGGTATTATCGAGATTTGGTTTCCATTTGTCTGAGCAATGACAATTCTAAACAGTAATTTTTTCATCAAGGTCATAGTAAAAATTGTCTATTTCTTTTCTAACAGTTTTGAATTTATCCGGTAACGCCTCATCATTCACAAAATAATCAATTAGTGCTACACACATTTCGTCCTTTTTTTGCTTTCTTTTTATATTTTCCAAAGATAAGCGACATTAATCAATCTTATTTTCTTTTATTGTGTCTTCGACTTTGATTTTCTCACATCCGTGTTTAATTTTAGCCTTAATAGCATTAACTTTATTTTCTTGAGTTTCCGACATACTATTCTCTGGATATCTACTCAAAAGGTCGCAAGCTGCGTTTTGTTTTTCCTTTAGATGTTAAAATTTATAATCTAGGTCTTGGATTTTCATAATCCATCTAGCTAGAATGCCCGTGGGGTTTTTAAATGTGCGCAGGTACTGCAAGCTTTTATGATCTGATCGTAGCATAAATTTTCTACCAATTAAATAATGCCTAATTTTGTCCAAGTGGTAGATAATAGATAACAATTCTAAGTTTGTGGCGGAATAACTACTTTCGCCTTTTGATAAAGTTTTACTTGAATAGCATATAAATTTTTCTATTTGTTTAGGTGTTCCTTGTGGAGGGTTAGGGTTTTCTACCGGGATTATTTGCGAAAGGATAGCGCCTATGCCTTTTGAGCTTGCATCAGTGGTAACGATGAATTTTCTGAGTTCGAAATCATGGATTAACAACATTTGTTCAGAAGTGAGTGCCTTTTTGAGAATGTCTAGCGAAGCTTGAGCTTCCTGGGACCAGGTGACACTGTGGGAATTCCCTTTAGTTAATTCCGTGAGGGGTTTCGCAATTTGGGCATAATTCCGTACGAATTTTCTAAAGTAGCCAGTAAGTCCTAAAATTCCCCTTAATTCTTTCATAGTTCTGGGGGGCTTGAGGTTTTCAACATATTTTATTTTATCAGGGTCTGGGGATATCTCTCCCTGGGTTACTACTACTCCTAAAAATTTAATCTTAGATTGAAATAAATTTACTTTCTCAGGCCGGCATTTTAAATTGCCTTGCCTGAACTTCTCGAACACCTTAGGTGAAGTTGCTAAGTGTTGCTCAGTGTTTTCCCCCACGCATATAATATCATCAAAAGATGAGTTATATTCTTTAATCCTCTTAGCAGGTGCAATGAGGGTGTACACAACGTTCTTGAACTTGTTTTAAGCCCAAATGGTATCCTTAATTATTCATAAGATCCATATTCGGATGCTGAAAATGCAGTTTTATGGACATCCTTTTCGGCTATTTTCACTTGGTGGTAGCCTTGGGTAAGGTCAAAAGAAGTAAAATTTTGTTTTTGCTTGAAATTGAGTCAAGAATTTCATCTTTTCTTGGTAGAGGAAATTTATCGCTAACTACTTGTTTGTTGAGAGCCCTATAATCTACTACGAGTCTAAGATCGCCATTCTTTTTTGGTACTAAGATCACTGGTACACTATACAGACTTATACTTGGGCGTCTAATTTCGTTACTTTCTAATTCATGGATTTTATTTTTTAACCACTCTTTGTGCTTATATGCCACATAATATTGTTGTTTCGCTACAGGATTACCGGTCGTCAAAATTTAATTTCAGTAAAATTGTATTAGCCCGATATAATATTAAGATTCAGAGAATAAATCCTTAAATTTCCATAATAATTCGCATAATTTGTTCTTAAGTTCCATATCCATAATATGATCCTTTTTAAATTTGTTTAAAAATTGCGATTTAGTCAAAGGATATTCGTTATTTGAAGTTTTAATGCCGTTAACTAGGTTTCTTTTAGAATTTTCCCATCTATTTAAATCATTTTCCGTTAAAACCTCGATTTGGACTAAACACGTCCCCTTTTTAATTGTAATTGTATCATTTTCATGGTTATTGGTTACCCAAATAAAACCTTCCCCTTTGTCATAAGATATAATCTGTTCCTCGCATAACAGATTTTCGGGTATTTCAGACGGTGTCGCAAACCATTTTTCTGATTTGCTAATTGTTGGCTCGACCATTTGTAATATTTGTATTTTTTGCATCGTTTTGGGAGGGATTTTTGTTTTCCTTATCGCAAATCCGTAATATTTCTCTTCATTATCATTGTTTATTAGATTCATGGTGGCGCTATGCTGCGCCATTGTGGTATCTTGTGGTGTCACGTTGGGTTTTATTATGTTCTTCTATAATTCCGCTATTTTCTGAATTTCGTTTGACCTGTACTGTTGTATATTTTCTATTTTTATTTTCGCAGCTTCAATACTGTTAATATTTAAATATACTTCATTTCTGCAATATCTCTTAGGGTAATTGAATAAATTTCCAATTATGCCATGTCTTTGCGAGACATGAGGTTCAAAATAATTCGCCATTATACCATTAGAAATTTTGTTTACTGTTATGTTATCTTCGTAACCTCTGTTACGATTTCTTAAGGTAGAAATGTCTTCCCCTACCTTAGCTGGGTTGACAAGCTTCTCGTTGGCTACGTTTAATAGTATTCTATTAGATCTTAGAAAATTTGCACCTATAATAGCTTCATATGGGAAATTATCACATATAATAAAATTTGTCATGAACGTTCTATTGTCTCTTTTTAAGTTTAGGCAAATTGACCCTTTTGCATTTAATTTATGACCTGTAACGCTTTTAAATTGGGATTATTAGGGTTCTTTTGTCGCCTAATGTGCAGAGGCAACATATTAAATACGCAAGAGTTTATGATATTTACAGTAGCTCCACTGTCAACTAAGGCCGTAAAGTAAACGTTTTCTACATAAAAATCATTAAATATAGGTAATTTGTAAATAATATCACTACAAGAAGGCACTAGTATTGTTTTGGACCTATTAAATATTCCTGGTACCTTCTGAGTACAATTTATGTTTCTGAGGTTCCTAAAGCTTTCCCTGGTGATTTATTTCCTGGATTGGTGCCCATAATAAATATTCAGGCGTATTGGGTTCCGTAGGCATATTTAAATGATTTAAGTCTGCCTGTCTTCTGCAAGTATTATAGTTGTAACGTGGATGTCTCGTGGTAGTGCTATTTGCTGGCGTTGATTGCCGGTGCTGGTGGCTTGTCAAGTTTTCCGTTTTCCTCTTCAAATTTTCAGGATTTCTGTAGTGAAGTCTCTCATTATATTTGCCTTATTGAGTAATTGGGTTTTCAAACAGGTCATTAAGGCGACGTTGGGGGCAAGTGTTATCCAGATTTGGTTGGCACGCTGTGCATGGTACTGATTGGCACAATCCCCCCTGGCTCTAGCCTATTGCACGACCGGTGCTAAAATTTGTTCTTCTGAACAAATGGTTACCGTAATTTTGCGTATTACCGACAGAATTTCTTGGTATGAGATTGGGGACATAGTGGCACTGTCTCGCTATGTGGCCAACACGATTGCAATTATAACACCTTATTGTTGTAGGGTTAATGGGCTGAAAACGTACTGTTTTCTGCCTAGCGGGTTCTGGCGTTTTGTTTCTTTGTGCCACTGGGGAGTTATCCCTTGAAAGGAAATTGGGGGATGCCTGGTCACCCTTGAAGATTAGGTTCGCGTTTAAGTCGCCTAGGTTATTTATTTTTGCATTACTATGATTAGCAACCATTTTATCAACTTCGATTAGTCGCTCTACCTCTTGGACTGCAAGATCCAACGTCTGAATATTTTTGGATATTACTGCTCTATATAGTTTTGGGGGTAGCCCTTGCAAAAAGGTATTTAGTATGACTTTTTCATACAGTTGCCCCGAACCACTTCCGTATTTTGCTTTTACAGAAATGCGTATGTTATCGAGATATTCCCTTATATTTTGTGAAAAATTAAAGTTCACTACTCCGTGTTTTACTTTATTTATAGAACTGGTTTCTATAAATCTCTCTTTGAATGCTTTTAACAAGTCATCAACCGTATTTATTGGCAAGTTGGCGTTATTGCCTATGGTATGTTCGACCTGTTTTAGAAAGGTTAAGGCCTGGCATCTTAATCGTAGTAGAAGCATGTCTTTTAACGCTTCAACGTCTGTTTTTGTTAATTGTACAAACTGGGTCAATTGGATATTAAATTCGTCAATATCTGACTGACCATTGTATTCCGGGTTAGATTTTGAAATCTCTATATTTTTTGAGACTAACTTTTGCACTATTAATATTTAATTTAGTTCCTTCATTTTTTTTTTGCGTTTATATAAACTTGAAATTTTAATGAACATATTTTGTGGTACTCTATCATATCTTATAATATATAATGGTTTTCCTATCGAAGCTTATTGGCACTAAGCCTAATCACTTGTCTTAAATGTCTGTATCTTTCCCAACAATTAAATTCAAATTTCAAAATTTAACAGCCTAACTAGTTTGCAGGTTTTTCTCCAATTTCCGACTCGCGCCATTTGTTATGTAAAGTTTTACTAGTAATTACGGATTTATTGAACTATAAGTTTTGACATCTCAAAGCTTTGTTTCCATGGCACAATCAGATCTGATTTAAGTGATACAAATTCTTATTGGCCAGCAGGGGTTAGAAACATTCTTCTAAGCCGTGGCGATAGAAATTTCTCAGATAGCGCCGCTTATAGCGCTGGAGATTGTGTCAACTAGGCTATTGCCGCTCTCAATTAATGAGAGAAAATTTAATATGTAGACATATAAATGTGGCCTCTTCTTTCTCGAGGTATCTAGAGATCAGATTCCTTTGGGAGCATTTACCTTGGAGACTTACGAACTAATTACCTACCATTAGACTAGACGCAGACATATAAATGAAATAAACACAGATAAGAAAGACAATAGATTTATTGAACTTACATGCTTAGTTGTACAGCAACGGGTCACTTCAATGACAATAATGGTGACCAAAATATAATAGTTTCGTACTAATCGTTTCAGATCTGACTTATGATTAAAATTAAAAAACACATTTACCCCACTCCCATACGCAGTTCTTTCGTCCTGCGCTGTAAGGACTGCCCGCCATTGGCCCAAGAGGGCCAAGGACGTAAATCTTTCGTCCAATAGTCTATTTTAAATATTTTTGATGATTCAACTATTCACACAGTTTTTTGCCATTTAAACTTTCTTAGAAATGTTGTGCACAGCATTTTTTTTGCTAATAATTATCTTAGCGAAATTCGAACGACTAGCGTCGTTCTTTGACTGAAGCTAGAACGCAGTTTCTCTTTTTGCTGATTAAAAATTTAGACTCTTGAAAGCGGTATTTGAACTGAATTAGGGGACGTTTAATTTCTGCCCGAATCATCTTTAGAAGGAAAGAATCTTGTATTTTAAATATATCGCCTTTTACTCCTGGTACACGATATTAAAGTCTTTGAATCTCTTTTCATGCCTTGTAAAACATCTTCAAACTACGCTGAATCAAGCAGCTTTCGCTCATATGACATCAACATGAATGCTTCCAAGAGATCGTCTGATATTGTAGTTCTTAATATTGCCTAATGAGCTTCAGTTTCCTGAAAAATCTTTCACATTTGACTTGAGAAAACGGAAGTGTCAGCACAACATTCTTAGGCCAGAAAAACTGAAGTGTAAGCTGATGAGCACAGATTGAGCAGTAATAGCAGCTAATACGCGCAAATTCAGATGTTGCACGAACTGAGGGAACTTGAATCTCACACGTCAGCCCCTCCACATTCAGCTCTTAAGTTCCAGTCTCTGCTCGTATTCTGCACCAGGCCTATCCCGCCTATTTTTACGGCCCGTGCTAGTAATTTCTTCGCAAAATTAGGCAATGCTTGTCGGCTCTGACTTCAGCTCGTCAATAGAACCCTTTTCAATCTGCAACGTTTCGAAGGGCCGACTCTTGTATTTCACCTCGACAAACATGATTGAACGTGGTGGGCTGCAAGAAATATATGTCGGAAATAAGCTGTTTGTTGTCTGAAAATCTTTCTTTCAGGCTGGCTGTTATTCAGTCAATTACTAACCTGAACCATTTTGACTCGAAATTGCCGTCCCGGAACTTCAGGTAGAGAATCTTTTGCCAGTTTCTCCCTGCATGTACTTTTTTGGCTGGTAGCTCTGAGCTAATTTCGAAGTCCAACGAAGTGATCTCTAGAAGGCCCTGGATATTTGACACCAGCTTGGAGGCGTTCTCTTTGAAGGCTCTCTAGATCCTTTCTTGCTTTATCAGCCATGTTCCAGGCCGTCAAAAAGTCCAATCCTTTTGTCTGGAGGTGCCTTAAAATGAGGCCAATGACTACAAATACAGCAAGAAACAAGTGAGCGGTTAGGATTGTTTTGCCCTCTGTGAGCTTACTGAGCTTCAGATGAAGTTTTTGAGTCGAAATAACTGCTGTTTTCCACTGAGGACGAAACGTTTACTGCATCTAAGTACAGGCAATCGTCACCGGAAAACATCCAAACAAGCGACTTCTCTTTTGCCCACCAACGAGTTTTACCGATTTTCAGTAACCTTTTCAACTTCGACTGTCCTTCTTTTCTGTTCTCTAGTTGATGTCACCACAGGCCTATTCGTTTGCGTGACTTAGCAAAGGAACATACATTTAATTTCTCATTAAATCACTACAAGACAAAATAACACTTTTACAATATGAATCAATGGAAAAGAAAATATTTACAGAGGGTGCCTACACAGTGAGTTATACTCGAAAATATAAACAGAATCTGGAACGCGGCTTTTAATGTGAGAATGCAGCCCGTTAAATTAGCCCCTCATGTTAGAAACACCATCAAGCAATTCCCCAGCTATCTTTAAAACATTTCGAGGTAACGAACACTAAGGAGTAAGGAAAACCAGTTAAGAGTGACCCGGGTCAATAATAATCCAAACTCTAAAAAGCGGAATTTTTATACCAATAGATATATCAAAAGAATTTTTTTTTATGCTGATTTGAAATATATAAGTTTCACTAAGTTTAGGCTTACTAATCACGTTACGAGCCTCAGAAAATTTGCCTGATATTCAAAAAAAAGGGAGAAATACCCCTTAAAAGTCATAGAATCCTAATGGAAATTACACCATCCGATTCAGCGTTTCAAAGAACCCTACTCTAGAGGTTCCAAGCTCCTATATGAAAAAATGTGGATTTTTTTTTTTTTGCCAGAAGAAAGATCACAGATGCGTGTTTTTTTTCAGGGGGGATTTTATCGATCCATTTATCCTATAATATCGGGAAAGGGCTTATTTTAACTGAAATTGAAAGTTCTAGTGCCCTTTTTAAGTGACCAAAAAATCGGAGGCAACTAAGCCCCCTCCCACGCCCCTTTTTCTCAAAATCGTCTGATCAAAATTTTAATATATCTAGTTTGTTCAGCATAGTTGAAAGGCCGAATAACCGTGCCGTTGGAGATATCTTGTCCCCCCCCCCCCAAAAAAAAAACCCTGGGATAAGTTACAAAATTTATCCATTGTTTACTTATAGTATTTGCTATTGGGAAGTATGCATACATTTATCGGGAAGGGATGGGGGAATTTTCTATTGGTGGGATTTTTTTACAGGGATAATTTTCCATGGGGAAGGAAGTTTCCAGGGGGTGAATTTTTCAGGGAAATATTACACTGTTGGAATTTGCCAGAATTCAGATACGAAATTCTTCTTATGTCTTGCTTTCTCTTTGCCGACTCAATTTTACGAGGGGAGATGTTAAGGTTAATTGTCCGAAGTAAATTTTCCCCAAGATTGAATTATCTAGAGAATAAATCCGTGAGAAGGGGGGATTTTTCCGTGGAGATTTAGTCAGATTTCCTGGCATTATTTAAAACACGATCAAAAATTAAACAAAAAACAAGTTTCTTTCAACTGAAATTAAGGAGCAACATTAAAAATTAAAACGAACAGAAATTATTACGTATACGAGGGGGGTTGCTCCTCCTCAACATCTCGCTCTTTACGCTTAATTTTTAATTATGTCCAATTTTTTTAAAAACGACTCCTGAAACACTCTGTTCGTTTAACTTGAACAATAAGAAGCTTTTTTTTAACAGCGCTAAAAAACTTTAGCGTAAAGAGAGAGGTGTTGAGGAGCAGCAACACCCCAAATAGGTAATAATCTCTGTTTGTTTTAAGTTTTAATGCTGCTCCTTACTTTCAGTTGAAAAAAGTTGTTGTTTTTTTTTTACTTAATTCGTACTTAGGTCCATGTTCTTCGATTTTGGCTTGTAGAAATTCATTCATGTCCTTGCCGCAGGAATCTTGTACAAGTACAACAGCAAAGAGCCGTTCGTGAATTTCTTCGTCTTTCCCATATTTTTACACGATAGAAGCCTGGTCCACAACCCCAGCATCCTGAGTTGTGTCCGTGTGGATGCTGTACCTTTTTTCATTGATTTATTTCACTATAGCTCTCCAAATGTATTTCAAAATGCTCCTTATCACTTTCTAAACCATTGTCTTAGAAAGAAAAGTGAAGTGAGCCATAGCCCTTAGCTGTGTCTCTGGATTTTCCACTCGTATCCATGTTCAATTTGCTTTTTATGCTATCCTTTATTGCTTTTTCCAGATGTTCCTTAAGAGGGACGTCATATTTCGAGAGCAAAAGCATGACCTCAAGGAATTTTCTGTGGTTTATTCCAGGTTTTATTAGAAGCTCCCACGCCCACCATTTCCCCAAACACATCCAATCAAAGTTTTGAAATAGCCATTTTGTTAAACATAATTGAAAGCTCCGGAAATTATGTTTTTGAGGATGACAACCCCCCCCCCCAGACCCTTCAGAGCAAGAGTTGTAAGTTATGCTCTGGGGGCAAATAAGGTATATATAGAAGGGGTGATCGTATAAACTTCGGAGGGGGTCCATTGGATTGGTAATCAGATGTTTTAGTGTCCTGTTTAAGAGTGATTGGAGGGTGGATATCCCCCCCCCCACACCTCGTATTTTCCAGAAATGTAGGTGATAGAAATTTTGAGATAGCCATTTGTTGTCGTAGAAAATTCGAAAATATCTCATTCGATTACAAATTGAAAGGGTTAATGCCCTTTTTAATATTCGAAAGTGATTGGAGGGCAACTAACCCCTCCTCCCATGCCCAGTATTTCCCCAAACACATCTAATCAAAATTTAAGGATGACGAGCCCCCCACAGCCCTCAGGGCAAGGGTTATAAATTATGCACTGAGGGCAAATAAGGTATCATAGGCAGTGCAATAGCGCTGCCTAAGTAAAGAGCAATGTGGGCACAATGTATTATTTATTTTTTGTTTTAGACCAGGGCACCTCGTATCGAAGGAGTTATCGTAGGAACTTCGAAAAGGGCTCATTAGATTGGAAATTGAAAGGGTTAGTGCCCTTTTTAATAGTGGAAAGTGACTGGAGGGCAACTAACCCCCTTCTCACGCCCACCATTTCCCCAAACACATTCAATCAAAATTTTGAGATAGCCATTTCGTTCGGCGTAGTTGAAAGATCCGAAAATTATGTCTTTGAGGATGACAACCCCCCCCCCCACAGCCTTCAGGGCAAGGGTTGTAAGTTATGCCCTGAAATTGAAACTGGAAAGGGCTCTAAAAAAAGTACGACACGTTTCCCTTACCACAGATATATGGACCTCCCAGGCGACTAAGAGTTTTATGGCTGTCCCTGCCCGTTCCATTATTGAGAAAAGCTCCCTCTGTAGCAACGTGCTTGCTACTACGGAAATTGAAGAGAGGCATACAGCTGACGCTATTAAAACCACCCTATGAAAATTATCGCTGAGTGGAGGATCAAGGAAAAGGTTGTTGATGCAGTACTGATTGTGTAGTAAATGTAGTTCGGGCTGTAAAAAATATTGACTATGGGCTCATCGTCTATGGTGTATGTGCAAAGACCCAGATGCAAAAAATTGAAACAACACAAAATGATATAATACGTCTCATATTTGGTCTTAGGAAACCCACAAGCACCAAGTTTCTGCTTATGGAGAGTGGATTAACAACAATAAGGGAGAGACCTAGATTTCTCTTGATAAAACATCTTACAAAAATTGAATCAAATAGCTCACACACATTACATAATTGGTTAAGAAATCCAGCCATGTATAGAGGTATTGCAGATGAGTATGCCAATATTCAAAAGAAGTTCCCTGTACCTGCAAAGTCTATTGCACCTACTTTCCCCCAATCCCCTCCATGGAATTGGTCATTTCCCATAATAAATACTGAATTTTCAAAATGGAATAAAGATTTAACCCCCATTGCTTTTGTCCAGAAAAAATTTGCAGAACTTAATACAATTACCTATAAAAATCACTTCCAAATATTTATTGATGGGTCAAAAACGAATGAGAAGGTTGCAATTGGTGTTTTCATTCCTCACCTGAAAATTGCAATGGGCGAGAGATTATTTAATAATTTATCTATAATGTCTGCGAGTTAAATGCCATAATCATGGCATTAGAACACTTTAAGCAAAACCAACCTTTGATTGCAAATTCGAATAATATTATCATCTATTCCGACTCTTTATCAAGCCTTGAGTTGCTGGCCTCAGCTCCAAAATATAAGTTGGACATTGACACTTATCACTGTCTCAGTATTATTGATTATCTTGCTTCAAGTGGCATAAAAACTTATTTTCAGTATATTCCTAGCCACTCTGGCATAAGTGGTAATCATCAGGTTGATGAAATAGCTAAAAATGCTATAAATATTGACCAGCCAAGTGGGACACCAATCCTAATTAGAGATATTTTCCGATGGAGGCTATCAGATATTAATTTTAATAAGATTAATCCTATCCTCTCCCCCTTTCCCAATAAGTATCTTTCTAAAATCTATCATAGAATTCGTTCTGGAACAAATGGACTAAATTTCCTTGCATTCTCATATAAGCTTTCTAATTCAAGTGGTTCAATTCCCCTGTCCCCTCTTTGCAGGCATTGTAATATGAATAATGGAACAATTGACCATCGCCTATTTGAATGTAATATGCTGACGTCTGCACAACATACCTTGCTCTGTAAACTGTTAAAATACTTCAAACACCACAAAATCTCACTATCAGTCAAGAGCTTAGCCAACTATACCTGCACACAGAGCACAGAAATCGATATTTATCATATTATATTCGAACTACTTGAGTCAAATGATCTACTGAAAGATATATGAGAATATCTAATAAATAAGATACAATCAAGACAGTCGCTCTGTAGCCCACAGAGTGAAGCAAAAAGAAAAGGGCTAAATAGTAACAACTGAATAGCCAACCTGCAGTGAATTAGAAGAAGAAGAAGGCGAACTTTTGATCGAGATCTGAGGACGGCTGAGACCTCGCTAAAACCTGCATGGGAAGATGTCACCGCTGCAGCATTGCTTCGGGAAGAGTGGAGAGGCTTCGTCGACGCCCTATGCGCCACCAATGGCTCAGAAGGAACTAAGTTGTAAGTAAGTAAGTAATTGTCTGAATTGAAAAAAAATACCAAGACAGGAAAAAGTGCATTAATTACTCACCAACAACAGCACCGCCTACCGCTACCAATCCACCCATTTTAGCACCAACAAGAAGTCCCACAGGACCTCCAACACAGGAACCAATAACAGCGCCAGCTATTGGAAATGCCGCAACTTGCATCTTGGCCGCAGATTCAACATTTCTCAGTCCTGAGTCAACATTCATTTCCGCTATGGACATATTATTTTCAACAGAATCTACATTCCTTCGTTGATCCTAAAAATCAAAATGCTACATTAGAAGATAGCACATGCTCAATTTGTTCCCTCAGTTTACTGAAAAAAAAGAAAGAAAAACGCGTCTCAATATGTCACAAAGTCGGAATCTGAAGTAGCATTAATTTTTACCATAAGCCCAGCATTCCTCAGCTATGATTCAACTTTCATGTGTGCTATTTCTTTGTTACTTTCAAAAGAGTCTACATTTCCATGTTATTACTATAGGCCAGAGGGTAATTCAAATGATGCACTATAGGATAAATTAAATCTATATTAATATTTAAAAATATGTTTTGATACTTACAAAAGCAAGTAGATGTAGCACTTTCCTTTAAAATGAGCCCTTGAACTGGTCTCTATGATCTTCCAGTGCCCTACTAGTAGTGGAGAAAAAAAGAAGAAAGAGGACACATTAGTGCTGCCCATGCAAAAAAAGTGATTTTCTTTGTTGTTGCAAGTTTTCAGTATAGTGTTTTCGGCAAAGATGATTTTAATGGTGTATTTTTTATTTCAATCTGACGCCATTTTCTAGGGCTTTTAGACTATTATTCGAGATTCCCATAAATTTGTTTTCAAAATGATATTTTACTGGTAAGACTAATCGAAATAATAGCCACCATTCATGAATTAGCTACAAATGGCATTATTTTTTTCACTTGCCAGTTTCATTTAAACGTATTTTTTTTTAATGTTTTGTTACTATGGGCCATAATTCGTCCTTTATTAAGTTGCAGCTACTGCTGCAGCCATGAATCATATTTATGACAAAACTCACTGTAGTCAACGGAGAGCAGAACTCTACGAGTCAGAGTACAACATAACATAGAACATAAGATAAAATTAGCACTTCAAAGTAATACGTATTCAAACAACAATAAGAACAAGTAGAGAAAACAAGCAACAATAGGTAAAAAAGAAGAAGAAGGAGCAGAGAAAAAAGAGTAGAGGCCATCCCAGTGTGAGTGAATCTATCATTCAGAAGTCTCCACATCCCGATAAAGAATAATATTCAAAATATATTTTCTTATTAATGAATAATTCTTTGGAATTGCTTCAGCAAGATTAAATTTATTTTGAACACTGGGGATTTGGTACCTTAATGAAGATCTAGCCCTTTCTGATTTAAGTAGAGACGCAAGTTTGATTTTGTTCAGCTGAGTTGAAACATCCAATTGCCAAAAGCATTAAGATACTCTTTTATACAATGATAAGTAATCGGGCACAGATCAGTACGTTCAGAACGCCGCTCAGAGTTTGAATGCTACTAGTCTGATCCAAATAGTTGTCTTAGTAAGGAACCACACGCCTTCAATCGATTATTTGTTAGTTGTTTGTTGTGTTTCCCAACCGCTTTGTAAGAATGAGATGGTCGAAAACTTAGAGCAGAGATAAATCGATTGGAAAATTATAAGTTCTAGTCAAAAGCAATTTTCAAAGTTTTCGGCTTCAAAAGCTACCGAAGGGTAACCAGCCCTCTTCTGGCCCCCCATAGCCCCCAAAGAAATCCAATCAAAATTTTGACAACACAATTTTTCTAAGAATAATTGTAAAGTTTCAATAAATACACCTCGGGGGATGAAATTACTCCTACAGCCCCAAGAGCAAGGGTCGTAAGTTGTATAAATTACCAGTTGTTTAAAGATAGGTTCTATAGTAGAAAAAGTGTGGCATATCTAATCATGGATGTCCAATTAGCTGGTAACTTTCAGGGTCGTTCCCTGGGCAACGAGGACCGCGTATTTTGTTGAAGAGAGGGGAAGGGTGTTGGGGCGCGGATAAGGGTAAACACTTTTCGACACTGATCAGTTTGAAGCTTATAGCCGCAAACCATTGGGTCAAGAGGAGCCTATGGTAATTGTCTGGGGGCACGCCCCACCATAATACAGAGCCCAAAAAGGTCAGCAATACTGTTTTCCTCAAACGACTCGGAGCTTAAACCCTTGAGTCCTTAAGGTAAGTGGACCACAAACACATAGAAAAAAATGTCAACTTCCTCCAAAAACGAGCCTCAACAAAGGGTCAACCTATAATCGGCCTAAAACTTATAATCTTTAGTTTTTGAGCCGTGGTTTCCGGAACAAAAGGGTCAATAATCCATTTTTTTATTAGGGGACGGATCCTTCAAATATAAGTTCCATAAAGAGTAAAAAAAATCCTTCCCATTGACTCACAATTTGCAAAGGTTTTTGTTGGGCTAAGGGGCCCAAGCATTTTCGTTGAGAACTTTGATGAAGACGGAAAAGATTTGAAAAAGTTAGGTTGCCTCAATTTGCGGCATCAGAAAAAAGACACGATATTTGTCTGTGTCTCTCCAATAGTTTACCACCAAATATAATATATTGCGAGTACGGTCAAATGTGACTTGTTCTTGAAATATGGTTAATATTAGATTCGCTTCAATAAAAGCTATAACACTCTTCATAGGTACAAAAATAGTATTAGTTCAAGCTGCAGTAACCTGAATATAAATGTTAGCTAGCAAAAAAAAAGTATAGTAAGTACTTTAGACAGAATTTTAGTTAAAGAAAGCAAGGACAATTTATAAAGATTCAAATCTGAGATTAATTTTGGCTGCATCTATTCTTCGTAGCTTAAAATAGGCCTGCAATTTGTTTCATCTCTGACAGGCTTGGAACTTATACATGCAGACTGGGAAAATAGGGGCTCAACGAAGACAAAAACAACTTAATACAATTTGTTGTATGGACTCATGACACCCAGAATTTTTTTTTTTTTTTCAAATCATCTTGCAACTTACGGAGCCTATAATCTTGGCAAAACAAACCAAGTAGCCAATATCGATTCCATTAATCGGTTTTATGTTGATGAAAAACTAGGTTGTATCGATTCGTGACAACTCAATACGAACCAAAATCATTCCCCCCCTCTCATCGGTATGAAGCTTTCAGATCAAGTAGACTAGACCAAAGGAGCCTTAATTAGACAGCAAAGTTTGGAAGAAAAATTTGATTCAATCGATTCTCATCAAGAAGCACGAGTTTATTTAAACAAAGATTTAAAGCAAAATAGAACCCGGAAAGGTTATTTTAATAAAACGGTGGATTAATATACATTCATAATCAAGTACATCTACAGAATGACTTAAGCCCCATTCCATCATCTCATCCCGCCGTTATTTAGACGAAGAATAAATTGAATTTCTTTATCTACAGCTACAGGCAATGTCTCTACCAGTGGAAAGAAAAACGAGCAAAAATGGGGTTTCTAAAGGCCAAATGAAAATACTGAAAAAACAAAACAAAGCGAATATTTCGAGGGGGCAAACGCCTCTCTTTTTCAGCGCGAAACGAAAAAATATAATCAATACGAGTGCCGAAGAACAAATTGTTTAGGATACAACTTTTAAGGCTAATTTTTCATGCAACTTATTACTATAAAAATAGAAAAGAATAGAAATAAATGGAAATAGAAGAAAAATTAAAAGTTAGAATAAAATATTTATTCCAATAAGGAGTCATTGCGTTATCGGTTTTGAAAGTTTGTTTTCGTCTGAAGCAGCAAAATTCTATAAGAAAAAACTTCAAAAATTATACATAAAAACTCATAATCTTAACCCAAGTCTCTATTTAGGGATGTATTCTCATTTAAATTTCGTGTGAAACTGAAGTTTCATTTAAATTGCCTCGCGTATAATTTGTTTGATTGCTAGGTCATTGCTAATTAGAATTGTTTCGTCGAATAACGCGACATTATTCATCTAATAGAGACATGGCGAGTGCACACTCTACCCTATGTACACAAATTAAATTATGGAAAACAATTCAATACACAATAAAATAAAATTAGGAGCCAATCAAAATAAAGCCGCTCCCAAAACAAATAGAAGATTAGCAGGACAAAAAGCAAAATTGCAATATGGAATTGTTCGAATTTTTAATCAATCCAGGCAGCTTGAATGAATAACTCTTTTGTTTTGTCATTTTTGGCTGAACTCTTTTTAAAGAAATTCTTTACGATTTTAGTTAAAACAAAATATTTTTGTCGAAGTGATTTTTTGAGCAAGTTTGTTTTGTTTTTATTTATTTTGTATTTCGCTGATGACGGCTGTTGAATATCTAGCCAAAATATTCAAATAGATTATACTACCGTGATATTCACTTTCTTCATAGATTTTCTCATTATCTTCTCCTTTATTGTAGAAGAAATGTGTATATTTATTGTTTTCTTTAATAAATATTTGTGGAGAATTTTGTCACTATAATATGAAGCATAATTTTTTGAGTGGAACAAGTTAGAGGAGATTTTCAAAAAAGGCAAAGGAGGAAAACATTTCACTAAAGCCAATTCGTCAAAACAAAATCAGTCACATTTGATTAAAAAGGTTCTAAAACAACTGATAAAATAAGACATAGTCACGGTGGATCCCTTCACTAAAATGCTCCTTACTAACATCAGGAAATGGATCTTGCATACTTCCAGGTACCAGTAGACCCTTCAACAGACTCACCAACAGAAACTTTCAGAAAACTACTTTACCGCGTTTAATTGTCAATGATCAGAAGTTTGCCCGTAGCCGAAGTTCTTGCTTGAACGTCTAACATTATTTGTCTGTCGCTAATCATATATCTATGATAGTAGCCAATATATTTAATGAATTTTAATTGTCAATGATCAGACAATTTAATGATCAGACGTTTAATTGTCAATGATCAGAAGTTTGCCCGTAGCCGAAGTTCTTGCTTGAACGTCTAACATTATTTGTCTGTCGCTAATCATATATCTATGATAGTAGCCAATATATTTAATGAATTTTAATTGTCAATGATCAGACAATTTAATTGTCAATGATCAGAAGTTTGCCCGTAGCCGAAGTTCTTGCTTGAACGTCTAACATTATTTGTCTGTCGCTACTCATATATCTATGATAGTAGCCAATATATTTAATGAATTTTACCGCAAGGCCGATGTAGTATCGGCTGAAAATCTGAACATACAACATACGTACAGATGAACATACCTATAGATTTTTTTTCTACAAAGCAGGGGATGGATTCGTTAAAACAGAAGCTCTTAAAGTCAAACTGATTGATAGATCCTGTTTTCGCAGCCCGTGCTCGTATCGATAGTCAGGATTAAGCCAGCATCTGCCTTTTGCTCTAAGCGATGTTTCTGTCTTCCTTCAGCCAGGCTTAAGAAACTTGCGCTATCATTTGACAGGGGTACTCTCTCAATCAGATTCCCCGTTGAAGCTATCACGGATTAGGAGTACTCCAGTACTCCCTTGAAGCTCCAAACAGATAAATACGATCTAATTGCACAAAAATTAGAGATTAACATTTAAAGATCTTAAAAAGAAAAATGAAATTTAAGGGGAGGTCAAAGTATAAGGCCCGTCCGTACATGAATGCCCTCATAAACAACAAATTAATTTTGAATAAAGTTAGCATTAATAAGACCGTGAACTTACGTGAACAAGTCTAGAAATTTCTCTCATAATATGTTCAAGATCTTGGACATCTCTTTCAAGTTGTTGGTGCATTTCTAGCTGATCCATCCGCCTTTCTATACCCGCTTCTAACTCATGGATTAATGTCTGGTCTTCAAATACTGGCTAAAAATGAAAAAGATGAAATAAATGAAAAACAAAAAAGAAAAAAAAACCAAAAGGACAGAACACTGATGAGAATAAAGTTTTGTCTAAAAACAAGGCTTAAATATATTAACTTAAGAAAATGATATTTTCATGTAATACACAGATTAAATATGGAAGATCAAATCCTGCGTCAGGAACCGATTTCTTTATATTCTTTCAGGGGAACACACTGATTTCTGCATAAAAAAAAAATCCATTTAAAAAAAAGAAGAATATACATCTATATAGTTAGTGAAGGGGTCATTTTGACAATAAAGAAAGCAATCAGCTTTTTAGGTGTGGTAAGAGTCACGAGAATTCCATCTTTAAGAAGCTTATAGAAAAATTGCCGAGAACACATTTTGGTTATTCCTGCACAATTTGGTAATTCCTGCACAAGACGAATAGAAGAAACCGCAACTTTTTCTTTTTTATTAACTTGTTTATTAGTAGATGTAAATCAATTAGAAGAAGCCACACTTTCCTCTTATTTTGCACCAACAGCTATTTCAAATCTATAACTGGATATTGCTTCATCGCGGGACTTTAAACGATGTCTGACTACTTTATGACTGTTTTACCGATTGAGATCGAGCTTCCACGACGAAGCATCAATTTGATAAGTAGCTTAACAGTTTTCTGTACATATTTTTGCTTCCTCTGCCAACACGCTCTACAAATAATGATATTATATGGTTATCAAATAGGTGGGCTGCGTCACGTAAGTAGAGCTGTTTGCCTGCAAGGAAAAGGAATAATTGTGGCATAAAATGCACTTATTTTGTATTATTGGTTCCGTCATCTTGAAGAAGAAATCTCCAAGCCACAAAAAACACATCTGGGGTCCCTCAAAATCACAACATATTTCATGAAAGAAATCACTATTTTTTCCTCCAATTTACAAACTGAACCCCCTTTACTGTAAAGAAAACCAATTCATGTCAGCGCATCATATAAGACAGCCAATCTCGTACAAAATCACTGTGAATCTTATTTTTATTTATCTTTGTTCGAATATTTGATGTACCTTTTTTAACTTGCTTTGGTACAGTTAGAAAACTCATGTGATGCAGTTTTGCTATTTGCGTGCAGGATACTCACTGAACAAAAGAAGAAAGTAGAGATACTAAGATAAATGAAATTCCTGACACAAAGGAAAAAGATATTTTCCATGACAAGTCTTTAAGACATAATTTATCAAAGGCATGCTTAAAACGAATTTCCATTTTAATTTAGATTTTCAGGTAAACGATCGCCCATTTGCAGAATATTGATTTTCTATTTTTTCCTGAAATACTGTGTTTTTTCGTGTTTTTTTTTAGTTGCTAACCTCATTCTTTTCCTTTTAAAAATCCATGGTTCTTGTCTTTTATCAAAGGTAATACAAACCTAAATATCCATTTTGAGGATTATCAACACAAAATTCTCGGCTGCGTTATGTACCTTCTTTGCTCATGGAAATCACAAAGGTTGGCCGTATCCATTGAATGGATACGCTATTTTATTTCATTTGTAATTAATAATATTATTTTTTAACTCATGTCTTTAAATGATTAATTTTGAACTCCCACCTCCTAGATTTTGGAAATTATCTTCTTCTTTTTCAGTATTTTTATTTAAAAAAATAAAGAAATTCCCCCTCCTAATTTTGGAAAGTAAGTCCCTCACAAACCCCATCTAAATGTTTGCAAATTGACCCCCTTGGTTTGAGGACTCTTAATCCCGGATCAATTTATGAAACCAAACCCTTTCTACGCCACTGCTATCTCGAACTGAATCTAGAAATGGTACAGCACCACTTGCAGGTGGGTTTAGATGAGTTTCCCTATTTCCTAAACATGGTTTACAATTGCAAATTTTTAGAGCAGAATTTAACATTTCAAGGCAACTAAGGACAAGCAAGTTCTTTTTTTTCCTTTCTAAAACAAAGCCTCAAAAGTTGTACACACAGTTTGCCTAGTCACTGACTTAATAATGGAATTCATATACCTAGTGATGATGGCGAGGAAAGGGGGCACTCATATAAATTGATTTGTAAGGTGATAATGACCTAGAATGCGGTCAACTTATATTTCGAGAGGATTCTTTTTTAGTATGTCAGAACCGGATTAAAACCGTAATACTTACCAAATGCAATGTACCATTAGATATTTCGACATTATCTTTAGCTCCAGGACGAGATTCTGAGTAGAACTGGGAGTCAACAATTAATACGTCTCGAATCACTAAAAAAGACTTGTATTGATAAAAAAAACTGAGAAAGGGCAGGTTAAAGATATAAACACAGGGGAGGAAGTTAAGAAGTCAGAGCAAAGGAGAGATAGTATATGCTAAAGAAATATTTTTTTTTTCGTTTCTTGCAATTCCTCGTAACAAATCTCCTATTCTTTGCATTTTAATATAATAGTGATCTAGCTCGGTAGCGGATCAAGTGGGCGGGGTGGAGGGATCAAGTGGGTGGAATGGGGTGGCTTACACTTTTCAATTACATTTATACGAATCTGTCGAGCCAAACAAAAAGAATCAAATTATAGCAAAAGAAACAATAAGTATGTACTTAGAGCAAGAGAGAGACACAGAGGAAAAGAGACAGAGGAAGAGAGAGAGAAATAGAGAGGGAGAGATAGAGAGAGAGATAGATAGACAGAGGAAGAGAGATCTATTTTGAAATATCACTCTCTCTACACACATCGCTCATTTTTTATTTCTTCCTTTTTAATGAGTCCAAAGCTTTCTCTTGTCTATTCCTACCTCCAATTCCTTTTTATATCAAGGTTAATATTTTTTAGAAATACCTTTAAGTATAAAAGTATTAAAATGGGAAAAAAGGAAACGTGATCAAAGAATTGTAATTTTCTTTTCCTAAAATATCGGCCAGAAAAGGAAAAATACAAACTAAAACAAATCTAAAATTAGAAAGAAATATTAGAGGGGATTGAGCTTCCAACGATCAACAATTATACATTATTATTAAACAGGGGTTATCACACCCCTCAGATGCTCAATGTAGCTAAGAATTGGACTGAAGAGCAGGAACCGTGTCAGAATAGGGCTCTTCAGCTATTAAACTGTTTAGGCTATTAGTCCAAAGTTTTATAGATCAATGCTACTAAAGCTTCAGACACGGTCAAAAATTTATGGCATTTAAAATAAATAAGCCCAATATCAATAAAAGAAAAAGATGGCCAGCATCTTGTGGCGTTTTTTTATATTCGCTTCAGCATATTTTAATAGACTTAAAGAAACTAGTTTCTAAAAAGGCATTTAGCCAACATTTTGAGACGAGATTTGTTTGATTTCGACCTCCAATCGGCCATAAGAAAAAAGAGATAACATAAAAAAAGTGATTTTATCATAGGCAGCGCGATAGCACCTTTGTGCTTATGTATACCGCCTATGCAAAAGAGCGATGTGGACACAATGTATTATTATATTCTTTTTTTTAGACCAGGGCCAGGGGTCCAAAAAGTGCTGTAGGCAAAGTTTCATGCTACTTGGCAGTTTTCAAATTTGTTGGCAGATTTTGTCTGAAAAGACCATTTTTACATAAAAAAAAAGTACTTCTTGCTCAAAGAAAAGCTCAAAACACAGGTTGGGCTGCTAAAGTCTTGACAGTTTTTAGGATTTTGCTACTGGCAGCTTTGGAACATTTTGCATACCTGACCAGGGCACATCGTATACAAGGAGTGGTCGTAAAAGCTTCGAAAGGGGCTCACTCGATTGGAAATCGTAAGTTCTGGTGCCTTTTTTTTATATTCGAAAGTGATTGGATATTAACCAGCCCCCCCCCCTCCCCCTACGCCCATCATTTCCCAAACACATCCAATCAAAATTTTGAGATGGACATTTTGTTCAACATAGTGGAAAGATCCAGCAATTATGTCTTTGAAGATGACGATCCCCCCTCACAGCCCTCAGGGCTGTGTAAATTAACCTTCAGGGGGTTGTAAATTTTGCCCCGGGGGCAAAAAGGTTTTTATGGAAAGGCCGGTCGTATAAACTTCAGAGGGGGCTCATTGGGTTGGATATGAGAAGTCCCCCACAAATACACAATTGGCCCATTATGTTTTAAAACAAAATGTTGCTTTAATACTAAATCAAAAGACAGTGTGTGTATGGTTGCCAATAAGAAACCTCAGCAATAGGTCGAGAAACACTAAGGGTATTAAGTTGAAACTTTCGGGGCTACTACTTTAACTACTTCTGCTCTTATAATTTAAATAAATCGAAAGAGTATAGGTGTATCCAGGATGTCAAAGAGCACAGATATAATTTTTTGGGAACGGTATTAAGTTTTATTTTCAAGGTCACTTGAGTAAGTATAAAATTAAAATAAACAACACTATTTGTGTCAGAAATAAAAATTGTTGAAAGAATTTTCTCCGACCTGCAAATATCAAGCCAATCTATGGGTTCTTATAGAAAAAAAAAAAAGATATAAATGTTTTTCCCATGAAAAAGACTATGTCAATAAAAACGAACAGAAATTGATTTAAAACTTTTCCACAAAGCAAGTTTTTCAAAGAAAAGTAAAGAGCTCCATTAAACCAACGATGATCAGAATAAAGTCAAATAATCTTCGGAGCGTAAAACCACCACAAATCACCATCAATAACTAAATGAAACCCAAAACGAACAGAAATTACAACAAATAACCGAGTCAAACTCAAAACAAGCAGATATTAACATAAGTGGGGCTGACAACCCCAATGCCTTCTTAAGACCAGAACATAATCCTCATTTTAGTGAAAAAAAAATTAAGAAACCGGGATTGTCAGATTAATATACATATACTGCTACTTATTCCTTAAATTTTTAATAATTCTTTATTTATTAGAGTCAAAAATGTTAAAAAAAATGTTAATGTAAAATGTCAAAAATGTATTTTATTTTCAGTAAACTGCAAATTATGTTCTGGTCTTCAGAAGGCATTGGGGGTTGTCAGCCCTACTCATGTTGATTTCTGCTGGTTTTGAGTTTGACTCGGTTATGTATTGTAATTTCTGTTCGTTGTGGGTTTCATTTACTTATTGATGGTGATTTCAGAAAGGTCTTAATGATCACAAAAATGTAGAATCAACCCATTACTTTGACACTATAGTGCCATAAATTGATCAAAAAGTGAACTCACGCCTCTGGAACCTATTTATCAGTAAATCTATATTTTTACCACTTACACTTTGCTAACTCTACCATCTCGACTTCTATACTTTCTTTCACAGGGTTAATTCTACTTTCAAATTCTTCGGCATCTTTGGGATCATTCATTTGAGTCCTCAAACCTTGAATCTCTCTTATATCTGAGCATACGTTATCACATGCAATTTGGGCTTTTGTAGCGGCTTTCAGACACTCTTTAGAATGGCCTTTCTTGAATACCTATAATATTCAAACTAGATAATTTTTGGAGGCCCTAAAGCAACGTTTGAAAAATAATTAATACACAAAATTCTAAAATAAATGAAAGCTGAGATATTTCGGCCTAAAAATTCAATACATTTCCGTGATTACCCTTTCCAAAAAATAAAAACCAAAAAAAAATACTAGTTGGAAAAAGTCCTCCTTTCCAAATTACAGGAAAGCACCTGAGCGAGCAGGACATTTGGGACAAATTCTCAGAGGAATGTAAAACTTCCAAGCAGCAGTGACCACCCATACAGAAGTTAACAGACCTGTTTGAAATTTGAAGGACATACCTCGTACAGTTAAGGCCAAGGAGACTTTCTAAAAGATTTTTTCAACCAACAGTTTTTAGACTCTAGATGCTACAAAGTTTTGAGACTTCTAAATTATGAGACTTATAAAACTGATAGGATCTGGACAACAGATGTCAGCAGTCTAAAATTTCTACAGCAAGGTCCACTTAGCTATAGGTACCTGTCTAGCAAAAGGCAAGCGGGTCATGGTACTTAATTTTTCAGTCACTTCCCGAGCAAGTTCCTCAGTACCAATTTCATACAATCAATTAAAAATACTTTCAAGTTCCTTGTATACCACATTATGGCCTAATTCATTTACATGGCAACTTTACTGCCGAACACTTCAGCACAAAGTTATCCCTTGCTCTTCTTGTTTGCGTCCTTATAATTGGATCTCGTTATGATTGTACTGCATGGTTGGAGGCATAAAGTGTACCCATTGTTTCTGCCAACACCTCACCCCCCCCTCCCCTTCCGAAACTAGCATTTTAGCAGAAAGATAGGCATTTTGCGTCTTTTTAGATGCAGGATCATGCACGGACTTCCAATCTTCATAACTTAAGGACCAAAGTAGACCGATTGCCCCTTCAACACCCACAACGCTAAATTTGTAGTAGAGGTCAGTATTTTGATTCTCATTTGAACCAAAATAATGCAAGGATTTTAAACCTGTAGGATTGAAGATACAAATGTGGCCAATTACCCATTTTACTGCAAAACTTCTGTAGCAACACTTCTGTTTTTACAAACCATGATATGATTTTGATAGGATTACTCTATTCTTGGGGAAAAGTTACTATTAACAAACAAAATTTTCTACTTTATAAATAAGAAAAGTTAGAAATATGCAAATAATTTTCTTTTTATTTTAATTAGATCGAAAGGCAAAACCCCTTAAACTATTGACATGGCAACTCCTTGGTGTCCTCCCTGTTGATGAATACCAGAACTGAAACTTGGAGTCAATCTTCCCAAATTACACCAAAGTATTGTCTTGCAATACCTACTACTTTAACCAGAAAATTGAATAGATCATACACAGCAATACAAACAAGCAACTTACACTTAATCACTTTGGCAGCTCACATAACTGCCAAATGAAAAGACAGCTTCATAATCTGACAAAGAATAAGAGTGAGTGAAAAAAAACAACACACAATCAGACAAAAATTGTAACTACGCAATTGGAGGAGAGATCGATTAAGTGAGGTTTTATCTTATCACCAAATTCAATTAACGTACAGAGAAAGGGGAAGTCATCCTTACTGAATCTGAATTTTTGACACGTTTAGCCAGAGTGAATCATATCCACAATTAATGTATCATGTAATCATTTACAAAAAGAAAAAAAGGAATTTATGAAAAGAGAAAAGGGGACACTCATCTGATTAAGAATTGTGTGTCCTACAACCCCCAACCCAGCCAAAACAAATATTTGACAAAGACTGACTTACTTCTAGGCTGCTGATGTCTTTTTAAATATAAAAACAGCTAAATATGTATTTTTCTTAGAATAGGAAAAAGTAACAACAAATTAAAAAAAAAGTTGATGTTTGAAAATAGTAGTATGGTCGGTCAAAAAGTGGCCACAACTGAAAAGCAGTAATCTTGTCATATGTTTGCAGTTGGCTTTAAGCAGATGCAAAATTGTCAGAGCAATTTGTGCAGAGCAATCAAACAGAAATGAAAATACAGACAAACAGACATAAACAATACCTGTTTTTCTTCATTTTATTTCTTTTTAATTGTAAATGATAAGGCAGTATGGTCTAAGAGATTAGTTAATTTGTGTATAACTGCACAAATGCTGCCATTTTTATAAAACTTTAATGGATGCTCTAAAAACTTTCATACGTAAGAGTTGAATTTTTCAACCTGTCTTGCATCCTGCTTTTACAATAAGAAATTCCTTTATTGGTTAGCACAACGTTAAATTAAATGAAAAACTCAGAAGGGAGGTTTTGTCATGATATGCATGCAAATTTTTAATAGATTTTATGGGAGCCGAGCATTAGAAAAATTACCTCAATTATCTTTACTTTTTCCTCTTTTAAAAGAGTTATATATAATGGTGCAGCAACTTCACAAAACCTTTTAACTGGTAGTTCAAATCGGCCTAGTTTGTGCCGTCTACTCTTCAGCCCACTCATTATTGGAATTTTGACTGTATGATATGCTAAAAAAAAAAAAATTAAATTAATAGACATGCTATCAACCTAATAAAATTTCACTGTTTAGCATAATTATTACTAAAATAAGGTAAAAATACAGGATAGAGGCTCTAACTTGGGATACTATAGATCTAGGTGACTGAAATTTCTAGAAGTGGATTTATATCTAATATTCTAGTAAAGATTGATTTTTTTCTAGCCTCTAACTTCCTCCCTTTTTAGCAAGCAACCATTACCCGGTTTTTTGTTCAGGATTGTGTATAGCTGTACACAAAACAAATGGTTAACTACACATACAAGCAATACTTTAATGGCAAATATACTGATACTTAAGAAATATCACTGATAAGCATCGATTTTCAAGACAAGGGTGTGACTTCAACAATTCTGACAGGAGACAACTAATATTTGATGTAACCCCCTCCCTTGCTCTTTTTTCAAGCTGTCTTCCTCTGGATACAAAGGCATTTAATAAAATTTTTAGAGCCATTTCGTTTAAAATAGTCAAAAGGGTCCAATAATATACCTCCAAGGATAACATTATCCTCACAGGACCCTGGGCAAGGGCCATAAATAATGCAAATTGGGTATAGTTAAAATGTATGATTTGTAATGGAAAGTGGCTACTTGTGTAATATTTAAGATGCGTTAAGTTAATTCAGTTTAAACACTCAGGGAATATTGAGGAGGATGTTGAACTAAATCAAAAGCCACCATGTGCATCCAGGCTGTCCAAAGGGTGTATCTGCAATATTTCACAAACGACTAAGGTTAGTAAGCTGCAACTTTCAGAGAATGCTGAACGAGAGGTTGAACAAAATCGGAACAACACAATGTGCATCCTGGTTATCAAAAGAGTGTATCTTTACAATCTTAGGAATAGTTTAGGGTATTAAAGTGAAACCTTCAGGGGATGTTGAACTAAACACATAGAAACTATATACAACCTGGTTTCAGAAGTTTTATATCTTCAATATCTTAGGAACTTTTATTGATTTGTTGAACCAAATAAATAATTTCTTAGATAACACTGCTTTTCCATTTACAGAATTTAAAAGAGAAAAAACTATTAAAAATTTAAATAAAACAGTTGAAGAAAATAACAAAAAACAACAAAAAACTTAAAATTATAAAAATCTGAATATTTTGAATCGATGTCCAGGAGCCTTTACCAACAGGAAATTTTAGGATATTTTGACTTCATGTCTTTTATCAACTAAAAAAAAGGTTAAAGTTAAATTAAACACAATATATAAAGAAAAAAATGCACACAAAAAACTCACATCTTGATAGCCTCCAAAATAATGCAATCACTGTAAATAGCTTTAAATAGCTTGAATCAAAACACAGAAATGACAAAAGATGTCTCTGGTACACCAGATTGTAACTTGTATAATTTCATTTTGGCAATGAGATCAAGCAAAAATGAAATACTATAGTTATTTAAGAGTTTACATAAGCCCCAGGTAGAAACTATAGTTTACATAACCATTAATCACCCATGATTAAAATCCCGAGGTTAAGATCATTTGAACTATATCAGCAATCTAAGGTTTTATATAGCAAAAGGTCAAAAAACTTATCTATAATATAATGAACGTTTTTTTTATTTATTGACTTTGCTTGCATTATTTTGGAGGTTATTAGGAATGGAGTTTTATTTCTTTTTTTGTCTTTTTCTTTATGTTGCATTCAGTGGCGTAGCAAGGTCTTGTGACACCTGGGGCAGAATTTCAACTTGTCATCCCCCCCCCCACACCAACAAACATTTTAAACATTGTAAGTCATATTTGTTTATGGTGGACACGTACAATTAAACAAGCTATTTCAAGTGTTTAAATTAAGGACTGAAAGGAAAAGTAAATTGCGTGCAGTATAACATTGGTATGTAAACATTTTAATGCAAATAACTTACATACATTTAAGCAAAATACAACATTTTTATACATATTAACATTATTATGATACTGTCAAACAACATAAATTTGATTTGTGGCTTACATTAAATAAGGCTAAAATGGGCAGGGGTTTTATTATAAACGTTTTAAGAGGAAATACAAGAATAGCTCTAGCTTTCGTATTTTACTATTAGCCTATCCAAGTTTTTTTTGTACTTTGACTTCAAGCGCCCAGGTGATTAAATGATGTGTATATATATATATATATATATATATATATATATATATATATATATATATATATATATATATATATATATATATATATATATATATACTATCTGCACGAATTTAACAAAATATACTGTGTTTAAAACCCATATTTTCATTCATAACCTCTTTTTTCTAACTTTGTTTTCTGCAAAATTAGAAATACCCTCATCAAAATCTACCTCTTTTGCTACACTGTTTTCAATAAATAGCATGTTCAAGCTCGATAGTCGAGCTTGGCTCATAGTAGATCTAAAATAACTTTTAATAAGCTTGAGTTTAAAAAAGCTCCTCTCGCAAGAAACAACAGGGACACATAATGTCAGGTAAAACCTTAATACTAAAGTTAGATTCGGAATAGAGTCTGGAAGCTCATATTCAACTATAAACTGCAGTAAAATGGGGTAGCAAAGTAGCAATGATACTTGGCAGTTTTCAAATTTCATGGCAGATTTTGTCGGAAAATACCATTTTTAAATGTGAAAATACGTTTTGCTCAAAGAAAAGCTGTCAAAACACGAGTTAAAAGTCTTAAAAGTCTTGGCAGCTTTTGAAATTCTGTTGAATTACGGAATTACGTTGAAACTTTCAGGTAATGTAGAGAGGGATGTTAACTAAATCAAAAGACACTATGTGCATCCATTATGTCAAAAGAGTATATCTGCTATATCATCGAATGGATTTGGGTATTAAGTTAAAATTGCCAGAGAACTTTAAGTCATATGTGCAAGACCTCAGGAACAGCTAAGAGATATTATGTTGAAACTTTTCAGGAAATGTTGAACTAAATTGAAAAGACACAATGTGCATTCACTTTGCCAAAAGCGTATATCTGCAATGTCTTAGGAACAAGTAAAGGCATTAAGTTGAATATTTCAGGGAAGGTTGAGGGGTATGATGAACTAAATAAAAAAAAACTGTGTGCACCCAGATTGTTTAAAGAGCATTTCCGAAAACCTACGGATAAGTTAAGAGCAGTAAGTTGAAACTTCCAGGGAATGCTGAGTACAATGTTGGCCTAAATCAAAAGACACATCTTGCATCCAAGTTGTCAAAAGGGTATATCCACAATACATCAGGAAAAGCTAAGGCTTTGAAGTTGAAACTTTTGGTGAATGTTGAGCTAAATCAAACAATTCTATGTGCATCCAGGTTTTCAAAAGAAAGTATCTGCAATATCTCAGGAGCAGTAAAGGATATTAAGTATAGAGACAAGGTGAATACAATACTCAGTGCCTCTTTAACGCTATTTACAAAAATAAAAACCATTTCCATTACAAATCCAATTGAAAGCCCTTACTAACAATATTTATAATTTTATTTTTGCCCACTCATATGAAAAAAAAAGAAGAGTGGAATAATACAAAGAAAAGAAATGGAAAACAATAGCACTTCAGCACCAAAGAATAAAATTAAACAATAATTTCTTCATTTGTACTCATAGATCAGATGCATTGACAGATTACAGCCTAACATCAACAGGTTATCAGCATACGAAATCAGGCTGAGGTTGCATGGATTGATACTGAATCCTGCAGTGATTCAGTTTAACTTTAATAAAACTGAGCAAGTACCAGAAAAACATAAGTGCTAAAACATGAGCATTTACACTGTACCATACTTAAATGGACCCGAAAGTGACACCTAATTCCTGTCAGTACTTAGCAAGAGTAACAATAATGGAAATAGCACCATTGCATTCCACATTTTATGCTACTTTTCAATATAATAGTCGTTACCCTTTCAGTATATCAGTCATTACCTAAGACATGTTCTAGAATAATGAAATCAAAATAAAATGGTGCCATTTTCTCACAGTTCTTAAAATGCATTCTGTGACTTTGTTAAAAGCAGGAAAATGGATTGCCTGTTGACAATAATAACATCAGCAAAAGTTGTCAATGTAAAAAAAAAACCACAAAGTAAATAATTACCTTAATTTGATTCTTGGCATGTGCCTGGAGCTGAGATATCAACCTTATGCTCATTAGCAATCGGAGCATCCCTTAGACCTTACATCTGCCTGTGCTGCTAGAGGCATCCAGGGCATCCACAAGACTTCACCAATCTTTTCTGAATTGGGCAGCTGTGCATATGTCTTCCCAATCGGGTTGAAGAGAAGCATAGATACTGCACAGATCAGACGGGTATGTTAGTCACAAAGTGTTCCGGGGTCTTCCTTGTCTTCGAATTCCGTTTGGGTGCCAATGTAAAGTGGCTTTTGGGATTTGATTGTCTTGATTGTCTTTGATTGATTGCAAGGATTCTCTTCTCCTGTTGTTGGTTCAAACTCCAGGTTTCAGCTGCGTAAAGGAGGACCGGGATGACGTTGCTGTTGAACAGGCGTAACTTAAGCCGGTTCGAGTAATTTTTCGACTTCCATATGTGCTTGAGCCTATTGAAGGTGGCGTTTGCCTGACCTATTCTGGTCATTATCGTTTTGGATGTTGATCCCGTATTCTCCACTATGCTTCCAAGATGCCTGAATACGAAGAACTGTTCGCTTCCTCATTTCCACGTCTGATATGAAGTGGGGAATCAGTAGTCGCCATTGTTTTGGTTTTGCTCGAATTTATTCTTTGGCCAAGTTGGCTTGCTTTTTCACTGAGCCTGCTTAGAAGCTCTTGCAGACGTTGCTTGCATGACTGTAGCATTGTAATGTCATCTGCAAAGTCTAGGTCACCAACTGTCACTTCAGCAGGAAGTTTGATACTATCAGTCGCGGAGTTGCGGAGAATGAAGTCGATGATTATCACGAAAAGTAACGGCGACAATACACAGCCTTGTTTTGACACCAGATATAATTCGAAAGTATCGGGTTTGGCCTTCGGGTGTTTTGATGCAGCACTCGCTGTCCTCGTAAAGAGCTATGGTAATTGCGATTATTTTACTTGGGATCCCTTAATAAAAATGGATCTTTCGCAAACTTGCCCGATCTACAGAGTCAAAGGCCTTTTCAAAGTCTATAAAAATCATGTAAAGCTTTGAGCACCATTCCCGATTTTCTTCAGTGAGGACTCGCAAAGTAAATATAAGATCAACGCAAGAACGGTTTGGGTGGAACCCGTATTGTTCGTCCCTTAGGAGCTTTTCGAGCTCATTTTGGATCCTCTTCAGAATGACATGACACAATAGGGGCATAAACTTTGAATATTTCAAACAAAAATCGATTCAACCTCTGTGATGGTGCAGCATAAATTTTCTGCCATTAAAATTCAGCTAAATACCCTGCCATGTGGGCATTTGTTCTGTCATATTTTGGAATACCTGAATGTACATTTCACAACAATCTTTAATGTGTTAGGTGTGAGCAACAGAGGCTGAGTTCACAACATTAATTGAATTATTCCCTGCTTGATGAATGGATTTGGCATTGTTTAATGTAATATAAGCCCTTTAGAAGTCAGATATAATAGTTGAGCTGGGACAGTTCCAATTGTTTATTATATCGAGAAGTGTATCAGCTGAACACTCCAGCACAGGAAAAATAAAAAAATAGTTTGGTTTCCTGCTCTAACCCCCAAAAATGTATTTTCCTATAATAAACTGTCCTCAATTGTAGAATATTTTATCAATTTTTGCTTTGTATATTTCAACTACTATCCCCAAGCCTCCAAAATGCTCACAATGGCAGTGAACAATGTCCAGGCCAACCTCATGGCAGAAATAGGATCAATCTATTACAGTCAGAATTAGACCAATCTATTACTGTTACTTTTTATGCTGGCAACTTCTGTTGATGTCATCCTTTAGAATAGACTAATGGTTTTGTTATTGTTTTGGAATTCACAGAATACATTTTACTTTTTATGCTGGCAACTCTTGTCACCGGGCAAACCATTTTATTATTGTTTTTAATTAATAGAACATATCTTGAAAACTATAAGAAAAGAGTACCATTTTATTTTGATCCCATAATTCTGTAAAGGATTTTATTAACAATACACAGACATGTGTAAAATGGGAAAATTGAGGAAATATGCCTAATAGCCCAGGCTACATAATTTGGGCTACATATTTATCTATTGGGAAGGGTAAAATTTAATGGTCTTCATTTAGGAATGATATCATGGACACCTTCAGGGGGGAATGCCCCCCCCCTGGAATACAGAGCACAATAGGAAAAAATAGAAGTGTAACAACTAATTAAAGAAAAAGAATTTTTAATTTTTGTTTTGTCTTTAAGAATTGTTATGAAACTTGTTTAGAATCAACTCAGAATAGCTTCAAATCTTAGATGGCAGATAAATAAAAATATTGAACTTTCAATTCAAAATAAATAAATAATCAACAAATAATTCTAAAAAGATAGCTTAAACTGAATAGTAAAATTCTTTGTTTTACAGTAGAAAGCTTAGTTTTTCCATTATGGTGTAGAATCACCTTTTTGTACTGCTTACTGTTTGAAATATGGTCAGTCATACGGTTACTTGATACAATCGGCAGACAATTAGTCTGGCAATTATCTAACAAATCCTCCATCTTCTGAAGCGCCATTTGATTAACGCCAAAGTTAAATCTGGAGTTTGGTATACTGATGGTCTAGGTCTAATAGTGATAGGTCTTTAGCTGTTTATTAAATAAAAAAACGAAACAAGTTTTTTCAACTGAAAGTGAGGAGCAACATTAAAACTCAAAATGAACAGAAATTATTACGTATTAAATATTGGGACAAAATTTAAATTCTAGCATAAAGAGCGAGGTGTTAAGGAGGGGGCATCCCCTCTTATATACGTAATAATTTCTATTCATTTTTAGTTGAAATGTTTATTCTTACTTTCAGTTGAAAAAACTTTTGTTTCCCCAATACAAATACTATAGGTAAACAATGGGCAAATATCATAACTTAAAGACCTTTCTCTTGGGGCTGTGGGGGTTATGTAATCTTCAAAGACATAGTTATTGGGCCTTTCAACTATGTTGAACAAAATGGATATCTCAAAATTTTCATTGGACGATTTTGAGAAAAATGGGGCATGCGAGGGGCCTAGTTGCCCTCCAATCTTTTTGGTCACTTAAAAAGGGCACTAGAACTTTTAGTTTTCTGTTCGAATGAGCCCTCTCCCAATATTCTAGGATAGCTGGGTCGGTACAATCACCCTTGGGGAAAACATACAAAAACAAAATAAACACATATCCATGATCTTTCTTCTGGCAAAAAATACAAAATTCCACGTTTTTGCAGATAGGAGCTTTAAACCTTGACAACAGGGTTCTCTGATGTGCTGAATCCGATGGTGTAATTTTCATAACTTTTTTTTTCAATTTTATGGGGTGTTTTCCTCTTTTTTCGAAAATCAGGCAAATTTTCTCAGGCTCGTAGCTTCTGATATGCAAGACTAAAGTTTATGAAACTAGTATATTTGGAACCAGCATAATAATCCAATTCTTTTGATACTAAAAAATAAAGTTTTTCAGCTCAAAATAAGGAAAAACATTAAAACTGAAAATGAACAGAAATTATTACGTATATGAGGGGGTTTTCCCCCACCTCAACACCTCGCTCCTCACGTTAAAATTTTTGGGCACTTTTAAAATTTACTTATTGTTCTAATTAAACAACCCTTGTCTTTCAGGAGTTGTTTTTAAAGAATTGGAACAAAATTTAAACTTTAGCGTAAAGAGCAAGGCGTTCAGGAGGGGGAAACTCCCCTCATATACGTAATAATTTCTGTTTGTTTTTAATGTTGCTCCTCACTATGAGCTGAAAAACTTTTTTTTTTATTTAATTCTGACCATTTTTTTAAATAATGTCAGGAAATCTGGCGGAAAAATCCAGCTCCCCATGGAAATATCCACCAGACAATTCAATCCTGGTGAATATTTACCTCAGACAATTACCCTCAAAATGTCCATATGTAAAATTGAGTCGGTAAGAGAAAGCAAGACATATAAAGAAATTTTGTATACGAATTCTAGCAAATTCTCCCAGTATAAATTTCCCCTGAAAAGTTCTCCCCCTGGAAACTTTTACCTCCTTGCTAAATTCTCCCCGTGAAAAATCCCCCCAATAGAAAATTCATCCTCTGCTTCCCACCTCAAAAATGCATGCATACTTTCCAATAACAAATACTATACTATAGGCAAATTTTATAACTTAGACATTTCCCCAGGGGCTATGGGGGTCATGTCATCTCTAAAGACATAGTTACTGGGCCTTTCAACTATGCTGAACAAAATAGTTATCTAAAAATTTTGATCAGATGATTTTGGAAAAAAAGTGGCGTGGGAGGGGGCCTAGTTGCCCTCCAATATTTTTGGTCACTTAAAAAAGGGCACTACTTAATTTCCATTAAAATAAGCCCTCTCGTGATATTCCAAGATAACTGGATCAATATGATCACCCCTGGGAAAAAACATAAAAAAAACAACAAACAAGCAAATAAACACACATTTGTGATCTTTCTCCTGGTAAAAAATACAAAATTGCACATTTTAGCAGATAGGAGCTTGAAACCTCTACAGTAGTGTTCTCTGATACACTAAATCTGATGGTGTGATTTTCATTCAGATATGATTCTATGACTTTTAGAGGGTGTTTACTTCTTTTTTTTGAAAATCAGGATAATTTTCTCAGGCTTGTAACCTTTGATGGGTAAGAGAAAACTTAATGAAACTTAAATGTTTGAAATCAGCACAAAAATCCAATTCTTTTGATATAATTATGGGTATCGAAATTCCGTTTGTTATAGTTTTGGTTACTATTGAGCTGGGTTGCTCCTTACTCACAGTTTGTTACCACAAACTGTTTGATATCTATTGGTATCAAAATACTGTTTTTTAGAATTCCGGTTACTATTGAGCTATGTCCCTCCGTACTTACAGTTTGTTACCACAAACTGTTTGATCAGACATTAGTGGATCTCCTCTGTTCCATACCTCCCCACAGGTAAGTGAATCCATTTGTTTCTTTATGAAAATTAGTGTATGGTCCATTTCAGGAGGAACTAGACAACCCTTGTTACTTTTGATATCCCTTATTCAGCTAAATTACACATAATGTGTTAAATATTTAAAACTGTTGCTGTTGAAGGTAGGAAGTAGAAAAAAAACTTTGAAACTGTGGTGTCATACCAATAGATTTTCTGTCTCTTTCTATTAAATGCTTGGTAGATTTCGCAACTTAGGCTGTTATGCTTCTATGTTAATTGAATGTGTTCTTTAAAAGTGTCCTTGTTTGTGGGATATAGAGGAGATAATGGATACCAGATGTTCTTTCAGCAAACATTTGAAAACAGATGATACTTTGGACCCTGTTCCTAATGCATCATCAGTCCCTTAAAGTATCTCTGAGCAGGATGTAAAATTAGAAACAGAATACAGCTTGGATTCATTGTACATAGGGTTGTACATTAACCAAAGGTTCTTGCTGAGCCAAAAAAAACTACAATTTTAAAGATGATGTTGCTCTCAGGAAGTGACCATTCACTCATGGGTAGTTGGCTAAAAGCAACTAGCTTTTGCATTCAAATATGCAGCAAGCCACAATATGTATACAGTGCATTTTATTTAAGCATAATGCTGATAGAGGAGCGCAAGCTGGGTTCATGATCCAACCATTACCAAATTCAAGCAGTTTCATGAAAATGCCAAGGCCCATTTGAGCTGTAAGTGGCACCAAGAGGCTGAAGAAAAGCCCAGCAACTTCTAGTCAATTATGAATTACAAGAAAAAGGGTGTAAATGTACTTCTCAACCAGGATTTGGCCCAGTAAACACAAGAAAATCAGAAAAAAATCAGATCCATCATAGCAACAATTATTTTCTGTGTAATACAGGACCTACCACTGAGAGAAAAAACTGCTGTTTTTAATGATTTACTAAAATGCAGGCATGAAGCTATTGGTTTTGCTTTACTTCAACATTTGAATGATGGCTCAAAAAATGCAAGCTATGTGGGTCATAAGACCCAAAATGAAATTATTGATATTTGTGCTACATCCATAAGGTCTACAATAATTGAATATGTAAAGAGAAACAAGGTATTTTCCATTTTAGCTGATGAGACCATGAATGTGGTTGGAGTCAAACAACTGTTGTTGGGTGTGCAATATTTTGAAAGCAGGACAAAATGTATCAGGGAAGATTACCTTGGCTTTGCTCCATTATTAAATGGCCCAAATGCACAGAACATCACAAGTACAATAAAGAAAAAATGTTCTGGTTGGGGACTTAATCTTAGCAATGCTGTTGGGCAGGGGTATGACAGCTGCAGCACACGGGCTGGCCACATCTAAATTCAAATTCATTTAATTCAAAAACAAGACATAGCTCTCGTGGGCAAAGCCCAAATATGATGTCTCTTAGTCATAATTAGCAAAATAAAGTTGTCTGATAAAACTTCGTCAGGATAAATAAACTAAGGGATAAAAACACTTGAGATTGAGAATAAAATTATCTGATAAAACTTCCGTCAGGATAAAATAAACTAAACAATAAAAACACTAGACATCTCAGGAGTGCATAAAAAACTTATGATAAATTTTCCATGACTCAGTATTTTCACTGTTCCAGCCATCACCTAAACTTAGTTGTTAATGACTAAAATAACATTCCACAGATAAGAATACTGTGGGAACAATTAAACAGTCAGAGGCATGCAGTTCTTGCTGTCACTTTAAACAAGCTATGCAGAACAAGATGGACTGAAAAATACCTTGCAATTAGAACATTTAATTCTATGTTTGCCAATATTGTGCAATCCTTGGAAAGTTATTGGTGGAACAAAATAGGGACACAAAGCAAAAAGCTTATCAGCTCCACTGTGTCATCATACCCACAACATTTTTTGTCCACTCAGAAATAATTGCTAGGTATTCCAGCAAGCTCAAGGTAGTCAGCTGGATGCTGCAGGGAGTAGAAGTTTATCTACTGAAAGTATAAAGTCACATTTAACAGTTAACCAGTCTTTTTCAAGCTGACCAAAGCAATAGTGAACATCTATTCAAAGAAATTATGGTGGCTGTCTAGTGTAAATTGGAGGTTATAGGAGTAACACTCATAGAGCCAAGAGCAGTCAGTGAACAGTCTCACGGGGATATTCAGCCATACAATACAGTCCTTGATTGTTTTAAAATCAATATCCATCCCATACTTAGACTCAATTATTGAATCTTTGATGGAAAGGTTTGGTGAAACAAACCAAGCAGCATTTGTGGTTTTCAAACTGCACCCTAAAATTTGGCTCAAGATGCAAAAAGATGAATATGCCTACATGCAATCAATGAAGAATGTATGACAAATTTCAGTACAATTTTATAGATCAATTGGAATCCTGGTATGAACTTTGGAAATACACTAAAGTGACTGCTGACCATGATAAAATGCTTTTGATTGATCTCCTAGAGCACAAGCATGCCTTTTTTCTACCTTCAATCTTGAAAGCCATAAAAATTGCTCTTTGTCTCCCACTAACTACATGTACAATTGAAAGGTCTTTCAGGTAAGCAAATAATAATTTACTAACAAGATGCTTATCTACCTCACAGATGCTTTATATAATTGTCCACAGTGAAAAAGAGTTGGTAAAAGAATAAAAAAAAACTTGTCTTCACCAATGATAATTCTGTCAAGATTGTAAACAGAGCCATTCAAAGGGGGCTGGGGCAAACAAGGCAGCAGTCCTGGGTGCCATGGCTGGGGGGTTGCCCAGTTTGATCAATTTTTTCATTTTGATTTGATTTTTTTTTTGCTTAAAATTTGAGTTGAGAGGGGGCATTTCATATTTGCCCAGGGTACCACCAGCCCTAGGAACTGCTCTGATCATAAGTTTATGCTTTGGAAGGTTTAGGGTTCCAGCATTAGAAGGTCTACAACTAGGCTTTTGTAAGAGATGATCAGGTGTAAGTAGAAACATTAGTAGCTTAGCAGTTGAGTAAAGATTTCAAGTTTTTTTGCTAATAAGTCCTAAGTTATTGAATATGATGGAGTTCCAGGAGCATATTGTGAATATGCCATAAGTGCAGCTATTTAAACTGGCTTACTTAGAAGCGTTCAAGTCTCCAAATTTATGGCCATAATAGGTAAGGAAGATTTCAAAAGATTGTGGAATGAGGGAAATATAGAATCATGCACTGGGCATAGATAATGAGGTGGCCAAAAATGGCCACCTTGATCAATATTTTACATGACCAAGAGGTACATATATGGCAGTAAAAGGATATCTCAGAAACCCTGTGACTTGGCTTAGTTGTAAAAAAGGCAGAGGGTGAGGGGGTGTTTTTTTATAGTTAATTTAGAAAGAGAGGAGCTAACCTTCATTAATGAGCTGAAGATGAATAGTTTACTTCTTGAGGCAAGACAGAATTATTAAGGGAGATAGACAGGGCAGTATAGTCCTCACTTTTACCCCATGTATGGAGGTATGGCTTAGAGAGTAGGTAAAATGATGGCTGTATATGAAGAATTAAGTTAATAGAAAAAGGAAGTGCAAGGAGATTGGAGGTTTGAAGAAAAATGACTTGAGAGCATAAAGAAAAATCAGTGTTTTGTAAGCATGGATGAGCAATTGTTATTTGGTGTGTTTTTGTTTTTTAGTGTTTATGTCAGTTTTGTTTATGTTACTTAGAATGTAAATTTTCATTTTGTAGTGTCATGAATCTAGGGTTCTTAGAGCAATAAAATTATCATTATCATTTGTCATTTACTAACACTCTTGTAATTACTTTACTTTTTGGGCATTGAAGTTCTAATGGGAATAGTATTACTTTTGCATTACAAACTTCACTTCAGATAGATTTTGAGTTTTAAAATACATTATAAGCTGAACAGATATTCTAATGTATTGATATACTTAATTTTTTTTTATAGTGAATTTCTTGCAATTTTGTTGGGTCTGTAAATAATTTGTTTCCAGGGCCCAATTTCTAATGATAAAAATAAGTCAATCCCAACTGTAATATATGACTTCATAATAAACTCCAGACCACTATTAAATATGTGTACAATTTTCAGCAGGCTAAGAAGAGTTAAAACATGGACAAGAAGTATGATGTCAGATGGCCATCTGAGCAGATTATGTCTCTTATCTGTCCATAAAAAAAAAGTAAAAACTAAAGGAGAAGCATATATTGGAAAAGTGATTAATCTATTTGTCACAAATCCTTGCCATTTGAAATTTTCCTGAATTTTTTATGTGAATATTAAGTTTCTTCATTTGTGTATCTGCCTTTGTTTGTCTGTATATTCAGGTGTCAATATTGTGATAATAAAATAGGAAAAATTGCCACAGTCTGGTCTACAATTTGTATTCTTTCTTAAGATTTCAACCAGCTCAATGCAACAGATGCTTGAACTTTTGCAATGGCTTTTACACAGATCCATATCTGCTTGATTGACAGTAGTTTATGCAATAAACAAGCCAAACAGGGAATCAATGAAAGTTGTCTTCATTCAATTATTCTATATAGAAAATAGCTTGTCAAAAAGTTTGACACAGTAACTAACTTGTCAACAACTTAAATATAATACTTAACTGGTTAATGAGACACTTTTTTATATAATTTTTTCACCACTTTTACCCTAAACTTTATTTCCTCTCTCACCTTTGCTATTCTAGCATCTGCCCCTCCCCCCCCCCCAGAAAATTTTCTGAGGGTGCCCTTGAATGATATAAATAAGTATTTTAGAGCATTTAAAATAGTTTCCACAGTTTATAGTGTTTTTCATGAAAAGTGGTAGCCTACTTCCCTATTGGTATTTCTTGCCTCTCTACCCTTGTAATTTGGGCCACTTTTGAGCTTTTAGGGGTTGCTGTAAATAGTAAGCAGTTCATATAATTGACCTACAAATAAAGTGAACACACTACTTGATGCTGTTTTTGATGCTCTTTCTGAATATAACAATCACTTTTCTTGCAAATCAAATTTTAAGCCCTTTTATGATCCTTGAAAATAATTTCTTTCTATAATTTTTGGATATAAAATGGGTTAAAACATGTGTTTCAAACTTGCTATTTCACAATAAATCCATTTTGTAAAAGTTGTACAATCTGCCAACATTGATTTGTGATGATTAAGTTGAATAAAAAAATTCAACACTTCCACCATATTTTCTTTTTATTCTGCTAGGCTGCTTGGAAACTGCTGTTTCACCTATATGTTGAAAAATATTAAAGCCAATAGAAGAAACATGGCAGGTAAAAAATGGACAAATTGTTTTGAATTTTTTTATCCAACTTAACTATGACAAATCAATGCTTGTAGATTATATAACTTTAACAGAATGGATTTCTAATGAAATAGTAAGTTTCAAACCAATGTTTTGATCCTTTTTATACAAAAAAAAAACACAGAAAGAAAATATCATTTTCAAGGGTCCAAAAAAGGGTATAAACATATGAGCAGTCCACCACACAAGGAGACATATTAAGAACACAATTCTTACTTCATAATATGCAAAATAATCCTAGCTTACATGTTTTGCAGTGGAAGGACATTTATTTTCACTTCTTGCACTGTTATGCAATTTTTTTTTAACAAAATTATGAAAAATAAATATAGATTTGACTGCATTTATCAGTTTTCAAACAGTCTATATATGAAAGTTAAACACCATCACTGCCATCTACCAAAAATATATTAATAAGAAAATACTGATAATATAGGTTCAGTTAGGTTAGCTTAGCTAGATGACTCTTGAGTGTTTGTTTATAAACAATTTTCAGGACTTGTAGAATAGACATAAATATTGAAATGTGTGATAGAAAAACTGGAAATACAAGGAAATAAGTGAAGATGAAGGTTCTCCTACTACAAAATATGTTACCTGGGATTATGTTGAATCATTCTGAAGTAAGAATTGTTTTCTTAAAAATTTTTTCTTAAATGGTGGACTGCTCATACATTTACATCCAAAAAAGGCTTAAAATTGAATCTGTAAGAAAAGTAATGATTATATTCACAAAGAGCATAAAAACTGCTAATTTTGGCTATCTTAGAAAGGGATTAGGTTAAGAAAATGAAACTTTCAGGGATGGGTCTACAGGCTAAAGTAGGTTCCAGGAAGGTATTTTGAAGTACTTATCTCCACACCTTCTGTCTCTAGAGGGTCCTGACCTTTAAAAATCTGTATGTTATAAAAGTGAAACCCACGCTAAATAGATCTTCAGCTTAAATGAAGCACAATAAAACTGTTTTCAGCTTCACAACTTTGCTCAATCCTACTTTATAAGGTTTTAAAGATATGCAAATACATTTCCTAAATTTGAAGAAAAAAAAACATGAAAATATCTTCTGTGGACATACTTTGGTAAATATTTACCAAATCATATTATTGAGTAACAGCTAAAGGGAATATACCATTTGAATATACCATTTTTTATGTTGATTATGAATATAATAATCATTTCTATCAGAAATCAATTTTAGCCCCCCCCCCCTATATATGCCAAGTTAGGGTATATATTTCTACATTAAGGGGGGGGGGTAAAGTTTAAACTTACCTCCCATTTACATCAGAAATAAAATTTGCCCCCCCCCCTCTAATGTAGACATATATACCCTGAATTGGCATATATAGAAGGGGGGGGGGGGCTAAAATTCATTTCTAATAGAAATGATTATTATATTCGTAATCAGCATAAAAAAAACATTGAATGGTACATTCACTTTATTTGTTACTCAATAATATGATTTGTTAATATTTACCCATACTTTAGCCTGTAGACCCATCCCTGAAAGTTTCATTTTCCAAACCTAACCACTTTTGAAGATATCCAGAAGTAGCTAAAGTAGAATTTTACCTAATAATCATTTTGGCAAAATTATACTTTTGCTACTTTGACTATCTTGAAGAAGGGTTAGGTTAAGAAAATGAAACTTTCAGGGATGGTTCTACAGGCTAAAGTATGTCCAGGGAAGGTATTTTGAAGTACCCACCTCCACTCCTTCTCCCTCTAGAGGGTCCTGACCTTTGATGACCTTTAAAAATATGTGAGCTATAGAAGTGAAACCTTGCAAAATAAATCTTCTGCTTAAATGAAGTACAACAAAATTGTTTTCAGCTTCACAACTTTGCTCAATCCCAATTTATATGGTTTTAAAGATATGCACATACATTTCCTAAATTTTTGAAATAAACTATTTATATGGCTTAAAATTCTGCTCAAATAACTGAAATTGCATTTTCAGAGCTGAAGCCAGAGAAAAAGAAACTGATAACTGAAAATTAATGTAAAATGTTGTTTTGTCAAAATTTCAATGGGTATAGACCTGTCATGTAGCAAAATTTCAGGACCCTCTAGAGGGAGAAGGAGTGGAGGTAGGTACTTCAAAATACCTTCCTGGGACATACTTTAGCCTGTAGACCTATCCCTGAAAGTTTCATTTTCCTAACCAAACTCCATTCCAAGATAGTCAGAAGTAGCTAAAGTAGAATTTTACCGCCTTTTTTTATGCTGATTACAAATATAATAATCATTTCTATCGGAAATTAATTCTAACCCCCCCCCTCAATATGCCAATTCAGGGTTAGGTATATAGCCTATAGGGGGGGGGATGAAATTCATTTCAGATAGAAATGATTATTATATTCATAATCAGCATAAAAAAAAGGCATCGAATGGCGTATTCACTTTATTCCTAACTCAATAATATGATTTGGTAGATATTGACCGAGGAAGGTTAGTATGAAATTGTAACAGCAGCAATTGCAAAGAACATTCAGTAAAGAAGTTAGCAGTGTATTCCTTTTTTATTTCTGTAGTACAAGATATATTTACCAAGAATACTAGGCCTAGTAGAATGCATAGCTTAATTTACACAGTGGTAAATTTCTCAACTTCTCAAAATCTCAACTTCTGTTGCAAAACTCATAGAAAATTTTACAATTGCTATGCCACAGTTTGAACACCAACGATACTTTAAAGCCCAGCGCCCAAAGAACACAAATCCATTAAGGCTTTAGCGCCCAGCGCCGAGACCCCACAGCTCTCAACTTGAAAAATAAATACCAGCATTGTTGTTGTTGTTGTTTGGGGTTTGACGCGTTCGACCAATCGGTCATATGCGTTCGTATCACTTGATTAATCTGTGCCTTCTGTAATCACTAGCTTGCTTGGGTGTCACTTTAGTCAATATTCATTGAGCCATGTCAGGTATCACTTATTGTGCTATTGGTAGGGGGTCATTCACATGTAGCAAATGCCTGCGTCGAAAAACAAGAATCAGAGTAATTCAGCACTGCTTTGTCATAAAACAATTAAAATACAATTGCAACACAATTAAATAAATAATGCCAATATACAACATTCCTGTCACATATACTACCATTACCTTTAGCACAGCAAATTTATAGTCCATTTCTTCTTTAAATAGCGATTTAAAAAAGTATCTTATCTAAAGATAGCAAATCACAGATGATGTGGGTAAGCAGAAAAGAATTCTACTAGTCACAAAGATATATTCAATTTATGTCAGCAAGACATTGTGCCAGCAAGGTGAATATGGCAAAGAGAGATCATTATCAATTACAGGAGGGGAGATTTGACTTCTGTCGGCAACCACATTTCACAAAGAGGCAAGTTCTGTGTTACAAATATTCGAGATGTCATTCAGTGTTGGCTGCTGACAAATTAAAATGCATTTAATATATACTTTCGGGATTTCGCCGAGCTTGGCCTCGATTGGTCTTATGAAGTTACAGAGGATTTTTTTACTAAGTAATAAACAATTTTCAAAGTACTTGACACAAAATTTAACAGATTCCTGATTGTTAAAGGACTTTGTGACTTTTTATTAACAAAACCAGTTGCCCAGCGCCCGAGAACAATCACAAACATAGATCATATCAAGTTACGGGAGGGGGTATTTGACTTCTGTCGGCAATAGCCTTTCACAGAGACATATCATGCCACAAGAAAGATCAACTTTGGATGTTAAAAATATTCAAAATATATCATTCAGGGGCGGGTCGCGTAGACAACTTATTAAATGGATACAAGATTGCAAGAGATTTTGTAAGCTAACGAGTTATTTTCCCTTTTTATTTTTCGCCTCAAGTAAACGCGTTAAGTTTGAAAATTAATTCAATTGAAATTTCGAAAATTGTTATTTCATGTGGCAAGAAAAGACATGGTGAAAAGATAGATTTACACTTCTACCCGTATTTTATTTGAATAAGATTCTTCTTACTGATATTATCTTCGAGGGAGAGAGTTGAAGGGGACTGTTCATCAGGGTAGACTTGTCTAGTATATCTGTTCGTTGGGGGGGGGTCCACAGGAGAAAGGTTCGCTGGTAAGTGTTATTCGGAAGAAACTGGTGGCGAGGCAGAGGATATTTTTGGTAAAACTTTTCCACAGAGAAGGGAATTTTCTGCGTGATTTAAAAACAAACAGATATTTTTCATATGAAAGTGCACTACAAAAAAAAATTCATCCGAAATTGACCGCAAGAATTTTTCTTGGTGGAGGGGGGGACTAATTTACATGAGAAGAACGTTCCATGGAGGGGGAGCCGGATTTCCCGCTATTATTTCTTAACAATCAGAAATCAAATAAAAAACCATTTTTTTCCAGCTGAAAGTAAGGAGGAACATCAAAACTTGAAACGAACAGAAATTATTACGTATATGGGGGGGGGGGGGTGCTGCCCTCCAAAAAACCACACGGTTTACAATTAAGTTTGCCTTTTTTCCCCAGTTCTTTAAAGCAACTAAGAAAAAACAAGGGCCATTTAATTGGAATAATAACCCTTTTAAAATATTCTCGAAAAGTCAAAATTTAGAGTAAAGAAAAAGGTATTGATACATGAGCAACCTCCCTCATGTAAGCAATTATTTCTTTTTGTTTTAAATTTTGATGTTGTTTCGTACTATCAGGTGAAAACACTTTTTTTTAAATTTAATTATATACCAAAGATACGTAAACATAAGATAAACACAGTAAAAAACATAGTTAAAGTTTGTACTTTGTAACCAGCAGACTGATTGTATTTCAAAGAATTGGCCTGATAAAAAATATAGTTAAGTATTGCCCTCTAGGGCTATAATGAAAGAAAGGTTGAGGTACCTAAGGAACATTTTGCGGATGAAGGATGACAGAATGACAAAGATCGTTCTTTTCGGTCAACTGTCTAAGGATAAGCTGAAATCAGGTTATCCTGGTCTGGGGTGGGAGGACGTCATAAAGAAAGTATTTCAAGGAACTGGAAACCTCGCGGGTGGGTGTAAATAGAAAGGATCTGGATAGATTAGGATGGAGGAGGGTGCCTACCCGTGTTGGCCTTAGGCAGTTTGATACTGCGGCGAGTTGTAAGTTGAAATAGTAGTAAAGATACATAAAAACAAGCTTAATGTTAAGCAATATAAAAGTGATTTATCAAAAAAAAACATGCAGACTACCTCCTTCCCTCGATAGTGAATGAAGGCTATTCATTCTTCTAAGATATATTTGTCAAAGTTAGTATATTTTCTTTGGTCTGTAAAAATTATTATTATCGCCAATTCATTTTTCAAAGAAGACTATCAAGCTGTTTCATACAAAACCTGGTATTTATTTTAAATTATGAATCTATGTTGGGTCCTGACAAATTAAAATGTTTGTATCACATACATTCGGACTTTGGCCTCGCTTGTGCTTATTATGCCACATATAGTGTTTTTATTAAATGAAAACAATGTCCTAAAGATTTACTATAAAATGCCAAACGTGCCCCATTGTTAAAGGGCTTTGTGACTTCTTTATGTAACAAAACCTATTGATTTAGTGCCCAAGCAGTACAATTCCATATGTAAGGCCACATAATTAGAACAGGTCCTATTCATCTCAAAACTGAAAGTGCTATCATCAGACCGATGAAACACTTCAAAAGAAATGTCACTCGAGAAAATTCGGAGCCCAAACTCAATTAGTTTAGAACCGAGGCGATTTTCAGGATACTTTTTGATGGATTAAACCATGTCTGCTTGACTAGTAGCTCATTTGAAAGCCCATTTATCGCTGATTCATAGTACATATGTTTTATCGCGTTTAAGAGTCTTGAATTCAATTTACTTCCCAAATAGGGTTTTTTTCTAAATAATTCAAAATGCTTGTATTACAAAAAGCGGGCGTTGGCCTTGCTTTGGCTTTTTATGCCATATACACTGCCTCATTTTTACAGTTCTTTCTGACTTTCTCATTTAATAAAATTATTTTTTTTTATAATAAAAGATTAAATAAAACAATTGAATAAACAAATTTTTTCAACTGAATGTAAAGCGCAACGTTAAAAATCCATACAAACAAAAATTATTCTGTATTTGAATTGATTGTCTCCTTCCATAAGTTGCTCTTTCAACTAAAGTTTATCGCAAATTTTTAAAAAGCCTCCTACTCATTTTAAACGGCCCTCGTGTTTTATGACTCGGTGGATGTACAAATCTTTGCTTTTGTTGCAAGCAAGGGCATCGTTTGGGGGCGGATAGGGGCAGTTCCCTTCATAATAATTTGGAGTCTATCCGAATAAGGACCCTTCGTGCCCCTCTTCAGTAAAAATGCTGGAGCTAAGCCCCTGGTTGCAAGTTACAATTGTGGTTTCGTCACAATGTAAGAGATCAAGAATTGCCAACATCTGATTTCAGTGTTATTGTTTCCTTTTCGTTTGTCAGTTTAAATTTTTTTTCTAATTTTATCTATTTTCTGTTGCATACTAAAAAAAAAAATTTGTGATAAAATTATGGACCTTTTGTTCAGGGTTTTATGCTGGAAGGGGGAGTATACGGTGAGGGTCCCTTGTGGATCTCCAATCAAGGGTTTTGGACCATAATTCTTACAATGTTACCTTTTTATGCTTCAAAGTTGTTCAATACACAAAATGTGGTATTTTTAGTGCTATATAGCTCTTACCGATGGTATAATAGATGAAGGCTCGTAAAAATGAGTAACAGTTTGAAAATGAATAACTTTTAAAATACTATTTACAAGTCCTAAATTTCAATGTGTTCATTCTGAATTCCTCCTACGGACTAAAAGCACGAACTAAGGGGGCTGGGAGGGGGAGGATACCGCGAGGGTCCCTCGTGAATCTCCACTTAATAGTGTTGTATCCTAATTATTACAATGATACTTTTTTATACTTCAAAGCTTTTCAACTTTAGAAAGGGCACAAAAGGTGCCTGTATTTGTGCTATTTGGCACTTACGGATGGCAAAACTGATTAAATTCATGTAGATACAAGCAATAGCTTTCAAATCAACCATTCAACATCTTTCTAAGAAGTTCTGGCAGCCCACTAGCCCCTAGCTTTTCCACTTAAGACCGGGCATCAATAGTGTAATTTATTGGGCCATTTGTTAGGTGCAGGTGTTTTAATTAAGAGATACATATTTGCGATTATACAGAGCTTGACTTTGATATATTGAAAAAATGCCTAATCTTCTGGTTCACACATCAAGCCTCCCCCTCTTGAAAAATGTTACAAAAAGTGAAATAGTTGTTACAGATAGCACTTCAAGACCGTGGACGTTATAACAATAATATAAATTTGAGACATATCTTTAACTTGAGACATTAAAAATCTCTTTATAATTTTCGGGTACCCCGCTCGCACTGGGGGAAAAAAAGGTGAGACAGATCAGTGCTACCCATGCAGAAAAGTCATTTTCCTTGGTGTTTAAGGTGGGGGACTGTAATTATCCTACAAAAGGTTTTTGGTCGTGTTGATTCCAATGATGCACCTTTTATTTTGATTTGGCGCCAACTTATAGGGGTTTCAGGCTCTTTTTCAAAGTAACTATAGATTTCTTTTCGCAATAAACTTTTACTTCTGAGATTAAACGAAAAAATAGTTACCATTCCTGAGTCAGTATTAAATGGCAATTATTTCTCACCAGACCGTTTTTTGAAAACCTTTTTTTAAACTTTTGATTACTATGGGCTGTGGTTTATTCTTTAGTAGGTTGCAGCTGCCGCTGCAGCCATGATGACCGAATGTTTATACGTTGGGTGAAGTAGACATTGGTACATGTTTATTTCTGGGGAAATTACGTTATAGCAAAAAATATTTTATTTGAGAAGCCTGCTGTTTATGTTTTTTTGATGAGGTGCATAACTGACAGAGTTGCCCAGGGGCTGTACCAAAGTACTATTTGAACTCTTTTTAATCAAAGGAGTGCAAATTTAATAATTTCTGTGAAAGTAGATATTTTTCTATACTCTATTTTAAAATCAGTTTTGTAAAAAACGATCCCACAATAAACAAAAAATTTTTTCCAGATGAAATTATGGAGCAACATTAAAAATTAAAACGAAAAGAAATTCATACTCATATGACGGAGATAGCTCTTCGTCAACACCTCCCTCTTTGCGCTTAAGTGTTTTAGTACTTTTAAAACAAGCTTCTTATTGTTCCAATTAAACGAACACAGTGTTTCAGGAGTCGTTCTTAAAGAATTGGGACAGAATTCAAACTTTAGCGTAAAAGTGAGGTTTTGAGGAAGGTCAACCACTCCCCCCCCATATACGTAATAATTTATGTTCGTTTAAAGTTTTTATGTTGCTCCTTGTAAACCCTTGTGAAAGTTTACAACTTAAAGACCTTTTCACGAGATCGGGGGGCGAGGGTGTGGGGGGGTTCAGGTGAGCTCCAAAGGTCTTGTGAGGGGGTATGTTAATTATGATGAACGAAATGACTATCTCAAAATGTGGGTCAGACGATTTTGAGAAAAAAGGGGGTGGGAGACGGGCCTAGTGACCCTCCAATTTTTTTGGTGACTTAACAAGTGTACTAGAACTTTTGATTTGTGTTTGAATTGGCCCTCTCACGATATTCTAGGACCACTGGGTTGATATGGTCACCCCTGGGGAAAAAAAAAACAATAAAAAAATAATTACACATGCATCCATGATGTTTCTTCTGGCAAAAAATACAAAATTCCATATGTTTGCAGAAAAAAGCTTGAAACCTCTAATGTAGGGGTTTTCTGATTCGCTAATTCGTATTGTATGATTTTGATTAAGATTCTTCTACTGATATGGTGGGTTCCCCCTTTTTCAAATATATTGAAAAATTTTCAGGCTCTTAGTCTTTAATGAGTTAGACTAACTGAATTAAACTTATAGATTTGAAATCAGCATAATAAGCAAATTATTTTGATATATCTATTAGTATCAAAATTCCAGTTTTGTTGAATATTGAGCCGGGCTGAACCTTACTTACAGTTCGTCACCCGGAACTGTTTGATTATAAATAGTTGCCATTTAGGAATATTTTAATTGCAAAAATGGTAAAATCTTTAAAAATTATTTAATTTTCGATTACATAAAACATAGGTCTCGATGCGTAGGATGTAGACCGGGAAACCCCCCCCCCCATCCCCCTTCGCTTATTCGCCCCTATGGATTTGTAATCAAAATGTTTTGAGTTACAGTTTTATTTAAAAATTATTTTTGTATATTCATTAAAAAAATTAAAATGATATATTCTCCCCCTCCTCTTGAACTCGGAAGGTAGACTTTTTGCTCCCTGTTTTCAATGATTTTGGTTTTCAACATAACTTCCAGGCACTCTTAAAGTGAATTTGGGGGCTAATTATTCCGGAGATGACTTTGGAAACCAATAGACAACAATTTTTCGGGTAAAAGGATAAAAATAGGAATAATAAGAAGAGAATACGTTACAAGAACAATTCTTAGTTCATAATATGCAGCAAATTTGTAATTTGCCAAAAACTTCAAGTGACTCCTTATTTTAAACAAATATATCCATGACCTTCTTATGTTTAAATAGGAAAAAGTTTTTTCAACTAAACGTAAGGATCCTCATTAAAATTTAAAACGAACAGAAATTATTTATTATATTAATGGGACTGTATCTGGACCTCCTCCCTGCAATATTTTCGCCTGATATTTTAAAACAAAAATTCGTTAAAAATAGTTTTTTTCCGAAAATATTCAGGAGTGAAGATAAAACTTTTTTTGATTTTTGTAACGAGTACTTATGCTACCGCTAAGACTGCTCCTACTACCTAGGCTAAGGGTTTGGTGGCTGAGGCTAAGGGGTAATTAAGGGTCAATCTCCACTACCCAGTGGGGAGATAATTTCCCTTTTTTTCCGATTTGAACATCTTTCTTTGCCGTTTATAGTGTGTTTTCATTGGGTACTTCTTGGTAACAAACTGTAAGTTAAGAGCAGTGGTAGATTTAGATTTTTTCTAAGGTAAAAAGGGAGGAGAATTGCATTTTACCGCCCCTTTCACGCCGTCAACACTAGGCTATAAATATTATAATACAATATTGGCTGAAAGTTGAATGCATTTACTTGTATCTTTTATTAAATATACTTTAATCGTTAGAAGTTCTTTTTTTATGAACTTATTTTATTTCCATTTGATTTTAATTATTTTTATTATAATTTATTGAAAAAAAAAAAATAACTCTAAAATAAATCAAAATGCCTAATCATAGTTAAATTTTAGTGAGTTTGTTTAATTGAAAATTACTCGCACTATTCATTATTTATATATTTACATATTGGAGTTAATATGTTAAAATTAGAATAGCCAAGGTTTAGGGTGTTTTTTTCACAGTTGAAAAAACCTTTGAAGAATTGGAATACAAGTCTGCTAACGAATATTAGAGTACCAGAACCTACAGTGATGACAGTGGATAGATATACCTCTGGAGCATGAGTGCTCCGAAAAAAGGTGCTAGAATTGGTAGATGTTTTCTTGAGAAATTGCCAACGGGCCCGACCCCACTTAACTTCATTCTTATTGGTCTTCCGCACTTGTATCAAATGTATAAAATGCTTTCCCATAAACTTGGGAATATTAAATTGAAAACAAAAGCGCAAAGGTGTGATTTCGTTCTTAAAGATTGAGTTTGTTTTGTGTTCAAGAAAATGGTGTAATTTTTTCGACCGTGGGAGCCCGTTGCCAGAACAAGAATTCCAGCTGGATTTGTTAATCTCGGGAATACATGTTACATAAACATGTCCTTACAAGTGAGATTTAGCATAATAAATTAACTTATTAGTGCATACCAAATAGTTAAATCAAGAAATAAAATAAATGTAGGCTAAAATATTAGCAGTTGCGCTATTTTATTAATTTTGTCCTGACAACATAAATGTCTTTTGACTCCAAACTATGTGTTCACTCTCATTTTGAGAACCGCCAACTTTCCACCTTTTTGTGTAAATCTGTGCCAAGGATGGCAGAACTGTGTTCCGTCTTGCTAAGCACAGTTTTATCATACTTGGTACTTTTGTTGCGCCTCACCTTGTGTACATATTTTTTTATATTCGGCCGACCCTCGCCTCAATCCTGACCCTTTTCACGTTAATATTTTACAGTGCTTTAAAAATGTTTCTTTTTACAAATCAACGGTCTTCGTTTTTAAGCAGTCGTTCATAATTTTGAAAAAATGGGGGGGGGGAATCTTTAAAAGTGGTAAGTCAAGTCTTAAAAAACGAAAAACGACACCTACTTTTAATGCAATGTGGCTCAACTTAATCTTTAAAATTTATATTTGATTCTAGAAAGCTTGAGCAGAACACGTGTTTATAGAATTGACGATACTTTCGTCTTGGGGAAATGGGAATCAGAAGAACTAGGTTTAAGATACCAGACAGTGTAACTTTTACAATTTTAATACAGCAGAACGAGTATCTAATAGCCTTGAACGTAATTTTATATGCAGATTTCTGAAGTGTCACAAGTAGTTCTTCTTGTGCAGTACTTCTCCAAAGTCTTTATCTTGTGTTTGTTTTCAAACCATGTATATAGACTTTGTAGAATAGATGAATAGTTTTTAGTGAAGAAATCTTTCTTCTATCTCCTCCCGCGTGAACACTTAGCTCTGAAAGATTTTGCTACACGCTTACCAGCACACACATACCAATATTATATGATAATCCGCGAATACCCAGACACAAGGAAGGAGGGGTAAAAGATTACAGTCTTTTTAGTTGTGTTAGCGAAATTGGCGCCCCTTCATGGATAGCTCCCTTTCCACATAACAAATATTTCTATGGACAGAGCTTCCCCCATAGCCACCTCCCCTGACCCCCCCCACCCCCCCCACCACCATCCCCACCAGAAAAGAACTCCCTGCTGGAAACGTATGCATACTTCCGAATAACCAATATTATATGTAAGCAATGGACAAAATTCGTAATTTTGCAGCTCATCCCCTTGAGACTGTGGGGGATTGAATCATCCTCAAAGACATAGCTATTAGATTTTTCTACTATACTGAACAAATTGGTTATCTCAAAATTTTGATGGGGTGACTTTCGTAAATAAATTAGCATGAGTGGGGGCCTACTTGATCTCAATTTTTTCTTTCTACAAAAATTGCAAGAAAAACTACTCTAGAACCACTGGGTCAATACGATCACCCCTGAAAAATAAAACACTCCACCTCCGTAATCCTTCTTCAGGCAGAAATACGAAATTCTATAATGTTCGTAGATAGGCGCTCGAAACCTCGACTGCTGGATTCCATGATATGCCGAATCTGAAGGTGCGATTTTAATGAATATATATTGTATATGTTTTACAGAATTTGTTTTCATTTTGAGTGCCAACTAGTCTACTTTGCTTGGAAATTCTTTGTTTTTTTAAATTAATTTAGTATTCAAAACTAAATAAGCAGCCTCACAGCAACAAACTAGCATATAACGCTATTCATAGTCCTACAGGACCTGCTATTTCAGTAACTTTCAGTATACAATTAAAATTATCTTAGAAACATAGGCATAAAAATCAAAAGCTTAAAGTCATTACACATCATAAAAATAGTGGATTTATTTATAAGATAACATCTTGTTGTCACCTATCAATACTCGAAGTAAAGAACATAACCATAATAGGAACTCTGGAAATCCATTTATTTTTCTCTATGAAACGGAGGATTTTAAGTTGTGATACATATTCTAAAGCGAGTTTGCAATTCTAATACTAGTAAGATCCCTTCACGTTGAACTGGTATAAACAATAATCATTAAGTGTCCTTGTAATATCAAACAATAAACTAAATAAGTGACATTAGCTCAGTTTGCAGAATAGATTAAAAATTAAAAAAAAAATAATAACAATCTTAAAATACTGTAATTTTATACTGTTAATAGTATTATTAAAAGTTTTACTTTTACCGTAAAAAAACTCCTATATTATTTTGTGTATTTAGTAAAGTGCAAGTTTTATGAACTCCTACAAACATAGGGAAATATCACCAGTTGATTTATTTGCATTATTTTTATTGATATATGTTAGATAGGCTGTGAAGTAATAATTTGTGTTCGTTTTAAGTTTCAACTTCGCTCTTTACTTCCCATGGAAAAACCTTGATTTTAAATTAATGACAATAAAAGTGCTATTTTACAAATGTGGCAAGCTAACAGCGAGGGGTCTAATTCTCCCCTCGGTTGATGGCCCCACTGTTTTGAATGATTTCACTTAAAAGAGACCCGAATGAGAAGAGTATTCGTTTTCTGAAATTTTGTTTTCGTAATTTTTTTATAGCTAAATGACGGTGTCACATACACAACATATAGTGACTCATGCTGGACAGGGCATGAACAGCCGTAATTACTGGAGTGAAAAAGTAGTTTCAGGAGGCTTTGGGTCAGCATATTCTTGTAATTTGCATGGTTTGATAATTGTCGCAGTCTTTATGTTACGTAAGATTTATGTAATTCAACTGTGAGAATGCATTTTTCAGTAGAATATGGGAATAACAGGTGTCTGAAGACCATGTGGATTTATGTAGTCTTAAAAATAGAACTTGGGACTGCCAGCTGGGAAGAGATTTTACAATAAAGTACTCAGCTATTTAAGTTATTTATATATTTTTTTTTGCCAATAAATGACAAAATATAATGATTTTATTGTAATTGTGCATTATATCTTGTCCGTCGCTTTGAAATAATAAAGGAAACAAGTCATATGGGTATGTGCACTCAATAATTGAATCGTAAGGAGGGAGTTCTTACTAAGTTTAAAATATTAAAATTCTTGTTTTTTGGGGTTGAGCGGGCCTAAAAAAAACACTAAGAGAACTTTAATGTTCTGGGTGGGGAGGGGGTAGTTTGCTGTCGTTCATGCAATAGTTTCTGTTCTTGTTTTGTTTCTTCAAATACTAATTTCTTTCTTTAGTTTCTTTTCAATTCTGAAAGTGACAGAAAAGCTCTATTGACTAAAATTTGAAAGAAAAACACCATTTTGTCTTCAGTCCAAGATCTCTACTCAAATTGGATTTTGTATTCCGGACAATTTTATCCAAGAATCATCGCACACAGGATAAAAGGTAATTAATTGTATATGCAGTTTTATCTCATTTCATCATGGACATGCGCAATATTGCTGCCTTAGAACGGAACGTGGTTTCGTTTTGTTTCAATCATCACTTTCGTATTGAAGTTGTCCAAGAATTTTTTTTTGGGGGGGGGGGGGGGAATTGGAAGGCGGGGACAGTCGGGAGAGGAAAAGCCAGGGGTATTAATGTGAAAATATCAAGGAATGCTATTTTTTAATGAAAATCCTTTTGCAGCGTGTTTTCATCAAGCACTCCATGGTAACGAACTGTAAGTAAGCAGCGGTGGCAGTTTTTTTCCACTAGATTTGAAATTTGTATATAATGATTTATAGAAAATTGATATCACTCTCAAATAGAGGTAAAGACAGAAGGGGTAAGGGCATCTCTTGTGCCCAGGGCACAGTCATGACGCGCGCCTCCTCCTGTCCCCCATAAAGTGTTTCAGTCTAAATTACAACAAACAGTCATTCAGGAATAAGATTATTTTATTCAGAGTGAGGAGGAACCAATTTTGTGCTGAGGATCGTTATAGGGGGAATCTCCCGTAGGGAGGGACGTTGTCAGGGGGTGACCTTGTAAGGGGACATTATACACGGGTGATGTGTTAGAATTCCTATGCAAAATTATTTTGATATGCATTGCTTTCTCTTTTCTGTCTCAATTTTATGCTTGGAGTTATTAAGGGTAATTGTCCGGAGTAAATTTTCACCACGATTGAATTGTCTAGAGAACATTTTCGTGGGGAGGGAAATTTATCCGTTTAGGCTGGGCCAGATTTCCTAGCATTATTTAAAAAAACAATCAGAAATTAAATATAAAAAAATAGTTTTTCCAACTGAATGTGAAGAGCAACATTAAAAATAAAAAGTAACATAAATTATTACCTACATGAAGATAAGTTAAGCCCCCTCCAAACCTTATCCTTTACGCTCAATTTTTAATTTGTCCCAATTCTTTAAGAACGACTCCCAGAACACACGGATTGTTTAATTAGAACACTGAGAAGCTTTTTTAAAAGTCTTAAAATGTTTTAGTGATATGTTTAGCAGTGTAAAACCCCCCTCATCTACGTACTAATATCTATGCGCTTTAACTTTTAATGTTGCTTACCTTACTTTCTGTTGAAAATACTTTTTTTTAATTAGATGTTGATTAGCCAATGTTTTGTGTTTTTTTTTTACATTTGAAAATAGTTTGTAATAATAGAAAGATAAGTCTCCGAACTAAAATTATAATATTTAAAGCTGCAGTCTGGCTCTTGCTCTAGATCTGGCTCTATAAAAAGCAACTCTATACTAGTAAATAAAGTTCTATGGATTAAAAGTATTGACTTTATGCACTAATTGCAAATATTCCAACTGCGTGCTACTGATTTCAATAAAGGAAGTTTCATCAATCTTGTTCACATCAGTTTTAACTTTTTTATTTTTAGATATTGGCCCTTTTAAGATCAACGAGCTTGGAGATCCTCATGAGTTTTTGTATTTCATTTTCAGCAAAATGGAACAAGAAACCAAAACTGATATTTGTCAAGTGTCCCACGAAGATATTTTAGTATGCCCCCAGTGAGAATATTCAAAGAAAGTGCCGAAGGACTTCAAATTTGGAGTTACTATTCCTTTGGTTTAAAAAAGTATAGGCCAATGTATTGACAGCTTTTTTGAACAATAAAAGAATCCAATCAGGTAATGTTTACGTGTTTTAGATATAGATAGCTGGATATATGAGTTTGCTGGTCTGAAGTATGTTTTAACGATAATTAGTAAGGGGTAATTAACGTTTGAAAGGCACCAATGGATAAATGGCTCTAAAATAATCTTATCTTTTTTCTCCTCTGACTTTCTAATTTGATAAGAATATTCATGAAAGAATAATTAGCCAATTGGCCACATATGCTCGAAATGTTAGCTACATGGACTTTAAGGCCTGAGATTTGAATTAAAATGAAGTTGCCATCGTTATTTGGAAAAAATCCCGAGACAGCCAAAGCTGACAGAAGCCCATTTAAAGAGTGCAGAAAAATTATGTAGTTTCAATTCTTTCTAGAGAGTCTATCATGATTTTGGGCTGACTCATGACGGACAATGTCAACTGAAATTGTCTGCACAATATGACTATTACTTCTTACATTTCAATTTACCAAACTTTAAGTAAGTATATCTTAGTCTTATTAGTAACTTAAACTATTAGAAACCGAGTCTTGATCACAAAAGTTAAATGAAAAGAATCAAAAAGTGAAGCTTGTTCAAAATATTTAAAATTAATAAATTTAAATATTAAAAGTCAAATTTTACAAAACTGATAAACTTCGCCAATCTTTTGAAAATGAGGAAAAGCGTCCACAAGCTTTTCCCCTATAGAGGTTTCAAGCTGCTATGTACAAAATGTGGACGTTTGTATTTTGTGCCAGAAGAAAGATCAGGGATGCGTGTTTATTAGTTTGTTTTCCCCGGGGGTCATCATATCAACTCAGTGATCGTACAAAATAGGGAGAGGACTCATTCGACAGGAAATCAGAAGTTCTGGTTGTCTTTTAAATTACCGAAAACATTGGTAGGCATCTCGCCCCCCCAAGCTCATTTTTTACCAAAATCACCAGATCCAAATTTTTAGATCACTATTTTTTCAGCCGAGTTGAAAAATCTAGTAACTATGTCCTTGGGGATAACTTAACCACACACAGTCTCAGAGGATTGGCCGGCACTTTATTAACTTTACCCTTTTTTTACTTCTTAGATTTTTTATTGGGATGTCTCGCCTACACAAGTGTGTAGGGGTAATATTTAAATTATAGGGGAGGGGGGGGGGTACGGGGGTCTTTAGGTCGAGTTAGGAATTTAGTATGGGGGAAGAGAATTTTATAAAGAATATAATCCGGACTTACCAGAATAATTTAAAATTTAAGGGTTCTATGACTAAGTGAGGTTTCGTAGAGACACTAATTTATTATTGCAAGATATTTTTTTTTTTCATTTTGCTTTTAAGGTGCAGCAAATGCGGCAATCAAGGTTGCAAAAGATGGGGGAATATAGTTGGATTCCCGAGTCTCCTGATTGTCCAGCTAAATCGGTGAGTTATTATTATTTGATCTGATTAAACTCTGTTAGTGATAGATAAACTCTGTACAAGATGGGTGCCAGGTATAGACGTTTACCCCCCCCCCCCCGAGGGAAATACCCCCTCTCGGACATTAAACCCCGTAAAAACCCCCAACTCCTAGGAAAATACCCCCCCCCCCCGGAAAATACACCCCACCCCACGGGAAATAGCCCTCCAGAAAATACACTCGTGGAAAATACCTTCCCATGACTGAAATGGTCACCAGTCACTTTCGACTTATACGAAAGGACCAGAGATCTATTTAAACCTCGGAAATGGGATTCTCTGATTCTTTTGCAGTTAGGGAGGGGAGGGGTGCCTCAAATGGTACATTTTAATGCCAAAATACCCTAACCCTTGAACCTTAAATACCTTGAACCTTCAGATAAATTCAGAATTAGTCCTAAGGGAAAGGCGAGGGGAAGGGAGGTAGAAATTGATATATAATCCCCAGGGATGTATCTAGGACTTTTTTATGCTTGTTTCTTGGGG